>NC_066584.1:228909659-229228826 GCF_024323335.1 Lathyrus oleraceus
CTGCAACTAAAATTTATTTACCGTATTTTAAATATTTTGTTTCGATTATATCAACTAATTTATGTCTGATATTTGTATGCAAGGTAAGGCCTCAACTGACTTTCCTTTTGACGTAAAAATCGAGAGAACCTTGAGGGCAAGACTCAGACAAGCTCGATTAGCTAGATTAGAATCAGACGAAGAAAAACTTCCCATCCATTCAAGCTCAGATTCAGGTTCCGATAGAGAGATCGAAACTATGGCTGATGTTCCACCACCAGCCGAAAGACTGTTGGAAGACTACGGAGGTGCCAATGCACAAACCGGCAGATTAACTATTGTCAACCAACCGGTGAATGTGGCTAAGAAGCTGAAGGAAATGAATATAGGCACCCAACTGGTGGCACAGATCCAATCGGTCCCTACTGTATGCTGTGAAATTTGCAGTGGTCCTCACCAAACGTGTTATTGTTTTGCAACTCCTGAACAGGTGGAGGAAATCAAATTATTGAAGCAGAATAATCCTTATTCCAACACGTACAACCCGGGATGGAAAAATCATCCCAACTTCTCATGGAAAGATAAAAAAGGAACCGCTCCTCAACATGGTCAGTACCAAACTCAATATCAACAACAACAACAGCAACAGGCCCCTAAGAAAGCTGATTGGGAAATTGCTATTGAGAGAATGGCTTCCCATAATGTTCAATTCCAAGAAGAAATCTGTAACAATAAAAAAAAATACCACGACATCTATAAAGAATCTTGAAGTCTAAATGGGGCAAATCGCTCAGCAAATAGCTTCGAGTTCTCAAGCACAAGGTGCTTTACCTAGTGCAATCGTGACAAATCCGAGAGAGCATAATAATTTGAGTGCGGTGACAACCCGAAGGGGTAAATTTGAGGAAGTTGTTGAGGAAGTAGATGAAGAGGAAGACCAATTGATCGAAGTGGACCTTGAGATCAAAGAAAATGAAGTTGTTAGAGAAGAAGTAGCAGCACTGAAACCAGTGGTGAAAGAAACAGGCATTGAGCCCAAGCCGATTGTTAAGCTCCTATTCCCTACTCGGAACAAGAAAAAAGGGCAACATGAGTAGAAATTTGAAAAATTCTTAGAGTTTTTTCAAGAAGTTGGAAATTAACATTCCGTTGTTGGAGGCACTTGAACAAATTCCTACATATGCAAATTTCATGAAGGATATCATTTCTAAGAGGTGTACCGCCGACACTAACCTAATTATTCTAACTGAAACTTGTAGTGCTATTTTGTAGGGTATGAAGATTCCGATAAAGAAGAAGGATCACAGAGTTGTCACTATCCCATGTACTATTGGAGATAGGTCGTTCAACAAAGCTCTGATTGATCTAGGGGCTAGTGTGAGTCTCATGTCGTTCTCTATTTACAAGAAGCTTGGTATAGGGGTTTTGCAAGATACCAGAATGATACTCCAATTTGCCGATCATTCGGTCAAGAAACCGTATGGCATTGTTGAAGACGTTCTGGTAAAAATGGATAAGTTTGTTTTTCCGGTGAATTTTGTAGTTCTCGAAATGCCGGAAGATGAAGAAATCCCTCTCATTCTGGGGAGACCTTTTCTGGAGATGGGACGGTGCCTGATAAACATAGAAGAAGGAACAATGACACTGAAAGTTTATGATGAAGAATTAAAAATCGATCTTCGAAACACCACGAGGTACAAGGATGATATTTGTACAAGTGACACTATAGAGGTTTTGGATCAAGTGACGACATATGATAACCTTTTGCCTACACCCCAGTCACCATTGGAGAGAGTGTTGAGTTTGCCCATTTTTGAGTCGGACAAAGAGGTGGACAACGGGGAATCTGAAGTGTTTGCCTTGTTGGACGCACAAACCCCGTGGAAAGGATCTAGACCACGCCGGTGGGAAGATTTACGCCTACTTCAATCTAGTGAGGAGAATGAAGAACTTAAGAAGGAAACAAAGTTGAAACAACTTCCTGACAACCTCAAATATGTCTTTCTCGAACCTGAAGGAAAATGTCATGCTATCATAAACTCAAGCCTTCAGGACATCCAAGAAGAAAAGCTCATCCAAGTCTTGAAAAAGTACAAAAATGCTATTGGATGGGCAATTGGGGATTTGAAGGGTATTATTCCCACTGCTTGCATGCATAAAATTTTAATGGAAGACGACCACAAGCTAGTAGTCCGACCGTAGAGGAGACTCAACCCGACAATGAAGGAAGTGGTTCGGAGAGAGGTGGTAAAGTTGTTGGATGCAGGTCTTATATATCCCATTTCTGATAGTCCGTGGGTGAGTCCGGTGCACGTTTTCCCAAAAAAAAAGGGAACCACCGTGATAAGGAATGGAAAAAATGAGCTAATTCCCACACGGACAATAACCGAGTGGCGCGTTTGCATTGATTACAGAAGATTGAACACAACAACTAGGAAAGACCATTTCCCTTTGTCGTTTATTGACCAGATGTTTGAGAGGTTGGCCGGGCATGACTACTACTATTTTCTAGATGGATACTCCGGGTATAATCAGATTGCTGTAGCACCAGAAGACCAAGAGAAGACAACATTCACATGCCCGTATGACATTTTTGCTTACCGAAGAACGCCATTCGGGTTGTGTAATGCCCCAGCCACCTTTCAACGATGCATGACGTCCATTTTTACGGACATGCTCGAAAAGCATATGGAAGTTTTCATGGATGACTTCTCAAGTTTTTGGATCCTCATTTGATAACTGTTTGACTAATATCTCTCTTGTCTTAGACAGGTTCCAGAAAACGAACCTAATTTTGAATTGTGAGAAATGTCATTTCATGGTGCGCGAGGGGAGAGTTTTGGGGCACAAAATTTCGTATAAAGGAATTGAAGTGGACCAAGCAAAAGTGGAAGTGATCTCTAAACTCCCACCCCCTGTGAATGAGAAGGGCATCAGGAGTTTCTTAGGACACGCAGGTTCTTACCATAGGTTTATAAGAGATTTCTCAAAAATTATTAAACCACTAACCACTCTGTTGGTTAAAGATAAGGCGTTTATGTTCAACAAAGAATGCACCATGGCATTTGAGACATTGAAAAGCAAGTTGATCTCTGCACCTATTGTTATTTCCCCAGATTGGTCTCTACCATTTGAGATCATGTGTGATGCTAGTGATATTGCTGTAGGGGCAGTCTTAGGACAGCGAAGAGAGAAGTTGTTACATGTCATCTACTATCCGAGTCATGTGTTGAATCTAACATAAATGAACTACGCAACCACTGAAAAAGAGTTGTTGGTCGTGGTTTACATGTTTGACAAGTTCAGGCAGTAACTGTTGGGATCAAAGGTTATAGTGTATACGGATCATGCCACTTTGAAATATCTTTTTGCTAAGCAAGACTCTAAGCCGAGACTCCTCAGGTGGATCTTACTCCTACAAGAATTTGATGTTAAGATCTGAGACAAAAGAGGGTGTGAAAACACAATGGCGTGCCATTTATCCCGCATGTCACCTATTGAAGAAACAGAAGAAAAGAGACCGATAAAGGATGAGTTTGCTGATGAACACATACTAGCTGTTATCGGTATCCCATGGTTCACGGACTACGCGAATTATTTGGTGGGGGGTGTAATCCCCAACGATTTTCATTCTAGCAAAAAGAAAAAGTTTGTTAATGATTGTAGGTTTTACTTGTGGGATAACCCAATCCTTTACAAAAGAGGAGTGGATGGGCTGACCAGAAGATGTGTCCCGGAGGAGGAGAAAAGGGATGTACTTAGAGCTTGTCATGATTCGGAGTACGGAGGACATTTCAGTGGAGACCAAACAACAGCCAAAGTTCTTCAATCAAGTATATATTGGCCTACTCTATTAAAAGAGGTCCAGGACATAGTCAAAGAATGCATTTGGATAACAAAATGGACACCCAAATTTTTATTTTAGCATTTAGTTTGATTTTTTAAAAGTGGAACAATTTGGATACCAATTTGGTTATGAATAACCGGTTTTTTTGCACACCCCTAATTTTACCCAATCTTTCGTGTACAACTCACTAATTTACACAATAATGTCCTAATTCCTTAATCCAATTCAAAGTTAAATCAGGTGTTCTATGTTTGTTAATTCAAAAGCCATAACTTGTAATTATATATTCCAAGTTAACTAGTTAGTTGAATAATTGTCCTAGTTCAAATCAGTAGACTTACGATCAATAATTCTTACTCACCGAAGATCAATTTGTATGCTCGTCAACACACAAAAAGAAATGAACGCAAGAACAATTAAGTAATGATTATAACATAAAAACATTTAAATAATATCAAACAATCATATGATCCAATATAGTACAATTAGGATCATCTCAAAATATCTAATCTAGAATAACTTAGTTACTCATAGTAAAATTAACAATTACCATGTGTTGATAAGAAGTATTCATCAAAATCAATAAAAAATATGCTTTCTAATGGCTTCAATGCTCTCCAAATTCGCTCACCCAAAGCACTTGGTCATTACTTTCTCTCTAAAATTCGTAACCCCTAAAAAGGTTTATACTTTTTTCTATTAAAAGCTACAAAAAACGTGTCAGAGTTTCGCGTCATCGTGACCGCGTTAACATTCATTGCGATCGTGATATGACATCATTGCACACACGATGCCAGCATCGCAACTGCGAGAAAACCAGTTGCAAATTCTTGCTTTTTATTGCTTTTTTCACTAAGTCCTAACATTCTTCTCTTTTGGAGTTTTTGCTCATTTCTTCAACCTTTTTATTTGGTTTTTGCTCATGATTCCACCGATTTATATGAAATTGCTCACAAATATTACGTAATGATCGAGTGTCATCACAACCCCAAACTTTCCCCGTTGCTTGTCCTCAAGTAACCAATCTGCACACTGAAATTTTCATTAGAAATAAAGTGCTTACCCCTGCCAATGAATATTACCTTTGCTTTCTAATCAACACGTCTGTTCCATGCTTCAATCTAAATAACTCTGAAAAGTTCTTCCAACAATACAAGTACTTAACATGTGTCTCATCTCACCCTTGTTCACTCAAATCAACAGGGTAATCACACAATCAATATAAAAGAGCATTTAACAATGACTTTTGGTCTTATGCCTACGTACTGATGCTTGATCTGGCTATATATAAAATATAGTTTGTCGGGTACTTGACTGCAAGTGCACAGTCTAGTCGCTTTAGTTTTAAAAGATATCGATCCCACAGGGACCTATGGTCAAACTAGTGTTACTAACGTCACTATGTTTAGCTAAGGGAATTAATTAGTAGAAGTTCGGGGGCAATATAGTAAGTCTAAGGGAATTTTGGTTTTAAGAAAGAATTAATGGAAGGAATCAGTAAGCAGCGCATTAATTGTCAGGGATTCGATAAGTCACCGGTGAATAGTTTAAATGCCAAATATCTCTCAGTAGAAAATATTTATTTAAAAAGCTTTATCTCACACTCTCGTGGTTGTTGATTCGGCCTATAACTTTCAGTTAGAATGTACGCTCTCGCTGTCCCATTTGAAGTCAAAATTACTTTTTGAAAATAAATAAGTTCTAATTGCTTTTAAAGTGCTCTCGCTATTTTTAAACTCAATGCTTAATTTTTACTATCCATCTCGAGCCTCACGCTCTCGCGATTGTTGGTTCTCACCTTAGTTAACTTCCCACTCTCGTGGCAAAACCGTATTAAATAGCTTTTCACGCTTTTGTGAATAAGTTAATTAAATTTAAATTAAAAACTTCAGCCTAAAAGATTGTTTGAGAAAAAGGGTTTTCACTGATTACTATTAAATCCCATCAAAGTAAATTGCTACATCCCGATACCGGTAGTTTAGCCGGACATGTTAAATAAGGCAAACACAAGGCATAAACAAATCAACATTGCGGCAAACATGCTTATAATAATAATAATAATTTAATAAAAACCTGGAGATCGAAGTAACAGAGTATAACGGTTCTTGGAGTACTTGAGCAGTCCTCCACATGTCGGTAAGCTTTGCTTCTTCAATACAAATTACTTACTAAAAATTAAATAAAGTGTAGTAGTTCCCCAGTGTAGGAAACTACTACTATGGCTAACTGGAAAACTGAAGGAAAAGGAAAAAACATAATGCTAAAAAGAATGGCGAATAAAATAAGGCAACGGAAACAAGGTTGCTGGAAAGAAAAATACTAAAAGCTAGAAAATTGTAAAACTAAATTGCAGAGCGTAAGTGTAAAAGTAGGCGTCCCTAATTTTTCCCATTTTGGTCCTTTATATAGTGCTCTTTTAGGTCTTGGTGGTTGAGATATTCAAGGAAGACTTGGTTTTGAATGAGGAATCCGTGGGAATAAGTTGTTGGAGGAAATTTATGCACGTTTGGGTATCTGTGGCTGACTGTTTCAAAGCGCATATTGTGGTCGCGTGACGCTCGTCATGGGCCTGTGACGGCCGTCACAGTCTGGGTCATGACGAGCGTCATGAACCTATGACGGTCGTCACATCAACAAATTCTGCATTTCCTATTTTCTGCTTTTTGTTGTGCTTTCTCATCTGTTTCTTCTCCTTTTTCTTCCTTTTCTTTATTTTGCTTATAAATGCTTTGAGATTTAAATACCTATAAAAAGAACTCAAATACTTGCGGAATAATCGGAATATTAGTTAAAATGGTATGATGTTTGAGTGTAAATCAAGACAATTATCTGATGTGTTTTCGCGTTATCACGTACCAACATAAATGAGTGATCAAAACCTCGTAGTTCGTGGTAAAAATTTCAAAGATGGGTGGATTGCTTTTAACAAAATCTTAAACATCTTTTATTATCAATAGGAGAATACTCAACCAAACATCCACGATAATGAGGGATTTACAACATTTAAGAGGGAATTACATCAACACGTATGCCTCTAACCCCTAGTAAATGTAAAGTCTTACACTCAACATATCATGGAATGAGAGAAATACATCTCAACCAATGATAAATCAAATCTATTTTTTTTTCTTTTTGAAAAGTTTAAAAGGAAAAAGGGCTTAAGTAAGCAAAATTAAAATAACAGAAGCATAAATATAGGCCCAAGTGGGCAAAAGGCAAATGACTGAAGCATAAACAATCTACATGAATGTAAATGACAAGGAATGATAAAGTGAAAGAATTTAAATTGCATTAAAGTAAATGACAAGAATATTAAATGTTAGTTGTCAAGTTAGTATGTTAATTGGTTCCTTGAGGAAAATTTAGCGTTATGTAAAGCAATCGTAATTGGACTTATGTAGAAGTCACAATTATCTGAGGCCGGTAAATAATAATATTGGTGTTAATGCATGCTAGAGACAAGGTATTCGAGACCAATCTCCTAAAGCATACCACAAAAAAAGAAAGAGGGGATGAGCCTATCTCAATCAAGCTCATGTTGATTCATCTGACACAAGGTCATTGATGAATAAACTAGCTATTGATCTATGAGAAGTCATTGGCCAAGAGATGATTGGGGAAGAAATGAGATGAAGATGGAGAGATAAAATGAAGGGGATCCCAAATTGGTCAAGGGATGAATCTCACTTGATCAATATGATTCATTCATCTTGAGGGATGAAGTTTAAAAACTTTCCCAACCTCCTAAATCCAATGGTATTGACAAAGTCAAGGCCCAATTTAACCAAGACCAAAGCCAAACAGAAGTAAGGTAAACACAAAGTCAATACAAAAACTCATCAAAGTATTAAATCAATTAAAATATTTTTTAAACATTTTAAAAATGAAGAAAATAAGTTTTCAAAGATGAAAAACCTAAAATCTCTTCAAAACAGCATATAAATAACCAAGGGATTTATCATAGGTCAAGCAAGGTCAAAGGACCATTGACTAATTTTTTTGGTATTTTTCAAAAGTCAGAAGTAATTATAAACTAATTAAAACAAGTTAAAAATCACAAAATTCACCAAAAATATCAAACTTAATCCAAAAATCAATTTTAAATCAAAAATTGGAAGAAGAAAATATTTGTGAATTTTTGGTTTTGGTCCCATAATATTTGGATCAAATATGAATTTATGATGAACTTTGGAAGAAAAAACTATTTAAAAATCATTTTAGAAAACTAAAATAAAACAGAAAATCAAGAGCCATCAGATCTCCCTCATTAATTAAGGTGGCATATCTGATGCTCAGGAACGTGCGTTCCACCATGTGTCTCAGTCGACGCGTCACACACGTGGTAATCAGAAGTAAAAGCCAAGACTAAAATATGGAATGAAGATCCAAGGGTGGAGGCAAGGCAACGCCACCATCAGAGCCCTAGCTCCGGTCATCTTCTCCGGTGAGGGTCACCAGACTGGCCGGATTAAACATGTCCTAAAATTCATGGATCATACATCATTTTAAATAGAAAATTGCAAGGATCACGAATATCACCTCCATTTGTTCCATCTCTTACTCTATAATTAGAAAAGTGAAGATGAAAATCGAGGTGTTCAACCTGAGTTGCTTCGTATCAAGGTCAAAACAACTCAGTCACATTGCCTACATTGGTAAGAGTTCAACCATCACAAAAATGAGTTCAAATCTAGGGTATTGAGGGAGAATCGAAGAGATGAAGTTTGATGAAAATCACCTTTTGTAAGCAACTTCTGAGCCTTGATCTTGATGTAATTCTTAGTGATTTGTCTTCCTCTTGCTTGCAGAAGTTCAATAGAATGGAAAAGGGGATGAAACTTTGGAGTTTTTGTTCACAAACTTGAGTTGAACAAAAACTCGATTTCAAAGAAATCTTCAAAGAATTCTGTGAAGTGAGGCTATGGCAATGGCTGGCAAAGCTTGGGCAGGGGCCTCCTTCAATTTTGAGCAAAACACATTTGATTTATAGGCCAAGGGAATCATATTCACACCTTTCCAAATTTGAATGAAAATGTGCAAATCATGGTGCATGGGTGCATGGGTGCGTCTTCAGGCCCAATTGATGATTTAAATCAACTCCAAATCGTGCCCAGAGTTTGCTGAGATCATCATTGATCGGTCACCATTTCCATTGAATTCCCACCGTTAATCCGACATATTTTCATCACTTTGGTAAGATTTATGTTTGTTTATAGTTGCTTCAGAGTCATTTATCATGTTTTGTTGGTTTGGTATCGCATTGCATTCGATTACAAGTTTATGTCAAAAAGATCTCTTTTACGCTTCGTTTGGTAATGTCATTCTTACAGGCTATTGCACAGGTTTAAAAGCATTAATGGTGAAGTTATGGATGTTGGTGTAAGCCCTAGAGGCCAATACTTTTGGTACTTGTATCGAATTATTTATTAATAATAAAAGGCTTTTTCTTTATTACGTTTGTTTAGTAAAGTCCCTGGAATAGATAGTCCGTTTAATGTATTAAGTGTGACTTAATCATGAGAACACATTAAACATAAGGACATTATTCTTAAAGTATCCGTAGTCGAGCTTTAGTGTGAAGTGGGATAACATTAAAGCATTAAGACTATTATGTTTGTAGACTGATGATCACATCTCATGGATCATGGATAAAGAGTTATCAAGTCTTAAATATAGGTATGAATATTAGGAGTAATATTTATACCGGATTGACCCGCTATGAGAATACTATATAGAAAGTTATGCAAGGTGTCATAAGTTATTCTCATGGTGATAATAGTGTATTCCACTCTTCGACCTGAAACCACTATGGATCCTAGATGTAGAGTCGAGTGCTTTATTGCTGATCCAACGTTGTCCGTAACTGGATAACCATAAAGACAGTTGATGGGTACTCCATAAGCATGCTGAGGGACATGAGTGACCTAGATGGAATTTGCCCATCCTGCATAACAGGATAAATGTCTATGGGCCCAATATTGAACTGGACAAGGACGACACGGTCTATGCCTTGTGTTCAATATAGACATAAGGGCAAAAGGGTAATTATACACATAAGTATTATCACAGAAGGTTTTGTCAGATCACATGACATTTTCGTGTCTTGGGTAGCAGTGATGTGTTGCTAGATACCGCTCACTGTTTATTATGTTAAATACGTGATTTAATATAATTGCCAACGCCGCGAAAACCTACAGGGTCACACACAAAGGACGGATTGATGAGAGATAGAGTAACTAAGGAATATCGTAAGGTACGGTGCCCTTAAGTGAGTTATAGAACATCGTAAGGTACGGTGTACTTGAGTAGAATACGAAATATGGTAAGGTACCATGGGCTTAAGTGATTTTGGGCATATTATAAGATATGGGCCAAAATACACTTAAGTGGGCTTTTTAGCTTGAAGCCCACACAAGTGGTTCTATAAATAGAACCCTTGTGCAGAAGCAAAAATTGCGGTTGCATTATTTTCGTTTTCTCTCACTCTCTCTCTCTCACTCAAAGCCTTCATTCGTACCAGCTAGCACTGAGATTGAAGGAACCCGTTCGTGTGGACTGAGTAGAGACGTTGTCATCGTTCAAAGTTCATGATCGCTTCGTGGATCTGCATCAAAGGTTTTGATCGTCACAAGAGATCTGCACCAAAGGTTTCAGTCGTCACAAGAGGTAAATATTCTATCACTGATCATGACCATTCGTAAGGATCTCTAAAGGAGAAAATTTTAATTTCCGCTGCGTTTTGGACCGCAATTCTCCTTCAATGGATACTTAGAAAGGCAAAAATATGAAGAGACAGCAGGTCAACACGCGCACCCGTGTGCTACAACATTGCCCGTGTTGTTGATCAGGCAGAGCAAAATGGGAGAAGAAAAACAGAGATCAACACGGGCACCCGTGTGGTGACACACGGTCGTGTTGTTTAAAATAGTGCATTAACACGGGCACCCGCGTGGAGGAACACGGCCCGTGTTATTGCCTCTGTAGCTTGTTTTGAAGATAACTATCATGGAGAGCAACACGGGCACCCGTGTGTACACACACGGCCCGTGTTGTTGGGCGCGACTTGGAAACCCCAACTTTTGCTTTATGAACCTATTCTGCTCATTAAGGGTAGTTTGGACCTTTTGCTTGGAAGATATTCATCTGAAGCTATAAGAAGGCTTGGAAGAGAAAGGAGAAAACACTTTTTGACGTACAAAAGAAAACACGGCATTGAGAAGATAGCAAAAACGGAGGATTTGAAGACGGCGAGATTCAAGGGTTCCGACCATTGAAGATCCAAATCTCCTAGTTCTTTGTAATGTCTAATTTTCATACTATGATTTCGTTTACTACTATGAGAGGCTAAACCCCCTATGTTAGGGGGGTGGTTCTGATTTGATCGTATGTTATCAATTTGAACGAATGATTTCCTTATTACTAAGTTACTTATTTCAATTCAATTGTGTGATGTTATTATGCTTTTGTATCGGACAAATACAAATTGATCTACGACTATCAATAACAGGATTGTGATTGTTAGGGTTTTCACACAATTAGGTTTATGATTGCATCATCTAGGACTAGTCACTTTTGTAAACCACCGAAAACCTTGATATTGTTTATGATTAAAACCAATGATTGATTGAATGGACATTTGAGTAAGAATTGGTAGTTTAATAGTTTCTTCCTTAAAGACATAAGGAAGAACATTCTGAGGTTAGGTAATTGAGTGTTTCATAGGTATTAAGGAAATCTTGACTGAATTCGTAACTGGTTAAATCAACCACTTCCCCTAGCATATTTTATATTAATCAATTATATTTTACTTTTGTGTTTATTGCTGAAATTCCTAAAACAACTAAACCATTATATTTTTGTTCTGATAGAATCAAAGTTAAATAAGTATTTCCTACGCAATCCCTATTATCGATACTTGGAAATAAAACTCCTTATTACTACATCGGTAAAAATAGTACACTTGCTATTTTTTTCGATCAAGTTTTTGGTGTAACACCCCAAATAAAGAAAAAAGAATTATTTAATTAAGTTGATAATATAATTATTAATTTAATTAAATAAATTGGATTATTGGATTATTATTATTATTATTATTATTATTATTATTTTGGAATAATAATAATTGGAATATATATATAAGTGGGAATAAAGAAAAGGGTTTCATTCTTAACAAAGAAATTTCACGTGAAACTCAGAGAAGCTGCAGAGAAGAGGAAAAAGGGCAAAGAGCCGAAAGCAAGGTTGAGGAACGGAAAAGCTAAAGCTTAGAGAATTGCCGGATTAACTCAGGTAAGGGGGGTTTATCGTCGGTTAATGGGTATTATAGATTAACATGTCATGGGTAGTGATAAGCCGTTGATTTAACCCTAATTGGGACTGTATATGCTGAAATTGACGTTGGATAAACCGTGTTAAAAACTGCAAATTGAATTGATAGTTGTGTGAGTCGTAAATGTTAGACTATAGCACGGATCACAATTAAAAAACTTGATTCGGCACTACTAAATTAGAGACAAATTAGGTTTTCTGAGAAAGGGTTTAGATGCAGAAGCGGCCGGAAAACCTGATCTGCGTGAAGCTGACGGAACTTGGAATAACTCAGAAAAATCTGAGTCTGCGCGCGAGCGGTCGACCATAGGGTCGGCGTGCGCTGACCCGTGGGGCATGCGCCGACTGCATGCGTCGACGCAAGGCATTTTGGCGCCGACCCGTGAGTTAAGCGTCGACCCCATGCGTCGACGCAAGGGGTCTTTGCGCCGACTCCCTCCAGTTGAGCAGAGTCTTTGCAGTATGGAAAAATAGTTGATTTTATGTTGTGAATGCAATTGGTAGCTGGCCTATCATAGTTAATTGTGATGAATGAATTTATTAGGTTTATGGTTGTGAAATGTTGATGCAATAATGTTGAAAAGTTGATTTTTAAGTTGCCTTGTTGAAATTATTAAGTTGTAGGCTGATGAGCCAACGTTGATTCTAAGTTGCTTTGTTGAGAATTACTGAGTGTAGGCTGAAGAGCCAAAGTTGATTATGAGTTGTTTTGTTGGAAAGCTGTTATGTGGCTGTTGTTATTATGTTGTTGAACTTTCAAGTCGTACATGACATATACATTCATATGCATTAAGTCGGGGCTTTTGCTCACACCACGTTGGCCTGGATTGGCAAAAATATGGGGCTTTTGCTCACACCACGTTGGCCTGGATTGGCAAAAATATGGGGCTTTTGCTCACACAACGTTGGCCTGGATTGGCAAAATTTTAAGTTGAAAGTTGAAGGCTTATGCCTTGATGCCCACTAAACTGGCAATGATTTTAAGTTGGGAGTTTTACTCCAAATGGTACCACATGCATGAAGAGTCGAGTCTCATTGAGTTGCATTTTATGTTGTTATTGAGTTGCCTTTACGTTGTGTTTGAATATGATAATTGAGTTGACTGTGCCGTGGCCTAATGCATGATATAATTAGGGTGATTAACGTGTAGAATTACTTAACATAACATGATAAATTATAATATTTGTTATATCGATTGAGGAACTCACCCTTACAGCTATATTTTTCAGGTAACGAGCAGTGAGTCGAATAGAAGCTAGTGCTTGAAGTCTAGTGTGGTTAGAGGGTCATGCTCTGATAGATGTAACATCGGGACGGGATGTTTGAATTGTTGAATAAATGTTAATTTTGATGAATTACAGATGTTGAAATATTTTATCCGCTGCGTATTGTTAAAGAAGTTTTATGTTGAATAAAATTGAGCATGACTGATTTTATATTGACTTTTGTGAAGAAGTTGTTATGTGACACCCTTGAGATGCATGATTACTCTGATATGTATGATTTAATTGTTGTTGTTTTATTATTAAACATTTGGGGTATTTTAGAAGGGTGTTACATTAGTGGTATCAGAGCAGGTCGGTTCGTCCGGCCAGTTGTCGTGTCGTTTTGTCTAACAATTGTGTATTGTTACCAATCTAACTTTAAGTTGTGGTGTATTGATAAGTTGAAATGGCTGGAAGGAATGACGCTGCAATGGCTGCCGCAATGCAAGCAATGGCACAAGCTGTGCAGAACTTGCCAAATGCTGGTGGGGATGCTGGATCACGTAGCTTGGCGACTTTTCAGAGAGAGAACCCGCCGGTGTTTAAAGGAAAGCATGATCCAGATGCAGCCTTGGGATGGTTGAAAGAGATTGAGAGAATCTTCCGTGTTATGGATTGTACTCCAGCTCAGAAGGTTCGGTATGGTACTCACATGCTAGCAGTCGAAGCTGATGACTGGTGGCTAGAGACTCACGAGAGGTTGACCGCGGCAGGTGAAGTCGTTACTTGGGATGTATTCCGTAGGGAATTTCTGAGGAAGTATTATCCAGAGGATGTCCGTGGTAAGAAGGAGATTGAATTCCTTGAGCTGAAGCAAGGAAACATGTCTGTCACGGATTATGCTGCGAAATTTGTGGAGTTGTCCAAATTTTATCCTCATTACACTGGTGCTGGTGCTGAATTTTCAAAGTGCATCAAGTTTGAAAATGGATTGCGCTCTGAAATTAAGAAGGTTGTTGGGTATCAGAAGATACGCATTTTTACTGAGTTGGTTGATAGCTGCAGGATATTTGAAGAGGACAATAATGCTCATTACAAGATTGTCAGTGACCGCAGAGGCAAGCAACATCAAAACCGTGGCAAGCCGTATGATGTTCCAGCTGGAAAAGGGAAACAAGTAGCTGCTCCGGCTCAGAGGACTAGTAGGGGAGGTGCTCCTACTGGTATAGTTTGCTTCAAATGTGGTCAGGCTGGTCATAAGAGTAATATATGTACTGCTGAAGTGAAGAGGTGTTTTCGCTGTGGTAAGACTGGGCATGCAATAGCTGATTGCAAGCACAAGGAAGTGATTTGTTTTAATTGTGGCGAAGAAGGGCATATTGGAAGTCAGTGTCGGAAGCCGAAGAAAGGGAATCAGTCAGGAGGCAAGGTCTTTGCTTTATCGGGTTCTGAGACTTCTGCAGATGATCGTTTGATCCGAGGTACGTGTTATATTAATGGCTTTCCTCTTGTAGCTATTATTGACACGGGTGCGACTCATTCCTTTATATCTTTGGATTGTGCTGTGAAACTTAAGTTAGAGATATCTGAGATGTTTGGTAGTATGGTAATTGATACTCCTGCGAAGGGTTCAGTGACTACTACTTCGGTTTGTTTAAATTGTCCTTTGAGCATTTTTGGTAGAGACTTTGGGATGGACCTAGTGTGTCTTCCACTAGTGCAGATTGATGTTATTCTGGGTATGAACTGGTTGGTGTTTAACCGAGTTTCTATCAATTGTTTTGATAAGACGGTAGTCTTTCCTGAGATTGAGGAAGGAAAGAGTTTGTTTCTATCAGCAAGGCAGGTGAATGAAGAAGTAGCTGATGGGGCAGAGTTGTTCATGCTGTTAGCAACCTTGGAGGCCAAGGATAAGATGGTGATTTGTGATCTAGCCGTGGTGTGTGATTTTCCTGATGTGTTTCCTGAAGAGGTGAACGAATTACCACCAGAACGCGAAGTGGAGTTCTCGATTGATTTGGTACCTGGTACTAGACCGATATCGATGGCTCCGTACCGTATGTCTGCTGTTGAGTTAACTGAATTGAAGAGTCAGTTGGAAGATCTGTTGGATAAGAAATTTATTCGTCCGAGTGTGTCACCGTGGGGTGCGCCAGTGCTATTGGTTAAGAAGAAAGAAGGTACTATGAGGTTGTGTGTGGACTACAGGCAACTGAATAAAGTGACGATCAAGAATCGGTATCCTTTGCCGAGGATTGATGATTTGATGGATCAGTTGGTTGGTGCAAGTGTGTTCAGCAAGATAGATTTGAGATCTGGGTATCATCAGATACGTGTGAAGACTGAGGATATTCAGAAGACTGCTTTCAGGACAAGGTATGGACATTATGAGTATTCTGTAATGCCTTTTGGTGTAACTAATGCACCTGGAGTATTTATGGAGTATATGAATAGGATTTTCATCCATACCTAGACAAGTTTGTTGTGGTATTTATTGATGATATTTTGGTGTATTCGAAATCGGAAGAAGAGCATGCTGAGCATTTGAGAGTGGTTTTGGAAGTTCTACGAGGAAAGAAATTATTTGCTAAATTGTCCAAGTGTGAATTTTGGTTAGAAGAGGTAAGTTTTCTTGGTCATGTGATTTCAAGAGGTGGTGTTGCTGTTGATCCTTCTAAGATAGAAGCGGTATCTAAGTGGGAAGCCCCGAAGTCTGTTGCTGAGATTCGAAGTTTTCTTGGTTTGGCTGGTTATTATAGGAAGTTCATTGAAGGGTTTTCTAAGTTGGCGTTACCGTTGACGATGTTGACTAGAAAGGGGCAAGCATTTGTTTGGGACTCAAAATGTGAAGAAGGTTTCCAAGAGTTAAAGAGAAGGTTGACTACTGCTCCTATTCTGACATTACCGAGTTCGTCGGAACCATTTGAAGTTTACTGTGATGCTTCATTGTTGGGTTTGGGTGGCGTGTTGATGCAGAATAAGCAGGTTATAGCTTATGCTTCAAGACAGCTGAGGATTCATGAGAGGAATTATCCGACGCACGATTTAGAGTTGGCGGCTGTGGTGTTTGTTCTGAAGTTATGGAGACATTACTTGTATGGGTCAAGATTTGAAGTTTTCAGTGACCATAAAAGTTTAAAGTATTTGTTTGATCAGAAAGAGCTGAATATGAGACAGAGGAGATGGTTAGAGTTTCTGAAGGATTATGACTTTGGTTTGAATTACCATCCGGGTAAAGCAAATGTAGTGGCTGATGCGTTGAGCCGGAAATCATTGCATATGTCTATGCTAATGGTTAAGGAGTTGGATTTAATTGAACAGTTTAGAGATTTGAGTTTGGTGTGTGAGAGTACTCACAATAGTGTTAAATTGGGAATGTTGAAGTTAACAAGTGGTATTCTGGAAGAGATCAGAGAGGGTCAGAAATCTGATGTGCTTTTGGTTGATAAGTTGACTCTAGTGAGTCAAGGTCAAGGTGGCGAATTCAGAATTGATGAGACTGGTATTTTGAAATTTGGTAGTCGGGTGTGTGTTCCGGATGTTACAGAACTTAAGAAGAGTATTCTTGAGGAAGGACATCGTAGTGGGTTGAGTATTCACCCTGGAGCTACGAAGATGTATCATGATTTGAAAAGGCTATTTTGGTGGCCGGGAATGAAAAGAGAAATTGCAAGTTTTGTGTATTCCTGTTTGACTTGTCAGAAGTCGAAGATTGAGCATCAGAAGCCGTCTGGGCTAATGCAACCGTTGGCTATTCCAGAGTGGAAGTGGGATAGTATCAGTATGGATTTTGTTTCTGGTTTACCGAGAACAAGTAAGAATTTTGAGGCTATTTGGGTGATTGTTGATAGATTGACGAAGTCGGCTCATTTCATTCCGATCAGAATGGATTATCCGTTAGAGAGGCTAGCTGAGTTGTATATTGAGAAGATTGTAAGTTTGCATGGTATTCCGTCGAGTATTGTTTCGGACAGAGATCCTAGATTTACATCGAAATTTTGGGAAGGTTTGCAGAAGGCTTTAGGGACTAAGCTGAGATTGAGTTCTGCATATCATCCGCAGACTGACGGTCAGACTGAGAGGACGATTCAGTCATTGGAGGATCTTTTGAGAGCTTGTGTTTTGGAGAAGGGAGGTACTTGGGATTGTTATTTGCCTTTGATTGAGTTTACCTACAACAATAGTTTTCATTCGAGTATTGGTATGGCACCGTTTGAAGCTTTGTATGGTAGGAGATGTCGGACACCGTTATGTTGGTATGAGTCCGGTGAGAGTGCTGTGATTGGACCGGAGATTATTCAACAAACTACGGAAAAGATTAAGATGATTCAGGAGAAGATGAGAATTGCTCAGAGTCGTCAGAAGAGTTATCATGATAAGAGGAGGAAGTCACTTGAGTTTCAAGAGGGAGATCATGTGTTTCTTCGTGTTACTCCGATAACAGGTGTTGGTCGGGCTTTGAAGTCGAAGAAGTTGACACCTCGATTTATTGGTCCTTATCAGATTTTAGAGAGGATAGGAGAGGTAGCCTATCGTATCGCTTTACCGCCGTCACTTGCGAATTTGCATGAGGTTTTTCATGTGTCTCAGTTGAGGAGGTATATTCATGATCCGTCGCATGTGATCCAAGTAGATGATGTACAGGTGAGAGATAACCTGACTGTTGAAACATCGCCTATGAGGATTGAGGATCGAGAGTTGAAGCAGTTGCGGGGTAAAGAGATTGCCTTAGTGAAGGTAGCTTGGGGAGGACCAGCAGGTGGCAATGTGACTTGGGAGCTGGAGAGTCAGATGAAAGAGTCCTATCCAGAGTTATTTGCTTGAGGTATGTTTTCGAGGACGAAAACTCTTTAGTGGGGGAGAGTTGTAACACCCCAAATAAAGAAAAAAGAATTATTTAATTAAGTTGATAATATAATTATTAATTTAATTAAATAAATTGGATTATTGGATTATTATTATTATTATTATTATTATTATTTTGGAATAATAATAATTGGAATATATATATAAGTGGGAATAAAGAAAAGGGTTTCATTCTTAACAAAGAAATTTCACGTGAAACTCAGAGAAGCTGCAGAGAAGAGGAAAAAGGGCAAAGAGCCGAAAGCAAGGTTGAGGAACGGAAAAGCTAAAGCTTAGAGAATTGCCGGATTAACTCAGGTAAGGGGGGTTTATCGTCGGTTAATGGGTATTATAGATTAACATGTCATGGGTAGTGATAAGCCGTTGATTTAACCCTAATTGGGACTGTATATGCTGAAATTGACGTTGGATAAACCGTGTTAAAAACTGCAAATTGAATTGATAGTTGTGTGAGTCGTAAATGTTAGACTATAGCACGGATCACAATTAAAAAACTTGATTCGGCACTACTAAATTAGAGACAAATTAGGTTTTCTGAGAAAGGGTTTAGATGCAGAAGCGGCCGGAAAACCTGATCTGCGTGAAGCTGACGGAACTTGGAATAACTCAGAAAAATCTGAGTCTGCGCGCGAGCGGTCGACCATAGGGTCGGCGTGCGCTGACCCGTGGGGCATGCGCCGACTGCATGCGTCGACGCAAGGCATTTTGGCGCCGACCCGTGAGTTAAGCGTCGACCCCATGCGTCGACGCAAGGGGTCTTTGCGCCGACTCCCTCCAGTTGAGCAGAGTCTTTGCAGTATGGAAAAAATAGTTGATTTTATGTTGTGAATGCAATTGGTAGCTGGCCTATCATAGTTAATTGTGATGAATGAATTTATTAGGTTTATGGTTGTGAAATGTTGATGCAATAATGTTGAAAAGTTGATTTTTAAGTTGCCTTGTTGAAATTATTAAGTTGTAGGCTGATGAGCCAACGTTGATTCTAAGTTGCTTTGTTGAGAATTACTGAGTGTAGGCTGAAGAGCCAAAGTTGATTATGAGTTGTTTTGTTGGAAAGCTGTTATGTGGCTGTTGTTATTATGTTGTTGAACTTTCAAGTCGTACATGACATATACATTCATATGCATTAAGTCGGGGCTTTTGCTCACACCACGTTGGCCTGGATTGGCAAAAATATGGGGCTTTTGCTCACACCACGTTGGCCTGGATTGGCAAAAATATGGGGCTTTTGCTCACACCACGTTGGCCTGGATTGGCAAAATTTTAAGTTGAAAGTTGAAGGCTTATGCCTTGATGCCCACTAAACTGGCAATGATTTTAAGTTGGGAGTTTTACTCCAAATGGTACCACATGCATGAAGAGTCGAGTCTCATTGAGTTGCATTTTATGTTGTTATTGAGTTGCCTTTACGTTGTGTTTGAATATGATAATTGAGTTGACTGTGCCGTGGCCTAATGCATGATATAATTAGGGTGATTAACGTGTAGAATTACTTAACATAACATGATAAAATAATATTTGTTATATCGATTGAGGAACTCACCCTTACAGCTATATTTTTCAGGTAACGAGCAGTGAGTCGAATAGAAGCTAGTGCTTGAAGTCTAGTGTGGTTAGAGGGTCATGCTCTGATAGATGTAACATCGGGACGGGATGTTTGAATTGTTGAATAAATGTTAATTTTGATGAATTACAGATGTTGAAATATTTTATCCGCTGCGTATTGTTAAAGAAGTTTTATGTTGAATAAAATTGAGCATGACTGATTTTATATTGACTTTTGTGAAGAAGTTGTTATGTGACACCCTTGAGATGCATGATTACTCTGATATGTATGATTTAATTGTTGTTGTTTTATTATTAAACATTTGGGGTATTTTAGAAGGGTGTTACATTTGGCGCCGTTGCCGGGGATTGCCAAAATACATATTTTAATTTCTATTCTATCGAAATTTTTTGCTCGTCAACCAAAATTTTATCTGTGACAATTTTGTTATTCAATTCTAATCTTTGTCTAACTTGTTTATGCGAGGTAAGGCCTCAGCGAATTTTCCTTTTGACGCAGATCCAGAAAGAACTCTTCGTGCTAGACTAAGACAAGCTAAGAGAGAAAAACTAGAATTAGCAGAGAAAGAGGAGGGGGAAGTTGTTTCAGTGCACTCAGAGAATTCAGATTCAGACGCGGAAACAGTTCCTGAAATCATGGCTGCTAATCCACCACCACCACCACCACCAAAGAGACTCCTCGGTGACTATGGTGGAACCAACACCCCGGGTGGTCGTATGACAATTGTCAACCAACCGGTTAATGTGGAACAATTTCAGCTGCATCCCAGCACCATTAATCAACTCGAAAGACGGTCCTTCTCTGGAAGAGTGAATGAAGATGCCAACAAGCATCTGCAAAGATTTTTAACCATGAGCACAACACTGAAAATGCCTGGACATAGCGAAGAAGCAATCCGACTTCGTATGTTCCCATTCACTTTAGCAGATGAGGCCGAAGAGTGGTTCTATTCCTTACCTGCTAGTAGTATCACTACATGGGAGCAAATGGAAACAACATTCTTGCAGGAGTATTTTCCCGCATTTGTGTCATTGCGGAAAAGATATGAGATCCTAAACTTCAAGCAGAAGGAGGGTGAGTCACTAGGAGATGCCTACAAACGATTTAAGAGAATCCTAGTGGCTTGTCCTACTCACAACATGGATGAAACTGAACAAATGCAAATGTTTTTCAATGGTCTTCGAATTCAAACGAGACAAATCCTTGATTCAGCAGCTGGTGGCTCAGCCAACTTTGCAACAGCCACCGGTATTAAGTAGATAATTGAAGATATTGCCTCGAACGAGCATTTAGAGTTATATGACAGGGTATCAAGCAAATCTGCAGTTATTGACTTGAAGCTTGAAACAAACAAATAGGTGAAAATTGAAGAAGCTGTTGCTGCGGAGGTATAGAAAAGGTTGAAAGCACTAAACATAGGTGCTCAGAAAGTGGCTCAAGTGCAACAGGCACCGAGTGAAGTGTGTGGCATTTGCAATGGAGCACACAATACTGTTCATTGCTTTGCAACACTGCAATAGATCGAAGATATAAAATTTTTAAAGCAAAACAATCCCTACTCCAACACATACAATCCGGGGTGGAACAATCATCCCAACTTTGCATGGAAAGATCAAAGAGGGAACGTGCAATAGCAGGCACAGGGTCAATATCAAAATCAATATCAGCAGCAGCAACAACAGGCACCTAAGAAGGCAGATTGGGAGATCGCAATTGAAAAGATGGCAGCTCACAATATCCAATTCCAAGAGGAGACTCGAAATAATCAGAAGAACACTACAACATCCATAAAAAATCTTGAAATTCAGATGGGTCAAATTGCCCAACAGTTAGCCTCAAACTCCCATGCATCTGGCACGCTTCCTAGTGGGACAGTCGTTAATCCCCGTGATCAAAGTCACATTAAAGTTGTGGTCACCAGAAAAGGAAAAGCTAAGGAACCACAAGTTGACGAACAGGTTGAAGAAGATGGATTGTTGGAAGTTGACTTGGAGATTAGAGAAGAGCCAAAACAAACTGAAGAAGTGATGGTCAAGCCGACAAGCCAGCAAGAGAAACAAAAACCAAAGATCATTCTTCCGTTTCCGACAAGAACAAAGAAGAAAGATCTCCATGATTTTTTTTTTGAGAAATTCTTAGAATTATTCAAGAAGCTCGAGATCAACATACCTTTTGCTGAAGCTCTGGAACAGATGCCGATCTATGCCAAATTCATGAAAGACATCATATCAAAGAAAAGGTCGATCGACAGCGAGCCAGTCATGCTAACTGAAACTTGTAGTGCTATTTTGCAGGGCCTAAAAATTCCGATGAAGAAAAAAGATAGAGGTGCAGTCACTATTCCTTGTACCATTGGAGACAGATCATTCAAAAAGGCACTGATCGATTTGGGAGCAAGTGTTAGTCTAATGCCCCTCTCGATTTACAAAAAACTTGAGGTAGGGGAGGTGCAGGATACTCGCATGACACTGCAGTTTGCAGATCATTCTATGAAGAGACCCTATGGTATAGCAACAGATGTTCTGGTGAAGATTGATAAATTTGTATTCCCGGTGGATTTTGTGATACTAGAGATGCTGGAAGATGAGGAGATTCCTCTCATATTGGGAAGACCTTTCCTGGAAACTGGAAGATGCATGATAGATATTGAGGAAGGAACCATGACCCTCAAAGTTTATGATGAAAAGCTCAAAATTGATGTGAGGGATACTATGAAATTCAAGGATGACGAAGGGGCGAGTAAAAGTATTGAAGTGTTAGATATAGTTTTTGCTCAATCTATGTAGATTACAACACCCAAGCTTCCTTTGGAGAGAGTTTTGAGTTTATCTATCGTTGAGGATACTGAAGGAATTGATGAGAAAGAATCCGAAGTGGTAGCGATGTTAAAGGAACAACCGCCTTGGGTTCGTTCCCGACCGCAACAATGGGAGGAGCTTCGACCTAAACCATCTTCAGAATCGAAACAGGATATAAAAAAAGGGATAGAGTTGAAACAATTACCAGAACATCTCAAATATGTCTTTCTTGACAATGAGGAAAAATGTCCAGCGATCATCAATTCAGGTTTGAGAGAGACCCAAAAAGGAGAGCTAATCAAAGTCCTAAAGAAATACAAGGGTGCTATCGGGTGGGCGATGGACGATTTGAAAGGAATCAGCCTGACAATGTGTGTGCACAAGATTTTGATGGAGGATGATCAGAAACCGGTCGTCCAACCTCAAAGAAGACTGAATCCAGCTATGAAAGAAGTTGTTCGCAAGGAGGTTGTGAAACTTTTAGATGCGGGGTTAATTTACCCAATATCTGACAGTTCGTGGGTGAGCCCAGTTCATGTGGTACCAAAGAAGGGAGGGACAACTGTGATAAAAAATGAGAAAAATGAGTTGATCCCCACCTGTACTGTTACAGGTTGGAGAGTTTGCATAAACTATAGAAGACTGAACACTGCTACAAGGAAGGACCATTTTCCTTTACCTTTTATCGATCAGATGTTGGAAAGATTGGCAAGTCATGATTTTTACTGTTTTCTGGATGGGTACTCAGGGTACAACCAAATTGCTGTGGCACCTGAGGATCAAGAAAAAACAGCGTTCACATGCCCGTATGGAATCTTTGCTTATAGAAGAATGCCATTTGGTTTATGCAACGCACCTGCGACATTTCAGAGGTGCATGACATCCATATTTCCCGATATGCTTGAGAAGCATATGGAGGTGTTTATGGATGATTTTTCGGTTTTTGGATCTTCTTTCGAAAATTGTTTGTATAATCTGTCACTTGTGCTGGAAGGATGTCAACAAACCAATCTAATCCTGAATTGGGAAAAGTGTCACTTCATGGTGAGAGAAGGGATAGTACCAGGTCATAAAATTTCCCATCAAGGAATAGAAGTTGACAAGGCAAAAGTGGAAGTGATCGCCAATCTCCCTCATCCTGTGAATGAGAAAGGTATACGGAGTTTCTTGGGACATGCAGGATTCTATCGTAGGTTCATCAAAGATTTCTCTAAGATCGCAAAACCTTTGACTAGCCTGCTTGTGAAGGATACTCCGTTTCTGTTTGACAAAAAATGCAACGAAGCCATCGAGACTCTGAAAAATAAATTGGTGTCTGCTCCTATAGTGATCTCGCCTGACTGGTCTCTACCCTTTGAGATAATGTGTGATGCGAGCGATATAGCAGTAGGGGCAGTCTTGGGGAAAAGAAAAGACAAACGCCTCCACGTCATCTACTATGCTAGCCATGTACTGAATCCAGCCCAGATGAATTATGCAACCACAGAGAAGGAGTTACTGGTTGTGGTTTATGCCTTTGACAAATTTTGGCAATACTTGTTGGGAACAAAGGTAATTGTTTATACTGACCATGCTGCGTTGAAATATCTTTTTTCTAAACAGGACTTGAAGCCAAGGCTGCTCAGATGGATCTTGCTGTTGCAAGAATTTGACCTTGAAATTCGAGACAAAAAGGGGTGTGAAAACACCGTTGCTGACCACCTATTTCGAATGTCTCCGATTAAAGAGATGGAAGAGGAACATCCCATAAAGGACGAGTTTATAGATGAAATAATCCTCGCGGTGGTGGGTGTTCCTTGGTTTGCTGACTACGCAAACTACCTGGTGGGTGGTATAATTCCTGACGACTTTGATTATAACAAAAAGAAAAAGTTTCTTCATGATTACAGGTTTTATTTGTGGGACGAACCATTCTTGTATAAGAAAGGGGTAGACGGACTAATTCGTCGATGTGTCCCTGAGGAAGAACAAAATGAAGTCTTAAAGGCATGTCATGACTCAGATTATGGGGGACACTTTAGTGGAGACAGGACAACCGCAAAAGTCCTCCAATCAGGGTTGTACTGGCCTACGTTGTTTAAGGATGCCCAAGTCGTTGTGAAGGAATGTGACAGATGCCAACGGACAGGAAATATTTCTAGGAGGAATCAGATGCCTCAAAAGGGCATGCTTGAAGTGGAATTATTTGATGTTTGGGGGATAGACTTTATGGGGCCATTTCCACCCTCATTTGGAAAAAAATATATTCTGGTGGCTGTAGACTATGTCTCCAAATGGGTGGAAGCCGTAGCCCTCCCTTCTAATGATGCGAGAGTAGTGGTAAACTTTCTCAAACAAAACATCTTCTCAAGGTTTGGTGTGCCTAGAGCACTTATCAGTGATGAAGGAACACATTTCTTGAATAAGCTCATGGAGAACTTATTGAAGAAATATAATGTGAAGCACAAGATTGCCACACCATATCATCCCCAAACGAGTGGGCAAGTTGAAGTGTCTAATCGGCAAATTAAACAGATTTTGGAAAAGACAGTGAGTGCTTCAAGAAAAGATTGGGTAATCAAATTAGATGACGCGTTATGGGCGTACCAAACCGCTTTCAAAACCCGAATTGGCATGTCTCCATATCAACTGATTTATGGTAAGGCGTGTCATCTTCCTCTGGAATTAGAGAACAAAGCCTTTTGGGCATCCAAGTTCTTAAATTGTGATCTTGCAAACGCCGGTGAATCCCGAATTCTTCAACTTCACGAGTTAGAAGAATTTCGTAATCAGGCATATGAGAATGCAAAGATGTACAAGGAGAAAACACGGAAGTGGCATGATCAGAGAATCATCAGGAAAGATTTCTGGGAAGGACAACTGGTATTGTTGTTCAATTCGAGGCTCAAGTTGTTTCCTGGGAAATTGAAATCAAGATGGTCTGGACCATTTGTCGTGCATAAGGTTTTTCCCCATGGAACAATAGAGATTAAGAACCAAAACAATGTAGATATATTCAAGGTGAATGTCCTGAGGCTGAAGCCCTATTACAGAGGCCAACAACCTGGATTGATTGACCATATGCGCCTCGCCTAATGAGGTGGACAACCGTCGAGCCATGCGACGTTAAACGAAGCGCTTCGTGGGAGGCAACCCACGTGTTCGATTGTTAACTTATTTTCTTTTTTCTTTTTTTGTGTGGTGTGAAACGTTGTTGCAGGTAAAGAGTGGAACTTGGAGAGTATAGTCATAATCACCTCTCAGCGAAAGGATGCCATACCTATGAAGCATAGCAGAATTCAGAAATTGAGGAAAACAGGTCATCCACACGGCCACCCGTGTGGTGACACACGGCCCGTGTCGTGCTGCAAGAGGAATACTGGGCATCCACACGGCCACCCGTGTGGTGACACACGGCCGTGTTAATTAAAACAATGGATTAACACGGGCGCCCGTGTGGTGACACACGGCCGTGTTAATTAAAACAGTGAATTAACACGGGCGCCCGTGTGCAGGAACACGGTCGTGTTGTTCGTAACGGGTTAATTTTTTGAAATTTTGTGATTTTGGGTACTTTTAATGTTGGGACCTACTTGCTATTACATCTCTTCCCCACCACTTATTCTCACTTTTTCTGATTTTTGAAAGCTTCTCTCTCCGTCTTCCTCCATTGTTAACCTAGCCTCCATCAAATTAAGCTACACTTTTCTCATAGCTCCACTCACTTTAACCTCATCTCACCTTCACAAAAATCGTTCCTCTCGTCATCCTCTACACAGTGATGGTGGCAGTTTTCACTAATCTGTTCTTTGGATTTTGAGAAATTTTTGCAGGTACCATTATGCCCCCAAAGCGTATAAGCAAGGAGAAGGATGTAGCCACGTCTTCTCAATCGAAGCAACGGGCTAGACGCTCTACGAATCCTCATGGCATTTTGTTTGAACAACCGAATCATCAAGAGAGGTATGTGATTCTCGCTAAACATAAGCTCATTCCGACACGATATATGTGTGATGCTACACTGGATGAGTTAGGTTTAAAGGAAGAGGTGCACCGCATGTTTCACAACATCGGTATGTTAGAATTCATGCAATTCGAAGCACCGACCTTTACTCGTATCACACTTGAATTCTTAAGTACGGTTGAGTTTAAGATGTGGAGAAGGTGGACAGGTTCGGAGATGGAATTTTATGGTCAAATTACTTTCCACTTGTTTGATGAAGATCACGAGTTATCTGTTGAGGAACTTGGGAGTATTCTGAGACTCCCGGTATCTGGACCCGGAACCCCTCCAGACACTTTTTCTGCAATTGATTTCTGGAGGGCTATTACAGGTAAAACTAGCTATAACCCTAGCTCGGGAAAAGCTTCTGGGATTCATAACCCGTGCTTCAGATATGCACAAAAAGGGTTAGCCTACACCTTGTTCGGACGGGGTGATAGTACCGGGGTCGTTGCGAAGAGAGTTATTTTTTCTTTATTGCATGGCTCACAATGAGCGAATCAATGCAACGGCTTTCGCCGCCAATCATTTGAAGCAAGTTGGCCACGCAACTACCGGTGATATTTCTGTGGGTGGTATGATCACGCAGATTGCGGGCCACTTTGGGTATGATCAACTCTTGCTGGAAGAAACTGCAGTGATGGGAAAGACTAAGATCGACATGCACACTCTAGTCAATCAGCAAATGATTGCCATCAGGACGACTCATTACTCTCTGGTGATTCACAATGTGGAAGTGCTCGCACTACCAGCACCTGGTTCCATTAGCATTGCCAATGTTGCTAACTGGTTGTATACAGGTTCAACCCAATCTGTAGGGGAAGATGCTCAATTTGACCATGACCTTTCAGGTGAGGAAATGGAAGAAGATGAGAGGCCAGCTACCCATGGTATGCCACCCCCACATGATTCGAGCCTACATGGTGAAGGATCCTCTTTTATGTCTCAGGACCAGTGGGGTTGGCTCCAGACTGAGATGGGAACTCTCTGCACCGAGTAAACCAGACAAGGTGCGGAATTAGATAGACAGAGTGTGGAACTGTTCCGACAAGGGACAGTCATGGATGACATGCAAGCCATGACGTAACGTCTGATGTTGCATTTCCCGCACGATCCTCCGCCTCCTCCACAACAGTGATCGCTGTAAGTCCCCTTCGTTTTTGAATTTAAACATTGAGGTCAATGTTTAGTTCAAGTATGGGGGGTTTTCTCCTTTCATGTTTTAATTCTCTTTCAATTTGTTTTGTTTTTGTTATGTTATCGTTATATTAGTATGTTTGTTTGTTTTGTTTGTTTTCTTTTCTGTTGGACCTACTGTGTGTACAGAGTGATGAGAAATGGTTGGACGAGCCCGGTGGTAGTGGATGAATGACACCCCTCAAACTTAGGCTGATAAGGCACCCCGGAAGTTGATGCAACCTTGAGAAAATAAAGTCGAACACAATTTGGGGACACCGGACCAAGAGAGCGGTATGGAAAAACCAAGTCAGAAAAGAACCACATAACACGAGGGGGCTTCAGAGCTTGCAAGCTAACCAACATGGTGAGATCACAAAAAGCCAAACACTAAATATCAGCATGAGAGTTCAGCCAGGTATGACTTTATCACTCTGATTTTGCGAATGTCCTGTTGACACGTCACAACATGACAACACACACTGAGGCAAGTTGTTTGTTTAGCCAGGGCCTTTCCAACCATCCCTATCTGTATGTTTCCCTTCGTGAACCCCGTTGAGCCTTAGCCATTTTATTCATCATAAACCCCCTGTTAACTATTAAGCATTTATTCATCATAAACCCCCTGTTAACTTTTAATCATTCAATTTTTTTCCATTACTCGGTATGATTGTGTGAATTGCAAGATGTGCAATAAAACTAAGTTTGGGGTGGAAATCTTGAAAGAAAGGGCAAGTGCATAATAAGAGATCATACAAAAAGAAAAATAGTATGTATGGTCCTTAAAAGAAAAAAAAAGAAAAAAAAAGAGAAAAAAGAAAGAAAAAAAATGCACTTGCCGAGACTTAAGACTCTAACACCTATAAAATGCTCGAAAAATTTGAGTAGAAAAAGAGTCAAAAGAGTGAAATTAACCCCCAGAGTATACGTGATGCACGAGAAAAAGAGAAAGAAAAATCACACAACATGATTGCCGAGTTCAAAACCCTTTGTTATCCATTTTTTTGTTTATCCAACCGTACCCAAGCCCCGTTACAACCCAAAAAGACCTCGAAAAGTGTGTGGAATATGCTGTTGTAGTGACATTAGAATGTATTCAAATTTAAGAGTTTGGTATTGCATACTGTGCTGTGAGTGTACACACCTAACCCTGAGAGATGTTGTGAGTGTGTGAAAAGCTTGCAGGTGACGAGGTTTCTGATGTGGAAATATGGTAAACTGCCTGAATCGGAGAGACCTGAAACTCAACAGGAAAGGAAGAACACAAATTGTGAAAGACTAGGTTGCATTGTGGAAAATGAATTCGGGGGTGACCTTTGTTTGGACTCAATACATCACTTGAGGACAAGCAATGAGACAAGTTTAGGGTTGTGATCGGTCACCATTTCCATTGAATTCCCACCGTTAATCCGACATATTTTCATCATTTTTGTAAGATTTATGTTTGTTTATAGTTGCTTCAGATTCATTTATCATCTTTTGTTGGTTTGGTATCGCATTGCATTCGATTACAAGTTTATGTCAAAAAGATCTCTTTTACGCTTCGTTTGGTAGTGTCATTGTTACAGGCCATTGTACAGGTTTAAAAGCATTAATGGTGAAGTTATGGATACTCAGAAAGGAAAAAATATGAAGAGACAGCAGGTCAACACGGGCACCCGTGTGCTACAACACTGCCCGTGTTGTTGATCAGGCAGAGCAACATGGGAGAAGAAAAACAGAGATCAACACGGGCACCCGTGTGGTGACACACGGCCGTGTTGTGTAAAATAGTGCATTAACACGGGCACCCGTGTGGAGGAACACGACCCGTGTTGTTGCCTCTGTAGCTTGTTTTGAAGATAATTATCATGGAGAGCAACACGGGAACCCGTGTGTACACACACGGCCCGTGTTGTTGGGCGCGGCTTGGAAACCCCAACTTTTGCTTTGTGAACCTATTCTGCTCATTAAGGGTAGTTTGGACCTTTTGCTTGGAAGAGATTCATCTGAAGCTATGAGAAGGCTTAGAAGAGAAAAGAGAAAACACTTTTTGACGTACAAAAGAAAACACGGCATTGAGAAGATAGCAAAAATGGAGGATTTGAAGACGGCGAGATTCAAGGGTTCCGACCATTGAAGACCCAAATCTCCTAGTTCTTTATAATGTCTAACTTTCATACTATGATTTCGTTTACTACTATGAGAGGCTAAACCCCCTATGTTAAGGGGGTGGTCCTGATTTGATCGTATGTTATGAATTTGAACAAAGGATTTCCTTATTACTAAGTTACTTATTTCAATTCAATTGTGTGATGTTATTATGCTTTTGTATCGGACAAATACAAATTGATCTACGACTATCAATAACAGGATTGTGATTTTTAGGGTTTTCACACAATTAGGTTTATGATTGCATCATCTAGGACTAGTCACTTTTGTAAACCACCGAAAACCTTGATATTATTTATGATTAAAACCAATGATTGATTGAATGGACATTTGAGTAAGAATTGGTAGTTTAATAGTTTCTTCCTTAATAAGGAAGAACATTCTGAGGTTAGGTAATTGAATGTTTCATAGGTATTAAGGAAATCTTGACTGAATTCGTAACTGGTTAAATCAACCACTTCCCCTAGCATATTTTATATTAATCAATTATATTTTACTTTTGTTTTTATTGCTGAAATTCCTAAAACAACCAAACCATTATATTTTTGTTCTGATAGAATCAAAGTTAAATAAGTATTTCCTACGCAATCCCTAAGATCGATACTTGGAAATAAAACTCCTTATTACTACATCGGTAAAAATAGTACACTTGCTATTTTTTTTAGATCAATCATATAAGGCCATGCAAAGTTGTACAATATTTGGAGTTCAAAATTTGCTAAATTAAACCATGGAAAGACCTCATGCGCAATTCCTTCATTTCTCATCAAAATGATATAATCTTGTACTTTTTAGAAATCCCTCATCATAAGGAACAAGTTTGATGTTGAGACTTTTTCAATTTGAACCTTGGAAAATGGATAAATCTGGACTTGAAGATGGAGGTATCAAACATACTTAGAAATGTTTCTAAGTTAAAAGTCAAATGAAGCCTCTTTCCACCTTGAATAACTTTTGATGTGAGCTTCCAATGAGCTTAGCTCCTTCTACAAAGTTTTATCTCTTTAAATTATCTTCAATTTGATCATCAATTTGGCACAATTTGGAATTTGGATGATGGAGTTATGGATTTTAGAAGTTGAGAAAATTTGTTTGTTCAATGATGAGGACCAAAATGGACCTATAATGTTTCCTCATGGTAAATGAGTTTGCATTTAGAGTTTTATCTTTATCAAAGAATAAGAATTTAATAATACATCTTTTAATTAATCATGAAACTTGTATCATCTTTATATCATAAAAAATGAGGAAGTTATGACTCTTGGAAGTTGACCTTTTATCTAGGGCACAAACAAAATGACCTATAATCTTTAACCATAAAAAATGTCTTTCTAAGAAAAATTAGATATTGATACCAATATAAAAGATGTCTGTAATGTCATAAAGAGTAACTTTGCTCTTGGAATCATCTTCATATGACAAAAATTTCAGGAGATAGGGTCTAGGAAACCCTAGATTTGACTAGATGACTTTTCTGGTCAACTTCCTTGAACCAACTTGCAAACTTGAAGTTACTTTGCTCTTAGGGGATAATGGAGGATAATATATGCTTATGATGGTGTACAATTAAGTATCCCTTGATATATTTGATCAATTTTTAAAGAAACTTGATGAGGAATGCACATAAGATACCTAGATGAATTAGGGCTTCCTTGACAAACAAGCTTCAAACTCTTGATGAACTCTTGATCAAAATGACAAATAAAGAACAAGGGGATCCATATATTATTTTTATAACCAATGTGGATCTTTTCTTGCTTGATCTCTTTTATTGAGGATCTCAACCCCTAGTTGTGGGCTTGATGGGGCATAGATTGACACACACAATACCTACAAAAGAAACAAAGCTATACTAGACATATTTTTGTATTTTGGTTAGTAAAAAAAGAAAAATAAAGTATGATACACTCATATCTTCTTGTTGATCTCTCCCATGCAAACCCAATGAATGATAGGTGAGGAGAATTGAGGTATTAAACTTATGGTGTTCCTTATTTATTATATATCTCATCAATATTTCCTTATGTGTGTGATCCTGTAGGTTCTCGTAATGTTAGCAATTATATTAAATAACATATTTATTATAATAAACAGTGAGCGGTGTCTAGCAACAGACCACTGCTACCCAAGTCACAAAAATGTTATGTGATATGACAAAAACCTTTATGTGTTAATGTTTGTGTGTATTATTACCCTTTTTACTTATGTCTATATTAAACACGAGGCATAGATTGTGTCACCCTTGTCCAGTTCAATATTGGGCCCTTAGACATTTATTCTGTTATGCATGATGGGAAAATTTCATCTAGGTCACTCATGTTCCTCAACATGATTTATGGAGTAGCCATCAACTATCTTATGGCCATCTAGTCACGAATAATATTTGATCAACAATAATGTACTCGACTCCACATCTAGGTCCATAGCCGTTTCAGGTCGAAGGGTGATATACACCACTATCACAATGAGAATAAATTATGACACTTCGCATAACATTAAATGTAGTATTCTCATAGCGGGTTAATAAAGTTTAAATATTACTCCTAATATTCATACCTATATGAAAACTTGATAACTTTTTATCTATGATCCATGAGATGTGATCATCAGTCTATCTACATAATAGTATGAATGCTTTAATGTTATCCCACTTCACAATAAAGCTTGACTACATATACTTTAATAATAGTGTCTTTCTGTTTAATGAGATCTCATGATTAAGTCACACTTAACATTTCATTAAACAGACTATCTATTCTAGGGACTTTATTATTTTGGAAAAAACAAACATGATAAATAAAGTCCTTTTAATTATTAATAAATGATTTGATATAAGTACAAAGTTATATTAAAACTATTGGCCTTTAGGGCCTACACAAGAAATTTTCAATTATGATATAATACAAAAACAAAGACGAGAATTTTTTTTTGAGTAAACTTCGATTAGTAAACACAGTTAGATATTTTTATTGAATCCCCTAATTATACCGGTTGATGACTGTGTATAAAATGAATAACAATTACATGATAATATCATGTCGAATTAACAATACCATTGTATCCAATTCCTTGGTGTACAACTCACTCATTTACACAATAATCCAATAATTCCTTAAGCTAACTAAGAGTTAAATCAGGTGTTCTACGTTCGTCAATTCAAATGCGACAACTTATAATTATCTATTCTTAGTTAATGACTAAGTTGAATAAGTGTCCTAATTCAGACCGATAGACTTATGATCAATAATTTCTATTCATCTAAAATCAATGTGTGAGCTCATCAACACACATAAAGTAATGAACACAAGAACAATCAAATAATTATTATAACATAAAATCATTCAAATAACCTCAAACAACCATATGATTCAACAAAGTACAATTAGGCTCTTCTCAAAAGACCTAATCTAAAATAACTTATCTACTCATAGTGAAATTAACAATTACCATGAGTTGATAAAAAGTATTCATCAAAATCACTGGGAAATATGCTCTCCAATGACTTCAATACTCTCCAAATTTGCTCACCAAAATCTCTTGAGCGTCACTTTCTCTCTAAAATTTGTAACCCCCTAAAAGGTCTCCAAGTTTTCTATTTAAAACTATAAAAAACGTGTCAGAGTTTTGTGTCATCATGATCGCGTTAGCACTCATCATGATTGCAATATGATCCCATCGTGCACAAGATGTCAGCACCGCTGTAAGACCCTAATTTTGACCCTAAGATCCCTCATGGCATCATGTCATGGCTCATCGCATTTGCCTTAAGGATCATAGCATGTGTGGCTCCTTAACCATTGGGTTGGGACTTGTGTGAGTGGGTTTGAGACCACCAAGCATTCTTGAATTGTATATTATTGATTTTATTATTTTTTATACTAACCAAAAGCACAAAAATATGTCACTAACTTTTTTTGTTTTGAAGCTTAAGTAGTCATGTGATCCATTGCTCCTAGGAGGCTCATATGCTCAATGAAGTGGCTAGATGAAGATGAAAGCAAGCATGACAATGGTTCCCAAAAATCTCAACCATCATATATTCCTCCTAAGTATCTCAATTTGTCAATTTGATCAAGATAAACCAAAGGGCTTGAGGATTGTTTCCCAAGGAAACCCTAATTCAACTGCATAGTGATTGTGCCTTGCTCATGAAGCAACCTCAACTTATGATCAAATTCAATCAAGGTAAGTTCTTTCATTCATCATTTTATGCATATATAATCTCATTTGAGTATCCTCAATCATTCATTCATCAAGATTTGAAGTTTGAACTTGAGAAGTTGACCAGTCAAGTCATCGGACTATTTTGAAAACCACTGAGACCTAACTTTTTATGTGTTTGTCAAATGAAGATGACCCCAAGATAAAATGTGTTCTTAAGAACCATATGAACAACTTTAATGTTCATCAAAAATCCATTTGAAACTTTGAAGGTCATCATTCCTTTCAAAACATTATAGGCCATTTTGACTGAAACCCTAACTTTGGGTCAACTTCCCAAGGACCTAACCCCTTCATTTTTTATGATTTTGAGGTGAGACCAAGTGAATTGGAAAGCTTACGATGTCTACTTCAAATGTTGTATTGGACAAAATTTCATAATCCTAAAAGAAACACATGTGATAATACAAAACATTATAGGTCACTTTGGACCAAAGCCATTGAATCTTGAAAAAGTCCAACTTCAACTGCCCATAACTTTCTCATCAAAAATCCGAATGATACAAAATTTAAGTGGATCCACTCAAACCACATGCACAAGAATTTTCCACTCAAACCATATGTCCAAATCAATTCATTATGCTATCAGCTTGCAAAACCATTAGCTTTTGGGTCTCACATGCGCCTGTACAGGCCCATGCATGGAGGACCCAAAACTTCATGCACACGGATTCTTCACCTCTTGGCATCAGCTCCATCTATAAATAGCATGCATACTTCATTCAATGTGGATCCTGGAATCAACCTGAAGCTCTGCAGAAATTGAATCCCAACCACACTAGAGGAATTTTGATTTTATTTTCTCAAGTTCAAAGTTGAATTTCAACTTCCCTGGTTGATCTTCAGTTTATAATTCCTAAGCCTATCATCATCATCATCACCATCTCAAGATCAAGCTGCAAGCAAGAATTTGGTTGCATCGTGCTCATCAAAGCTGCACTTCAAAGGTTTACATCTCAACTGTTTTGATCCATATCTCTCCATATATTGTGATCTCTAATTTGTGTTTATTTGCCTATAGTTTAATTGACCAGCCTCAGATAGGTGTGACTACTACATTAGTCCACTTACGATTGCTTAACATAGCGCTAAATTGCCTTACGGCACACTATCATTAACTGCTAACACTAACTTCTAATTCAAGCATTTAATAATTGAAATTTACTTTAATGCAATTTAATTTCTTGCTCATTTATTCATATTGTCTTTTCCCTTTGCTCATTTGAGCTCATGTTTATGTTCATGTCATTTTCCTTTTGCTCATTTGAGCACATTATTGTGTAAATATGTTGTTGCTTTGTGCTTGTTTTGTCTTTGTTTGTGTGAACCCAATGCAAAAACGAGAAAGGACTTAGAATTAGGACCTTACCTATGCTTAATGGAGTTCAAGAACAACTAGGCCTCATGCCTTTAGAATTCTAAACTTGTTGAAGAGCAACTAGGCCTCATGCCTTTAGAATGTTTAATCTTGAAGATGACATCAAAGGACCCATAATCTAAACTCTCTCTTTGTCCATTCCTCTTATTGCATTGTGAACTTTTTTATTGTTTGTTCTTGTGTGATAGGGATCCCAAACTTGAGATAATTAGAAGGACCATTGTCATAAGCACCCAAGTTAAGAGAGACAAGCCAAGTGGAAGATCCTAGGAGCTTGAATGTTTAAATGTTGTGATTGCTTGTTGCTTGCTAAGTCCAAAGGAAAGGAGCATCTTGAATCATCTTTATGATCTCAAGAAAGGAACTCCAAGGGTTTTATCTCTTCTCTCATCTTTGCATGATTAGGACTAGCCCTTCTCTTCTTCTCTCCACTCTAACCCAAGCCAAACTCATTTTATGCAAATATTGACATTGTTTTCAAAATTAGAAACCTAGGCATTATGTCTTTGATTTTTTCAAAACTCTTTTCATTAATACTTATTTTTGAATTGAACCTTAAGTCAACTTTGACTTCATTTTGTGAATACTTCTAATTTGTAAATACAACTCACTTCAAGTAATTTGTATGGTTCCTATGGCCACCTGTGTTAAAACTTTTCATAAACATTAGCCATAGGTTTGAGTTATCATAGTGGTTATGTAAACCTCACCTTATCCTTAGTGATTGGACTATAAGTCTTCCATACTTATTATAGGGTGGATCCCTCACTAGTATGTTGAAGCTCTCCTCACATGGTGGATTGTTGGTTTAGGTTGAGTTTTCTCCCTTTGATAATAAAAGACCTTAAGGCTTTTGACAAATCAATTCACCAACTTATTTTGAGATTTTTACCCCGAACTACGAGGTTTTGACCCTACCTTTGTGATGGTACGTAGGCAATGGATTTATCCATTCAAACAACAAAATTATAAATAATGAATATTCTTTTCTCATCTCCCCAATCATGTCTGCACAAATATTTTCACAAATACCAACCTACAATAGACTTTGCAAAAAGGGCTCCCTTAGAGTACTTAGGATGTTTTGGATGCTAAAAACCTTCCCATTGCATAACAAACCCCCTTACCCAGATCTCTGACATTTTATTAGTTTTTCATTTGATAAAACTTCTCGGTTTTTGTTCGTTTTCTAACCTTTCCTTTATATAAATAGAAGTGCGGTGGCGAATCGAATTGTATGATTTACTTTTGATTTAGTCAACAAATCTAAAGGTAATGAACACCCTGCTACAGAAAAGTGGCGACTCTGCTGGGGATTTGATTTCCTAGTGGGTTTAGCCTACTTTTGGCTTTTTTGAATTGTATGTTTAAAATTATTTGTGACATATTTTTGTGAAAATTTGGGATGACTGTATTGTTTGTAATGTATGAATTGCTTGATATATCAATTGCTTGTGTGCTTGGTGGTCTCTTTTGAGATGAGTTTTATACCCGAACTCGAGCGCACTTATGATAGGAGAATGGCATAGTCTTGTTGACTTGTGTGGAGTTATTCCTTAGCAAGTTAATTTGCAAGCCCATTCACTTGGTGGAGGTCTTGTTAGGATCAATAATGTCACACGAGTAGTCGTGGTTAGGCATTACTCTTTCCAATATATACCTTAGAAGCCAAGAACCTTAGATTACCTAGCCCATCTTGGCCTATTTTAGGACGTAGTGCGAAGGTCGTTCAAGTGTAAGATTTTATACGATTGTTACGCGATACTACACTCATGAGAGTCTCTCTTGAGAATATTTTTGGAATACGAGTAGTCGTTTATCCGATAATATCCGAAAGATGAGATGATGACTATGGGAACCTCTTTTAGAGCATGATCGTCAGGTTTAACCATAGTACACTCCCTTTGTGTGGTTCTTAACCGAGACTCCATGCTCGTGACTTGCAATAAACCCTTGATTCACGGTTGATCCGTTCTCGTATATCCTCAATATCAATGGAACTTGGGTATTGATAAGGTGCAAACCATAATCCACCAAAATGGATGATTGATATTGAAGGGCAGGATGGTCCGCGCCTGGCGTAAGATCCCTAAGAAGGGAAGGAAAGAGCTTGGTCCGAAGATTTGTATTGCTTTGGAACCTTATACCTCGTGGGTAAGGAGGAGAGCTTCTGAGTATCGCATGCCCTATGACTACCCGAGACCTACCCCTATGGTTATGGTTGGGCCTCCAACCCTCCCTAACCAAGGAGTAGAGGAGTTGAGAGATGAAGACCGTTCGCGTGCTTGGGTCCGTGAGCGAGAGGAGCTACTTCAACAACTCAGAGATAAGGATGCTGTGATAGTATTTCTGGAGTATCAGATTATTGACGAGCCTGACGATGTAGTTACTTCTCTTCTTCCTCAGTCATCCAAGTTTTGGAAGAGGAAGTATGATCGACTCGCCAGGGAGAAGGCAGATATGGAGACAGCCTATGAGAGAGAGGTAAAGACGCTTCGTGCAGCTTATCTTCCGGTCTCAAGAGCTTTGGACGATTGCTTCTAGGGTTCCATAAGATGTTATTTTTCCTTCTCTCTTGTATTGTATTTGGTTACCAAGACTGTACTTCTTTGGTGTAAAATTTTTTCCAAATATTATTGATATGAATATTCCATTATATGTCTAAAATGATTAATATTTCCAAAATATTTGCAAATAGATCTCTATAAAGTTCCTCGAATAAAAAATAAATCATATGCACAAACATATCATGCATCATATGCATAAGCAGGCTTTGTTCCGGGTTTCTTGATCAGTGGTCTAACTCTGTGTTCTTCATTTATTTCAAAGACAAGCTGATGCACCGGTATAACACCAGGGCCAATCTACCAAAGCTGATGGATCATCTTGAACAATAGAACCATGAATTGAAGGAGGAAGTAGCTAGGCTGACTGCCATGATGGAGTCAGTGATGGCTGCTCAGAGTCAGTCTTCTCTAACACCTGCAACTCCTCCCGCGAGGACAGTCATCTTAGAGGTAGCTTCCTATATTGTGCCTGCCGCTACTACTCATTTCGCGCCAACTATGTCAGCCGGGTTTCCCTGGGGGATGCCCGCAAACTTTGTGCCTGAGGGTCTTGCTCTGACCTTCGCTTCTCTACCGGCATCTAGCACGGTCCTTGTTGTGCCACCTGCCGTTGTGCACACATCACCGAGAGTCGAAGACACCATTTATCATTCTAAGCCATCTGAGGGCCCAGATGTTTATGAGAAAATGGATGCCATGAATGACCAATTCCTTGAGTTGCGCAAGGAACTGAAGACTCTAAGAGGGAAAGACCTCTTCGGTAAATCTACTGTTGATTTGTGCCTCGTGCCCAACATCAAGATCCCTATCAAGTTCAAAGTGCCTGACTTTGAAAAATATAAGGGAAACACTTTCCTTCTCAGCCATCTTGTGATGTACGCACGTAAGATGTCAACACAGACAGAGAATGATCAACTCCTCATCCACTATTTCTAGGACAGCCTGTCCGGCGCCTCACTCAGATGGTATATGGGTCTGGATAGTGCGAACATCCGCTACTTCAACGACCTTGGCGAAGCCTTCGTCAAGAAGTACAAGTACAATGCTGATATGGCTCCCGATAGGGACCAACTGAGGGCTATGTCCCAGAAGGAGAAGAAGACATTTAAGGAGTACGCCCAGAGGTGGCGTGAATTGGCCGCACAGATTGTGCCACCACTCGAAGAGAAAGAAATGACGAAGATCTTTTTAAAGACTTTAAGCTCTTTCTACTACGAGAGGATAGTATCTAGTGCTCCCTCGGACTTCACCGAAATGGTGAACATGGGGATGAGGCTAAAGGAAGGAGTCCGGGAAGGACGTCTGACCCGGGATGAAGGCTCTTCTGCAAAGCGATATGGGGGCTTTGCAAAGAAGAAAGAGGGAGAGGCACATGTTGTGTCTTCCCATGTTAAGAGAAGACCCTCTGTGAATAGGAAGACTGTTCGCCCTGTCAGTAACCAGCACCAGGTAGCTCATATAGCATCTGCCTTCAGGGAAGCTCAACATTATCAACATCAACAACAACATCAACAATATCAACAACAACATCATCCTCCACAATAGCAGGCCTACCAGTCTCGAAACAACAATAATACCAGCACCATCTACGATAGGAAGAGGGTCACTTTTGATCCAATTCGAATGACTGATGTCGAACTCTATCCGTCGTTGATAGACAAAAAGCTGATTACTCCACGTGACCCACCTGCTGTACCGACCAACCCTCAGTGGTGTTACAAGCCTGAGCTACATTGTGTATATCATTCTGGTGCTCCCGGACATGATGTAGAGAATTGTTATCCCCTGAAGACCAAGGTTCAAGACCTTGTTAAAAGTGGTATCATGTTTTTCGAGGACGTAGGTTCCAACATCAAGAAGAACCCATTGCCCGAGCATGGGAAAGCTGTTGTGAACATGGTCCAGGGTTGCCCTGGCAAGTATAAAGTCCTGTATGTCAGTCATATCAGGCAATTGTTGGTCGAGATACACAGAATGTTATATGGTCACTATGAGCATGACAATGACAGATGCCGACTGTGCACTATCAACGAGAGAGGATGCCGCCAAGTCAGGAAGGACATCCAAGAGATGTTGGATCAGGGTGTGATCGAGATAGTTCAGAATCGTGGTAAGGATGAAGTGAATGTTATATCCCCTGTTTTTAGAATTCTAGAACCTATTGTTGTCAGATATGATGGCAACAAGAAGAAGGTTTCTCCATCTCTGATAATCAAGCCAACGGGCCCTGTCCCGTACTCTTCGGACAAAGCTGTTCCCTACAGATATAACACAATTGCGCTAGAAGATGGGAAGGAGGTGCCATTGCCCTCCACTTCTGTTATGAGTATATCTGATGTCAATGGTGTGACCCGCAATGGTCGTATTTTCTCGGCACCGCCGAAACCCCAAGATGACATGAGCAGAGCTACTGTTGATAATCCCGCCAGTCTTGTGGGGACTTCTTCTTCTCCGAATCCAGAACTTGTTGCGAAGGGTGTTGAACCTGCTGCTGTTGTTAAAGCTCCTATCCCTGTTGGCCAGCATGGCATTCTGAAAGAGGACTGTGATGAGATGCTGAGGCTCATCAAGAGGAGAGAGTATAACGTTGTTGATAAGCTGCTTCAAACTCCATCAAAGATATCTGTCCTATCTTTGCTGATGAATTTTGAGCCACACCACACAGCTTTATAGAGGGTGTTGGACGTGGCATACGTGGATCACGATGTCACCATTGAACAGTTTGATAGCATTGTTGCAAACATAACTGCTTGTAACAATTTGAGCTTTTGCGATTGTGATCTTCCCGAGGAGGGAAAAGACCACAGTTTGGCTCTACACATTTCCATGAACTGCAAGGATGATTCCTTGTCTAATGTGCTGGTAGACACAAGATCATCGCTAAATGTGTTGCCAAAATCCACTCTGGCGAAACTTTCTTATTAGGGGCCTCCCATGAGGCAGAGTGGAGTGGTAGTCAATGCTTTTGATGGATTGAGGAAAGTTGTGATCGGCGAATTAGAACACCCGATCAAGATTGGACCTTGTGATTTCCATATCACTTTTCAGGTCATGGATATTCACCCATCATATAGCTGTTTGCTTGGCAGACCATGGATTCACGAGGCAGGCGCCGTGACATCCACCCTACACCAAAAGTTGAAATTCGTCAAGAATAAGAAGTTGGTGGTGATAGGGGGGAGAAGGCTCTCTTGGTAAGCCATTTGTATTCCTTTTCCTACATAGATACTGAGGATGAGGTTGGGACTCCGTTCCAAGCCTTATCTATTGCTGAGCCTTCAAGGAAAGGACCTTCTTCACTTGCTTCCTACAATGATGCGAAGTTGGCCATTGAGCATGGCGCAACTACTAGTTTAGGACAAATGATTAAGTTGGAAGATAATAAATCCTGGGCTGGCATAGGGTATTCTTCAGGCATTTCCAACGAGTGTGCATTGTTCCAGAGTGGAGGTTTCATCCACATTGTTGAAGACCAAGAGGCTGCTGCCATAGTGGAAGATGATCAAGAGGAAGATTCTGGCAACTTTGTCATCCCTGGAGGAGTCTGCAATAATTGGGTCGTTGTTGATGTTCCAACAATTATCCACAAGTCCACATAATGTGTTCACTTTTGTTTAAAAACCCTTCTCCCATGCCAAAAGGAGATGTGATGACATTGTTGGCACATTAATACAATGATACTCATTCAATAATTACATGTTAAATGTTTGTTTTTCCAAATTATTTTCCCTTTTTGCTTTTTGCATGAAATTGGTGATCACTAAAAAACCCTAAAAAGAGAATAAAATCAATCTTTTCATCTGCATAATGGTTTGCCTTGCTTGAATTCTGAAATCTCTTTTTATACTCAAAATCATTATGCAGGTTGATCAAACCCATTGAACATAATGATCCAACACCATCTCCAAACTTTGAGTTCCCTATATTTGAGGCCGAAGAAGATGATGTTGAAGAGATTCCTGATGAGATCACCCATCTTCTTGAGCACAAAGAGAAGATCATTCAGCCACATCTTGAGAATCTGGAAACAGTCAACTTGGGGTCTGAAGATTATGTTCGTGAAGTAAAGATTGGGGCACTCCTGGAAGAGTCTGTCAAGAAGGGGTTGATTGAGTTGCTACGAGAATATGTCGACGTCTTTGCCTAGTCGTATGAAGACATGCCTGGTCTGGATACTAATATCGTGCAACATTTCCTGCCTTTGAAGCCTGAGTGTGTGCCTGTGAAGCAGAAGCTCAGAAGAACTCATCCTGATATGGCAGTGAAGATTAAAAAAGAAGTTCATAAGCAAATTGATGCGGGGTTTCTGGTGACTTCTACATATCCTTAATGGGTGGCTAATATTGTGCCTGTGCCTAAGAAAGATGGAAAAGTTCGAATGTGTGTTGACTACCGTGACTTGAATAAAGCTAGTCCGAAAGATGATTTCCCTCTACCACATATTGATATGTTGGTAGATAATACAACTAAATTCAATGTATTCTCATTCATGGACGGATTTTCCGATTATAACCAGATCAAAATGGCACCCGAGGATATGGAGAAGACAACATTCATCACAGAACATTCTGTTATCGAGTGATGCCCTTCGGTTTGAAGAACACCGGAGCCACGTATCAATGTGCTATGACTACCTTGTTTCACGATATGATGCACAAGGAGATCGAGGTATATGTTGATGATATGATCGCTAAGTCAAGAACGGAAGCGGAACATGTAGAGCACTTGTTAAAGCTTTTTCAGCGTTTGAGGAAATACAAACTCCATCTGAAAGAGGTATTGAAGTTGATCCTGCCAAGGTCAAAGCAATACAAGAGATGCCTGCGCCCAAAACTGAGAAGCAAGTCCGAGGTTTTCTTGGCCGCTTGAATTATATTTCCAGATTTATATCCCACATGACTGCCACATGTGCGCCGATATTCAAGCTCCTCCGGAAAGATCAGCGTCATGATTGGACCGAGGATTGCCAAAAGGCCTTTGATAGTATTAAAGAGTATCTGTTTGAGCCTCTGATTCTGTCTCCGCCTGTTGAAGGGAGACCCTTGATTATGTACTTGACGGTTCTTCAGGACTCTATGGGTTGTGTATTGGGTCAGCAAGATGAATCAGGAAAGAAAGAATATGCTATTTACTACCTGAGTAAGAAGTTCACTGATTGTGAGTCTCGATACTCAATGCTTGAGAAAACATGTTGTGCTTTGGCTTGGGCTGCTAAGCGCTTACGCCAGTATATGTTGAATCATATAACTTGGTTGATATCCAAAATGGATCCGATCAAGTATATTTTTGAGAAACCTACTCTAACTGGGAGGATCGCCCGTTGGCAGATGTTCTTATCTGAGTCTGATATTGAGTATCGAGCTCAGAAGGCTATTAAAGGTAGTATCTTGGCTGACCACTTGGCACATCAACCAATTGAGGATTATCAGTCTATTCAGTACGACTTCCCAGATGAAGAGATTCTGTATTTGAAGATGAATGATTGCGATGAGCCTACGCTCGATGAAGGGCCAGAGCCTGGTTCCCGATGGAGCATGGTATTTGATGGTGCTGTAAATCAGTATGGAACTAGTATTGGGGCAATGATTATTACTCCTCAAGGCACATATTTTCCTTTTACAACAAGGATAACTTTCAAATGCACGAATAATATGGCTGAGTATGAGGCCTGTATTATGGGATTGGAAGAGTGTATTGATCTTCGAATCAAGCATCTTGATATTTATGGTGATTCGGCCCTTGTTGTTAATCAGATTAAGGGTGAATGGGAGACGAATCAGCCTGGCCTCATCCTATACAGAGATTATGCGAGGAGGATTTCAACATTCTTTACTGAGGTTGACTTCCATCATATTCCTCGAGATGAGAATCGGATGGCGGATGCTCTTGCTACACTAGTTTCCATGATTGTGGTGAAATATTGGAATGAAGTCCCCAATATTACCGTGATACGATTGGATAGACCAACTCATGTGTTTGCAGTTGAAGAAGTGAAAGATGATAAGCCTTGGTATTATGACATCAAGTGTTTCCTTTAGAGTCAGATTTACCCGTCTGGGGCATCTGTTAAAGATAAGAAGACTTTGAGGAGATTATCAGGAAGTTTCTACCTCAATGACGATGTGCTTTATAAGAGGAATTTTGACATGGTTCTGCTCAGATGTGTTGATAGACACGAAGCAGACCTGTTAATGACTGAAGTCCATGAGGGTTCATTTGGTACTCATTCCAATGGACATGCCATGGCAAAGAAGATGTTGAGAGCAGACTACTATTGGCTGACAATGGAGTCTGATTGCTGCAAATATGTGAAGAAATGCCATAAGTGTCAGATTTATGCGGATAAGATTCATATTCCACCGACACTTCTGAATGTTATTTCCTCACCATGGCTTTTCTCCATATGGGGAATTGACATGATTGGCATGATAGAGCTAAAGGCGTCAAATGGTCACCGTTTAATTCTTGTAGCAATTGATTACTTCACCATGTGGGTTGAAGCGACATCATATGCGAATGTGACCAGGTAGGTGGTTGTGAAGTTTATCAAGAATCAACTCATATGCCGTTATGGTGTGCCAGACAAGATCATTACTGATAATGGATCTAACTTGAACAACAAGATGATGAAAGAGCTGTGTAGCGAGTTCAAGATTGCACATCATAATTCTTCTCCTTACAGACCCAAGATGAATGGGGTTATTGAAGCTACTAACAAGAATATCAAGAAGATTATCCAGAAGATGGTTGTCACGTACAAGGATTGGCATGAGATGTTGCCATTTTCTTTACATGGATATCATGCATCTGTTCGCACTTCAACAGGGGGAACCCCTTTCTCTCTTGTTTACGGAATGAAGGTTGTGCTCCCAGTAGAGGTGGAGATCCCATCAATGAGAGTCTTGATGGAAGCCAAGTTGACTGATGCTGAATGGGTTCAGAGTCGTTACAACCAACTGAATTTAATATAGGAGAAGAGATTGACTGCCATGTGCCATGGTCAGTTATATCAGCAGAGGATGAAGAAAGTCTTTGATAAGAAGGTCAAGCCTCGTGTGTTCCGAGAAGGTGACCTCGTTCTCAAGAAAGTTTTGTCTTTCACGCCCGATTCCAGGGGCAAGTGGACTCCAAACTACAAAGGTTCATATGTTGTTAAGAAAGCCTTTTTAAGTAGTGCCTTGATGCTTACAACTATGGATGGGGAGGATTTCATTCTTCCTGTGAATTCAGATGCAATCAAGAAATACTTCGCCTAAAATAAAAACAGAATAGCTCGCTAAGTTGAAAACCCGAAAGGGCGGCTTAGGCAAAAATGAGCGTCTCGGTGGATTGAAAACCCGAAAGGGCGATCCAGGCAAAAAATTAGAGACACAAAAAATGAATATGTATCCCGCTAGATTGAGTACTTCACCCTGGGGCAATCTAAGCAAAAATTAGGGATTTGGCAAGTAACTGCATCCTAGCAAGGCTTTGTTCTACAATTGTCATCTGTCAAAGATTCTCGCTCAATCATCATCAACCGAAGCTTCAAATACACCGGATTCAAAGTTGGTGGAGAAATGGTCATTATGTTCGATGTAGCCCTTTTTCCAATATATATCACCAATTTCAAATTTGTAAAGATCCTTGGAGTCTTGCCATTTGCAGACTACCATTCCATTAAATAAATTTGAACCTTTATCCAATTCTTTGCACTCTTATTTGTTTCTATTCAACAAATGTTTTGCATGTTTTAATTGAAAAATATCATTGTTTAAATAAAATAAAATTTTCATAAATTATTTTAAACAAAGTGAATGTTTACAATGACCAAAAAGGATACTTGGGACGTCTTTAGTGCTCTCCCAGAGATGGAATTATCTCCAAAAGGGTAAGACATTTGTTCATATTTCCCAGCATACTTGTATTCTCTTCATTATCTTTCAGGTCGTCTCCCCCGCGAGCATAGAAGAAAGTTGTACCTCCCACCAAATCCCCAGGGAATTTGGAGTTTTGGATGCGGTCTCAATCTTCTAATTTCCCAGTGAGTCTGGATTTAGCATTTGTATTATCAATTATATGGTTGTCATCCCTTGCGTGGATTGACCTAAAATCCCTTATAGATTGATAAATTGAATATGCTAATCTTTTCGGAGAAGTTGGTTTTCCCTTGTTTCAAGCTAGAAATCTCTCTGCTAGAGTGAACAGGAAATCCCTAGCATAAGCGGAGTCATCATCAAATTTGGTTTGTAGCTTTTCCCTTTGCGGACTTGCCTACTTTGATCTCCAGCAGATTTGCTCCTCGACCATCCTCAGCAGGGTTGATCCCACTTTTACTCCCCAGTATGGTCATCAGCAGGGTATCCCTAGTAGTCTCCCTACAGATGGTCCCCAGTACGGTCGTCAGCAGTGTTTCCCTAGTAGAATTGTCTGATCAGAGCCTGTTTGTAGTTTCCTCCCGAGAAGAGTGGTTGATGAAGAGGTTTTGTCTTTCCATCCCTAGCGGAGTAGTGTTCCTTTCTCCTCGGTAGATATGATTTCTTCAGCAGTGCAAGGAATGTGTTGGTTTTGGAACTTTTGATTGGTAGTTATTCCCCACAGAGTTTCATTTCTCTCTTTGATAAATTTCCCCAGTAGAGTTGATTATATGGCGGATTTTATCCATGTGTAGATTCCCCAGCCAAGACTTTGCCTGATTTCAGAATGGCGTGGGAACTTCTAAGGAAGATGTGTTGATCCCTTCCCCAACAGGAGTGACTGGTTCTCCTTTCCCTGCAGAGATCTTTGTTTCCCGGTATTTGTTGCCCCCATCAGATTGGATGTTCTCTAGCGGTCCTGGCTTTCTCTCTTGAGATGTAGTACCGGATGTTTGTCCATTGATTCTTGGACCTGTTTGTGTTAGATATGTCTGTTCGTCAGCATCAATCATACATAAACTACGCATATACATGCATATTCTTAACATTCAGATATTCATGTTGCATTCTTTGCCATATATCTTTGATTGTTGTCTCCTGCTATTTGGTGATACATATTTCTCCAAGCAGATGTCGGTGTCTGATCTCTCCATAATAGAGTCAGCCCCATAGGCAGAAAGTGTCTACCCTTTCTCCCATATTCCCCACTGAGTTATGTCCTCGTGGATGACTGTTATTTCAGTTTCCTCCCAACCCATGTATTGGGATGGAGTTCTCCCCTGAGATATATCCTCATTGGGTTGAGTCTTGTTTCGGTGTGTCTCTCTAGTTTGTTCCTAGATCGACTCCTTTTGATATTTCCCCTGCACTTCCCCGCAGTTTAGATGAACGATTGCTCAGTAACCAGTAATTGCCCCTTTGCAGAGTTAACCTTATTTTGTTCATCCTAACTGATAGCGGTTACTCTTATGTGGTTTTCTACCTAGTATTGGTAGATGTAATCCCCTCTTTGACGGTTATCTTTATCCAATATTCGGTATCGATATTCCTTCATCGGTGATATATCTCTTGGATAATTGCTCTGATAAAGCAATTTATCCCCAATGAGTCATCTTTCATTTTACCCCTTGGTTGGTAATGATTGTTTCTTCCTTTGATTGGTCATTATTTTATACCTAGTATTCGGTATCCCGATGTCCTTTTCTTTTCGGTCGATTTATCTTTTATTAACCCAGTAACCGGTTATGGACAATCTTCCATGCGAGTATGTTATTTATGTTCTGACGGTAATAGATAATATATCTCATGCACTCTTTGGTCGAAGTCTTTTGTTCTTCCCCAATCGAGTAAGATTCGTATTTCCTTATGGTATCGAATGCCCATCCTGTAATCGAGTTTGCTTCTCAGCCCTCCTTTCGGATGATGAGTGTCTTGGAAATATTCTCCAATTCACATCTCGGTTGGTCACCTATTATATGCCCAGTAACCGGTATCCCTGGTGTTCCTTCCCTTCTGCTCCCTATTATGACTTTTTATCCCCTGTGGAGTCAGTTTTCCCTGAGTCGAAGTATACCCTTTTTTAGGTTTTTCCTCAGATGTTTTTGGATGTTTGATATATCTCACCCTTATGTCGGTCTTAGATATTCATTCTCCCAGTAACCAGTAATACCTCATCTTGTTGTTTCCTCAAATGAGTCATGTTTGGACATTTCCTAGTGAAGTCCCTAGTGGATTTTCCCCGCCCGAGTCCAGATTTTCATCCGAAGTATCCTTTGTGGATAGTTTTTGCTGTATATTCCCCAATACATGCCTCTTTGCGTCAGCTCGAGTCCTTCCATTGATTTATTTTCATGGAATTCCTCTCGTGTCTCTCAGCATGTTCTAAGTCGTGACCTGCTCACACATTTTATTCCCTTTCTTATCCCCATTAGGGTCCTCAGGGTCTCTGTCCCATTTATGAGTGTATTACTCATGTGGATTTTCAGTTTCTTCTAATTTCTTTTCTTCTTTGTGGACACATATCTCCACAGAGTATTACCTTTTGCATACATACATTTGCATCATGAGGTCTCTTAGGGACCAAAATTCGTCTCTTTGTTATTATTTAAGCCCATTCTACCTCGTCGAGACGAAGTTTTTAACCTTCACTTCTCCAGCTAGAATGACCTTAAATAAGGGCATCTGTAAGACCCTAATTTTGACCCTAAGATCCCTCATGGCATCATAACATTGCATTTGCATCTTGCCTCAAGGATCATAGCATCTTGGCTCCTTACCTTTGGGTGGGAACTTTTGAGAGTTGGTTTGAGATCACCAAGCATGCTTGAATTGTATATTATTTCTTTTCTCAGTTTATTCACTAACCAAAAGCACAAAAATATGTCACTAACATCTTTTGTTTGTAGCTTGAGCATTCACAAGATCCAAAACTTATAGGAGATCACATGTGCATTGATATGGCCAAATGAGGATGGAAGCAAGCATGACAATGGTTCCCAAATCTCTCATCCATCAAATATGTCTCCCAAGTATCTCAAATCATCATTTTGATCAAAGAAAACCAAGGGGCTTGAGGCTTGTTTCCCAAGGAAACCCTAATCCATCTGTTCATCAACTATGCCTTGCTCATGAAGCAACCTCAACCCATGATCAAATGCAATCAAGGTAAGTTCTTTAATTCATCATTTCATGCATATTTGAACTTATTTGAGTTCCCTCAATCATCAATTCATCAAGATTTGAGGCATGGACTTGAGAAGTTGATCAGTCAATTCATCTGATTACTTTGAAGTACACTGAGACCTAACTTTTTATGTGTTTGTGAAATGGAGATGACCTCAAGAGAAAACATGTTCTTAAGAACCATATGAACAACTTTCATGTTCATCAAAAATTGATTTGAAGCTTGGAAGGTCATCTTCCATTTCAAAACATTATAGGTCATTTTGACTGAAACCCTAATTTTGGGTCAACTTCTCTAAGACATAACTCCTTCATTTTTCATGATTTTGAGGTGGGATCAAAATCATTGGACATTTTAAGATGTCTAATTAAATTGTTATGTTGAGCAAAATTTCAAAATCCTAAAAGAAATACATGTGATAATGCAAAACATTATAGGTTACTTTGGACCAAAGGCATTGAAATGTGAAAAAGTCCAACTTCAAGTGCCCATAACTTCTTCATCCAAAATACAAATGTTGCAAAATTTAAGTCCACATTTATTGTCGTGAAAAGATCTACAACTTTTATGTTGAAGATTTTGTCATTTGGAGCTTGCATCATTGAAACAGAGGTGCTTAAAGCTTGGCCATTTTTGAAATTTTCACATGTACATGTTTTGCACCCTATACTTCATGATCACTTTTCACCAGTTTCCAAGTTTCAAATGAAGTTTTGATCAACATAACAAATGATCCTCATGCAAAAAGATTTCCAACCATTATTCATAAGGTTGTGTTTCAATTAGGGAAATGGCATTTTCGAAAGCATGAACATGTTGGTGCATTTTTGAAAATCTATTAAATTTGCATTGCATGAGCTCATCACACTCAATCTGCACGTCCATTCTCATTCTCTTTGGCATAAGCTTGCAAATCCAAGTGGAATTGGGCCCTTCATGCGCCTGTACAGGCCCATGCATGGAGGCCCTTTCCATCCATGCAATTAATTGTTCATGCATCACAGCCATTGCCTTGCTATAAATACATGCCTTATGCTCCTCATTTCAATAACCTGAAGGTGCCCTAAATGATGCACGATTAGTCCCTCAACCACACTCAAAAGGAACTCACCATTTTCTCTCATTTTTTTTAGATCTAAGCTTCAATTTCATTGATTGATTTTTAGATCTAAAGTTCCTTAGCCTTGCTCACCTTGATTCATAGAGTATACTGCAAGCTTAATCACCAAGAAATCTTGCTCTCAAACTCTGCAAATCAGAGGTTTATTTCAAATTTTATTTTCTTTGAATCTGCTCATATATTGCTTGTTTCTTGTTGTTGTTGTGTTGTCTGAAGTCCTCTACATAGAGGCAATCATTTAGAGCTTTGAATTTTCAAATTCCAACAAGTTCAGTTGAACACCACAGAAATTCCACCTCTGATTTCTCTCAATATAGAAACCTAGAGTGGATTTGGTTGGCACAGGGGTGATGTACATCACCCCAGCTTTCGTTTGGTACCTAGATCGTGGCATTTGGTGCACATTTATTTCTCTGCAAATTTGACCTTTGCCGGAAGTTGGCCAGAGAAGACGATGGCGCAGGTCACCGTCCAATCTCCAGATTAAATCTGAACCGTGCATTGGCTTTTCCAGATTTAATCCAGACCACTCAATGTTATGACTTGTTTAAAGGCCAGGTGTGGTTACATTGACTAAGGTGTATGGTTGGTGCGCGTGTGTGAGCCATGTGATTTTCCAGCTCAATTAATGAGCTCTGCATCCAACGCTCCATGATTTTCCATATTTTTATTTTTTGATTTTAATTTTCTTTATTTTCTTTTAATTCCATTTCATTTAAAAAATTCATATCTCCTTCATTATTGGTCCAAAAAATGTGAGACCAATTGCATTCTTCTTATTTTAATTTATAATTTCTAAAAATGATTTTTAATATTTTTTATTTTATCATTTGATATTTTTTAGGAATTTTCTCTTTTCTGGTTATTTTTAATTCATTTTAAATAGTTTTTGATATTCAAAAAATACAAAAATATTTTCCCAACCTCTTTGAATGATGATAGATCTATGAAAAATATTATCACCAATTTATTAATTGATTTGAGATTTATTTGAGATTTTAATTCAATTAGGTTATTTTTATGCATTTTTAATTGATTAAAAATAGTTTCTGACTTCTAAAAATGCTGAAATTTTTTGTCAAACTTTGTTTGACCTTGTTGAACTTAGGATAATTCACTTGGACTTTCCAAAGTTGATTTGAAGTGAGTTTGAAGTTTGACCTTTCTTTATTTATTTTAATTCAAGTTTTATTTTAATATTGAAAAAATACCAAAAATATTTTATTTGTTTCTTGACTTCTAATCTTCATCTTGCTTCTGTTTACTATTGTTTAACCATGATCTTCTCTATCTTTGGTCAATGCTTGTTGATTATTTCATTTCATTTCCATTAATGTACTTTAATATTCATATTCTTCTTCTTCTTCTTCTTCTTCTTTTTCTTTTTTGATCAATGAGTTAAAGATTGGTGGTTAGCGTTGATACATGGGAGGTTTAACCTTCCTTGATTCAAATCTAATTCAACTTGATCATGGATCAAGTGAATGGCTTTGCATTAAGGATAGGTTGCTTCCTAATCAAGCAAAGAACCTAAATCAATACAAGATCATTTCTCATCTTCTTTTTTGGCATGGCAAGTTGTAGGAGTTTGATTCACTAATCAAAATCTCTAACTTATGTTGTTGCCTACATTATTATTGACTGGCCTCAGATAGTTGTGACTTCTACATAAGTCCAATTACGATTGCTTAACATAGTGCTAAATTGCCTTATGGCACACTAACTCTAACACTAACCATTAACCATTAACATTTAATTCTTGCACTTTACATTTATGCAATTTACTATTCTTGTACATATTATTCATTTGCTTTTGCCCTTTGCTCATTTGAGCACATGTTTATGTTAATGCAATTTTCCTTTTGCTCATTTGAGCACATAATTGTGTATATATTATTGTGCTTGTGTTTTGTTTTGATTGTTGTGGACCAAAATGCAAAAAATGGACAAAAAGGACTTAGATTATAGGACATTCCCTATGCAAAAATGGAGTATACACTTATTTGCTTGCATATACACTTTTACTCACAAGAGCCATTGGAAGATTCCTAAGAGCTTTGCTTGATTGATTGATTGCTTGAGTATACACTTATTTTCTTGCATATTCCAAAGGATGGGAGCTACTTGGATCATCAATATGATCTCAAGAGAGGAACTCCATTTGTGGTCTTGTTTCTTATCCTTCATCTCTTGTATGATTAGGACTTTAGCCATTCTTCTTCTTCCCTCCACTCTAACCCAAGCCAAAACTTTTGTGCAAACATTAACACTTGCTTTCAAACATTAGAAACCTAAGCATTATGCTTTTGATTTTCAAACCTTCTTTTCATAACACTTATTTTGAATTGAATCTTTAAGTCAACTTTGACTATGTTTTGTAAATACTTTTCATTGGTAAATATAACACATTCAAATGTTTTGTGGTTTGAATGACCACTTTCTTATCAAAAACTTTTAATAACCTTTAACTATTAGGTTTGAGTTATCCTTGAGGTAGATGTAATACTCACCTATATCCTTAGTGATGGACAATGAGTCTTCCATGATTATTATAGGGTTAACCCCTCACTAGCATGTTGAAGCTATCCTCACATGGTGGATTTGTGGTTTTGGGTTGAGTTTTCTCCCTTGGATAACAAAAGACCTTAAGGCTTTTAGACCAACCAATTCACCGACTTGTTTTGAGATTTTTACCCCGAACTACGAGGTTTTGATCCTAATCTTTTTTAAGATGGTATATAGGAAATGGGTTTATCCATCCAAACACAAAATTGTAAATAACTTGTATATTCTTCTCTCATCTCCTCAATCATGTTTGCACAAACAAATTTTCACAAAAATACCAACCTTACAACAAGTGTGAAAAGGGCTCCCTAGGAGTACCTAGGATGTTTTGGGTGCTTAAAACCTTCTCATTGCATAACCAACCCCCTTACCCCGATCTCTGACATTTTTACTAGTTTTTAATTTGATAAAACAATTAGGTTTTTGTTCGCTTTCTAACCATTCCTTTGGATAAATAGAAGTGCGGTGGCGACTCGACTTGTATGGTTTACTTTTGATTTAGTCAATAAATCTAAAGGTAACTAATACCTCGCTACAATCATATATGCCTCCTAAGTATCTCAATTTTTCAATTTGATCAAGATAAACCAAAGGGCTTAAGGATTGTTTCCCAAGGAAACCCTAATTCAACTGTGTAGTGACTGTACCTTGCTCATGAAGCAACCTCAACTTATGATCAAATTCAATCAAGGTAAGTTCTTTCATTCATCATTTTATGCATATATAAGCTTATGTGAGTATCCTCAATCATTCATTCATCAAGATTTGAAGTTTAAACTTGAGAAGTTGACTAGTCAAGTCATCTGACTATTTTGAAATCCTCTGAGACCTAACTTTTGATGTGTTTGTCAAATGAATATGACCCTAAGAGAAATAGTGTTTTTAAGAACCATATGAACAACTTTCATGTTCATCAAAAATGCATTTGAAACTTGGAAGGGCATCATTCATTTCAAAACATTATAGGTCATTTTGACTGAAACCCTAATTTTGGGTCAACTTCCGAAGGACCTAACTCCTTCACTATTTATGATTTTAAGGCGAGACCAAGTGAATTGGAAATCTTAATATGTCTACTTCAAATGTTATATTGGACAAAATTTCATAATCCTAAAAGAAACATATGTGATAATACAAAGCATTATAGGTCACTTTGTACCAAAGCCATTGAATCTTGAAAAAGTCCAACTTTAAGTGCCCATAACTTTCTCATCAAAAATCCAAATGATGCAAAATTTAAGTCCAAATTGATCATCTTGAAAATATATACAACTTTTATCTTGGAGGTGTTTCCACTTGAGGCTTGCATCATTAAAACAGAAGGGCTTGAAGTTGGTCACTTTTGACAAATTTTTCAAAGGCATGTTTTGTACCTCAAACCACACGTTTTCCAAACTCCAAATGGATTTTTGCCCAACATAACTTTTTGTCTTATGTCAAGACCTTTCCAACCATTACTCACATGCCTATGTTTGGATTTTCTAAGAGTGACTTTCGAAGAGGGGAACATTTATGCCCAATTATGGAATTCATGATGAAACTTCATGCACAAGTATTTTCCACTCAAACCACACGTCTAAATCAATTCATTATGCTATCATCTTGCAAAACCATCATCTTTTGGGCCTCACATGCGCCTGTACAGGCCCATGCATGGAGGACCCAAAGCTTCATGCACACGGATTCTTCACCTCTTGGCATCAACTCCATCTATAAATAGCATGCTTACTTCATTTAATATGGATCCTGGAATCAACCTGAAGCTTTGCAGAAATTGAATCCCAACCACACTAGAGGAATTTTGATTTTATTTTCTCAAATTCAAACTTGAATTTCAACTTCCCTGGTTGATCTTCAGTTTATAATTCCTAAGCATATCATCATCATCATCTCAAGATCAAGCTGCAAGCAAGAATTTGGTTGGATCGTGCTCATCAAAGTTGCACTTCAAAGGTTTATATCTCAATTGTTTTAATCCATATCTCTCCATATATTGTGATCTGCTTGTGTTTGCTTGGTTCTCTGAAGTTCTCGTGTGAGAGGCAAGCCAATGGTGGCTTTAATTTCAAGAATTGATGCATTTCAGATTGAACACCTGGATTTTCCATCTCAGATTTCTCCTTCCATAGAGATCTTGAGAGAAATCCAAGGTTACAGGGGTGATGTACATCACCCCAGCTTTAATTTGGTATAAAGATCATGCAATTTGGTTGAGGTTGCAAAACCTGCAACTGGTGGCCGGTTTCTGTTTGCTCACCGGAGAAGACGGTGGTTTCCACCACCGTCCCCACGTGGAACTCCCTTGGCCCTTGGATCTGACTCCTATGATCTAATCTCAGCCTTTGTTATATTTGACTTTATTAAATCCATTATGTTTCACGCTTGACTCATGTACATGATGCACGTGCGCCTCTGATCCGTTGATGTTGTCCACGTCAACTAATGAAACGGATCGTGCGTTCCCTGATTTTCCATATTTTCCAATTTCTGTTTTATTTTTCTTTTATTCCTTTTATTTTCAAAAATTCATAACTTCTTTATTTGGAATCACAAAAATATGGGACCAATTGCAAAAATTTTCTTTTAAAATCTAGTTTCATAATCTGATTTTTAATTATTTTTGTGATTCCATTTAGTATTTTTTATGAATTATTTTGTTTCTACTAGTTTTTAATTCATTTTAATTACTTTTTGATATTAAAAAATTCCATAAATATTTTCTCAACACATATGGATGATGATAAGTCTATGAAAAATATTCTCATTAATTTCTTAATTGATTTGAGATTTATTTGAGATTTTAGTTTATTTGTGTTATTTTTCTTGATTTTTAATTATTTTAAAATAGTTTCTGTTTTCAAAAAATGTTGAGAAAATTTGTCAAAACTAGGTTGACCATGTTAGACTTATGATAATTCAATTGGACTTATCCAAGTTGATTTGAATTGAATTTGAAGTTTGACCATACTTTGTTCATTTTATTTTATGCATTATTTTAATTCCAAAAAATATCAAAAATATGTTTGACTTTTCTTGACTTCTAAACTTTTTATTTCACTTCTGTTTACCATTGGTTAATGATGATTCCATTCACATTTGACCATTATGTTTTGGTTATGTCATTAGAATTCTTCCTTATCCATTCCATTTTCTTCTCCATCTTTCTCCTTTTTATTTTGACCAATGAGTTAATGATTTGTGGTTAGCCTTGACATATGAGAGGCTTAACCTTCTTTGATCCAAATCAAATTCAACTTGATCAAAGATCAAGTGAATTGCTTTGTGTCCAAGATAGGTTGCTTCTTGGTCAAGCAAAAAACCTAAAATCCATACAAGGTCATTCTTCTTTTCTTTTGGCATGGCAAGTTGTAGGAGTTTGGCTTACTAGTCATGATCTCTAACTTGTGTTTATTTGCCCATAGTTTTATTGGCCGGTCTCAGATAGGTGTGACTACTACATTAGTCCACTTACGGTTGCTTAATATAGCGCTAAATTTCCTTATGGCACACTAACATTAACTGCTAACACTAACTTCTAATTCAAGCATTTAATTCTTGCAATTTACTTTAATGCAATTTAATTTCTTGCTCATTTATTCATATTGTCTTTTCCCTTTGCTCATTTGAGCTCATGTTTATGTTCATGCCATTTTCCTTTTGCTCATTTGAGCACATTATTGTGTAATATATATTGTTGCTTTGTGCTTGTTTTGTCTTTGTTTGTGTGAACCCAATGCAAAAAGGAGAAAGAACTTAGAATTAGGACCTTACCTATGCTTAATGGAGTTCAAGAGCAACTAGGCCTCCTTCCTTTAGAATGCTAAACTTGTTGAAGAGCAACTAGGCCTCATGCCTTTAGAATGCTTAATCTTGAAGTTGACATTAAAGGACCCATAATCTAAACTCTCTCTTTGTCCATTCCTCTTATTGCATTGTGAACTTTTTGATTGTTTGTTCTTGTGTGATAGGGATCCCAAACTTAAGATAATTAGAAGGACCATTGTCATAAGCACCCAAGTTAAGAGAGACAAGCCAAGTGGAAGATCCTAGGAGCTTGAATGTTTAAATGTTGTGATTGCTTGTTGCTTGCTAAGTTCAAAGGAAAGGAGCATCTTGAATCATCTTTATGATCTCAAGAAAGGAACTCCAAGGGTTTTATCTCTTCTCTCATCTTTGCTTGATTAGGACTAGCCCTTCTCTTCTTCTCTCCACTCTAACCCAAGCCAAACTCATTTTGTGCAAACATTGACATTGTTTTCAAAATTAGAAACCTAGGTATTATGCCTTTGATTTTTTCAAAACTCTTTTTCATTAATACTTATTTTTGAATTGAACCTTAAGTCAACTTTGACTTCATTTTGTGAGTACTTCTAATTTGTAAATACAACTCACTTCAAGTAATTTTTGTGGTTCCAATGGCCACCTTTGTTAAAACTTTTCATAAACATTAGCCATAGGTTTGAGTTATCATAGTGGTTGATGTAAACCTCACCTTATCCTTAGTGATTGGACTATAAGTCTTCCATACTTATTATAGGATGGATCCCTGACTAGTATGTTGAAGCTCTCCTCACATGGTGGATTGTTGGTTTAGGTTGAGTTTTCTCCCTTTGATAACAAAAGACCTTAAGGCTTTTGACAAATCAATTCACCAACTTATTTTGAAATTTTTACCCCGAACTATGAGGTTTTGATCCTACCTTTATGATGGTACGTAGGCAATGGGTTTATCCATTCAAATAACAAAATTGTAAATAATGTATATTCTTTTCTCATCTCCTCAATCATGTTTGCACAAATATTTTCACAAATACCAACCTACAATACACTTTGCAAAAAGGGCTCCCTTAGAGTACTAAGGATGTTTTGGGTGCTTAAAACCTTCCCATTGGATAACCAACCCCTTTACCCAGATCTCTGACATTTTATTAGTTTTTGATTTGATAAGACTTCTCGATTTTTTTTCGCTTTCTAACATTTCCTTTGGATAAATAGAAGTGCGGTGGCGACTCGAATTGTATGATTTACTTTTGATTTAGTCAATAAATCTAAAGGTAACGAATACCCCGCTACAACCGCAACCGCGAGAAAACCAACAACAATTTCTTTCTTTTTCTTCCTTTTTCTTCTAATTTTTACTAAGTCTCAACTTTCTTCTCCTTTGGAGTTTTTGCTCACTTCTTCAACCTTTTTGCTTGGGTTTTTCTCATAGTTCCATCGATTTTGTCCAAAATTGCTCGTAAATATTATGTATGACTGAGTGTCATCACCAAGCTTCCATAGCTCCCTTACTTACAAATCTCATTGATGCATTTCATGATCATAATTGGAAAATGTCCATGAAAGACGAATATGATAATTTTATTTAAAATAAGAAATGAGACTTAGTTCCTTGTTTGTCTCATGTTAATGTTATTAAGTGTGTGTGAATTTTTAGACATATTAAGTCCAACGTCTTGTAAGTAATAATGCAAATGAAAAAAATTGGTGTCAATTGTGGTGACACATTAAGTCCAATGGTCAAACTGGCTATTATTCACACGATAATCTTTATGACTCTATCCTAATCATGGTTCCTTTATCAATTAGATATTAACAATGCATTTTTGCATGGGAACCTAGATAAAACGGTGTACATGCATCAACCTCATGGATTTCATCCCCTTAATTTCTTGATCATGTTTGATTATTAAAGAAGTCTCTCTATGGTCTCAAACAAGCACTTTGTGCCTGGTACCAACATTTTACTAATTATGTAGCTACCGTGGGATTTTATCACAATGTTTCTAATCATTATTTATTTATATATCATCATGGAAATCATATCACCTTCATTTACTATTCCATTCAAGAAATATGTTTATTTATTAATGACCCAAAAACACAAAATATGTCGGTCTTGAAATAACAAGATTCCCCAAAGAATAAACCTCTTACAAAGTTGGTGTGGTCTCAACCCTAGAAAGAAAATGTATTTCTAAAATCCATTGACATATGGAGCATAATTTTATAGCAACCCATCTTATCAACAAGAAAAAAAAAAGTTGAGAAGACCCAATTTGGAATAATGAATGTGAAAAAGGTAAAAGTCCTTCATTCTCTTCCATGGTGGCTACCTCCACTAGCATATGAGTTTCTATGTACAATCTCTTCTACTTGCTTGATGTGACAATAGAGGGCTTGACACTGTCAACAAAACCCATACTTTTTAAAAAAGCCACCAACTTGTTCTTCAAATAGGCCTTCTCTTGAGACAAATCATCGGGAAGGTAAATATAAGTTATTGGCCCGACCAAGAAATGGTGTTGGCTCTAGAAATAAGGAAATTTATCAAAACATCTTATAGGTGTGTCAGGTTGGACATCACAAATACTCACGTGAACAACCTTGATGAGGGGTGTGGCCAGGTAATACTGACACTTGAAAATTTTCATACTATCGACGTACGCCTAAATTCTCTCCCTGCCCTGCCCTAGGGAGAGTAAAATTTGACCCTGCTCTGAGTCAACCAAGTTATGTTGAATGTTGAAAATATGGGAGAAGAGAGTCAGTGTTGGAACACTCCTTTTATACTTGCACCAATATCAGAAGACTTTTATGAAGGACTAACTCATCATATGAAGTTGCGAAGGGAAAATCAATGTGTGATTAAAGACCCCCGTCCCAAAGTCATTGAAGAGGAACCAAAAAACTATCTGAGAAAATAAAATATTAATGAAAAGGAAGGACACATCCCTCATACAAACTACATAATTTTTTGTCCTCTTTTGGGGAGAGCACCCCTGGTTAGAGGAAGAGCTAACCTCAATGAAGGCATTATATAAACCACATTTGCCGTAAAAAAACTAAAAAATATATAATGTCTCTTGATCTACCCATAATGGTGTTTATTTACCTTTGAACTCCAGATCGATTTTTGATTACCTCACTCTATCCAAGCTTCACTACCAACAAATAAAAAATAATGAACGTGAGTATAAGCACGTGATTGAGACTATAGCCACCATATTACTTCGTTATCAATAGGTTATAGTCAAAAGCACCCCAATATGCCTTAATGTAAGTTTAGATTTTTCGTTCATGCTTGAAGTTACCTATGTCACACTACGCCAAATAAGGGAAAAGAGGGCGCTTATTTTGGCCTATAACAGCGCTTTTAAGCGCCCTCTAAAGTGGCGCTGGCATAGGTAAAGACAGTGCTTTGTTTTCCTGGAGAAAACGCTCTCTAAAGTGGCCCTTTAAGGGCCACATTATAGTGCGCTTTCAGAAAAAAGCGCCCTCTGGAGTGGTCCATAAAGGGCCACCTTAGAGGGCGCTTTCTGGAAAAAGCGCCCTCTAAAGTTGTCAATGTAAAGTGTTTAGAGGGCGCTTCCTACAGAAAGCGTCCTCTAAAGTGTTAGTTATTTAAAAAAAATTGTTTGAAAAACAGTGGGTATTTAATTGGGAACCTGTTCGCATGCTGCAAAAGTGAAAAATTCATATTGATTTCATCCTTTAATCCAATGTTATACACCATTAATCCATTGATATATACAACATGAATCCATTTATATACAACATTAATCATCCATATATACAACATTAATATATTGATATTCATGCATGTACAACAACATTCCATACATATATGTACAACAACTACAACCTATATGATTCTTTGATCAATAATGAATTGACACAATTCATCCTTCATTTCATCCAAATGAGCTCTTGAGTAAGATTTGTATTCGTCAAAGTACTACAATTAAGAGAATAAAACATATTCATGATTTAGTAACAAATTAGATGAAATATCTGATAATATTAAAATAAACCCTAAGTTATTATTCCATACCATTTTTGGGATGTCTATACGATTCAACGCAATGATATCTCTCATAAATCTCAATACAAAAAATCCGCAATCGACCGAATTGTTTTGCTGAGGACACTACACAGAAAAACAAACAATATAATATATATATATATATATATATATATATATATATATATATTATATATATATATAATATATATATATTATATATATATATATATATATATAGTTAATTTCTTACAAACACTATTATAAGCAAAAACAACACTATTATAAGCAAAAATAAGAAACTTAATATATACCTGAACTCTGACCCAGGTAATGTCCTTCCTATAACGATAATTCTTTTTTGATCTAAATTTTAGTATTGCCCTAACAAAATAAAAACGTATATTGAGATCAATCTGACAGACATAATTAAATATACAAATACACACGAATATTTAGGGGAATTTCACTTACGCGTCAACCGTCTTCTTCATACTCGGATATTTACTCCAATCACCCGATAACTAATCGAGATAATACACCATTAGTCTCGAAAGATCCATAGCAACCAACACCCAGTGACCACTGTAAAATAAAACAAAAATTTAGATGCATGAAAATTTTCTACGTAAAAGATATACATAGATTAGAATGAAATTATTAGAAAGAAAATCTAACCTGTTGCCATAATTAAACGGTAAAAAATACAAACTGGGTGTAGTATTATCGCCGGCCGCCATGAATCTATCGACTAGTTCATTCTTTACGGATGTTGGATTTTTCGTTATAAACATTGTGTTGATACGGAAAGCAGCAATAAAATTGAATCGGTTACACAATTCAGTTCCCCGCATCAATGTGTCATACATATACCTTAAATAGAAACATAATAAACATTAGACTACTCATTGAAATGTGTAAATAAGTTGTTCAACTAAGTAAATAATAGATTGATCGGAGTACCATATGTATGTATGAATGATAGCGATGCCCAATTCTTCGTGTTCAAAAAGTTGTTGCATGTCCTCCTTTGCAATTATTTCGGAATGAGCAATTCCGAAAACACCTTCATCAATATCTACACTACGGATGGCGCCGTGCATAATATCTGACTCTTCCACCATTTTCTCAAGACGCATCATAATTTGAGATTTTGTCCCGGACGTCGTTGGAATATCCTTACCAGCTTTTTTCAACTTTCGATCGGGAACCTAAAAATTCATATAAATTAAATCATGACTTTTTGTGATGCAACAGAATCGTTGCGTATATAATTCAATGGGTATATATATTTGTACCTCTTTTTGAGATGCAACCGACTCGATGCGTCTTGAAATCCCTTTACCAGCTTTATGTGTGGGTCTTGTAGGAGTCTAACATTACCATGTAATAAGGATTGATTAAATATCATAATTGTAGCTGAATTGAAATGTGAATACTAAATATTCATAATCATTTAGAACATATATACCTCGGCATCTGAGAAAATTAGATCTGACGGCCATCCAATAAAGGATCCGACTGCATCTCGCATCAACGTTGTCTCTGAAACAACGTCAGATAATGGTAGAAGCGCGTCCGTATCTAATACAAGGTCAACCGAAACTTTCATATATCCCACCGGGAGGGGATTATGGTGAAGTAATTCACCCGAAGTGTTGTGCACTTTTCCCTTGCCAACTATGCGTTAAGTTGGTGACGATAGATACAGCTGACAAGGTGTAATGCCCTAAACCAATAATAAATGTTATTGTTAACGTGTATATGTGTCAAGTAAAAAAGTGCTATTTTAATTTCATAATAACATATATAATTACCTCGGGAAATTTCGGTTGACAATTGATACTAGCTCGGTCACTAGTATCTTTTGCCTCGGAACCGCACCTTTCCTCTCTATACCTTGCATTCTCCTTTTGCAGTTCGAGTACTTGTGCCCTTAACTCCGCCAAGGTCTCCATCACCTCTTTGTTGGTAGGATTTTTTGTTTTTGGTTTTTTATAAAATGACGACGGAGTCACACCAAAACCCTTACCCCTCACATGACCGGAATACTCAGGAACATTTAGTACTCGACTAAGTACGCTCCTGCAATCCTGGATGTAACACCCTTCTAAATACCCCAAAATATTTAATTAAAATAATAACATATCAATCAGAGTAATTATGCCCCGAAGGGTGTCACACAATCATTTCACAACATTTATCAAAATATCCTGTCATGCTCATTTATTTAATCAAAATAAGACTCTTTTGCATAATTCGCAGCGGATACAAAACATCGACATTCAAAGCATGTACTACATTACATGTAAAGTTGATCAACAACTGTATTAAAACATATTCAAACATCCCCTCCCGATGTTACATCTACCAGAGCATGACCCACTAAGGACGACACTAGACTCCATAGCACTAGCTTCTACTCAACTCATTGCTCGTTACCTGAAAAATAGATGTAAGGGTGAGTTCCTCAATCAATATAATAAGCATTATAGAACAACATGTAATGCTAAGTAAATAACACATCAATTCACCCTAATCAGACTACGCACTCAGCAACGGCAATATCCGTTCCAACATCATATTCAACAGTAACATATAGCATATGTATAATCTCAACCATACTCAACATCAACAACAACAACACATAACACACATATAATACTGGAATACATCCATTCATATTATATGCCATACATTCATTATGAAATGAGACTCCACACATGCGGTACCGACTATTCTTGAACATACAGTTCAAGCTCACCGATCAACTCCAGATACGGCTACTAAGCTCACTAGTCCCACTCATTTGAGATCTAATGACTCACTCACCAATTCCTCACCATGGGAATTAGCTACAGCCCCGAAGGCTAGACTATGCACACTAATCATCTAGCATGCAAACATCAACAACAAATCCACAATGATTCACTCACTAATTCCTCACCATGGGAATTAGCTACAGCCCCAAAGGCTATGCCATGCATAATATATACATTCACAACAATATGCATATCATCAGACATCCTCAATATTTTATCACATAAGCATATCAGATCATGCCAAACAACAACCACAGTATTAGTACACTCTACTAATACCTATACTACTCAAAGCCACGGGAAATGATCCCTAATATGTCATACATCAGCTGAATTACAACACTCAGTCTAAACAACCAAAACTGCACAACAACAGCACAGAAAATACACAATTCTGCCCATACGCGTATTGCCTATGCCCATACGCGTATTGCCCACGCCTGACCAAATCCATACGCGTAATGCCCACGCCCATACGCGTATGCTACGCGTATCATATTCCCATACGCGTACCAACAGAGACCAAAACACGTTCAAAACATCATCTTCCTCATCCATACGCGTATTGCCTAGTGCCATACGCGTACCAGCCATCTCATACGCGTATTGCCTAGTGCCATACGCGTATGACCAGAGACCAGAACTCTCAGATCTGCAATGGCTTTCTCTGCTACGAGATCTACCCAATCCAACCTTCCACAGTCCAAATTTCACACATAATTCATTCATCTCATCTAACACGAATGATACACTTTCGATTCCAAAATTTTCTAACGTTTCTACCTCTAATTCCTACGAATTTCATCAATTTTAATCCCAATTCCGTTCATCCAATATTCTACCAATTTCAGCATGCATCAATCAAATCAGAGGTAAAACAATAGTTTCTCACTACCCAGTACATATCATCCCATAATACCCGTTAATCGATGATAAACCCCCCTTACCTGAGTTAATCCGGCACTTCCGTTAGCTTCAAGTTTTTCCTCTTCTCTTGCTCTGCCTCTTTGCCTTTTTCCACTTTCAGCCGCTTCTCTGTTCCTTTTCACGTGAAAACCTTTTTACCACAAATGGGACTTTTGTTATTCCAACTTATTTTATTCCAATAAAATAATAACCCAATAATTATTATTCCAAAATAATGATAATAATCCAAACTTCCAATTATTCAATTAAATTAATAAATAAAATATTAATTTAAATTAAATAATTATCTTATTTTAATTGGGTGTTACAACTCTCCCCCACTAAAAGAGTTTTCGTCCTCGAAAACATACCTTAAGCGAACAACTCAGGATAAGACTCCTTCATCTGGCTCTCAAGTTCCCAAGTCACATTGCCACCTGCTGGTCCTCCCCAAGCTACCTTCACCAAGGCAATCTCTTTACCCCGCAACTGCTTCAATTCTCGATCCTCAATCCTCATAGGTGATGTTTCCACAGTCAGGTTATCTCTCACCTGTACATCATCTATTTGGACTACATGCGACGGATCATGAATGTACCTCCTCAACTGAGACACATGAAAAACCTCATGCAAATTTGCAAGTGACGGCGGTAAAGCGACACGATAGGCTACCTCTCCTATCCTCTCCAAAATCTGATAAGGACCAATAAATCAAGGTGTCAACTTCCTTGACTTCAAAGCTCGACCAACACCAGTTATCGGAGTAACACGAAGAAACACATGATCTCCCTCTTGGAACTCAAGTGACTTCCTCCTCTTATCATGATAACTCTTCTGACGACTCTGAGCAATTCTCATCTTCTCCTGAATCATCTTAATCCTTTCCGTAGTTTGTTGAACAATCTCCGGTCCAACCACAGCACTCTCACCGGACTCATACCAACATAAAGGTGTCCGACATCTCCTACCATACAAAGCTTCAAACGGTGCCATACCAATGCTCGAATGAAAACTATTGTTGTAGGTAAACTCAATCAAAGGCAAATAACAATCCCAAGCACCTCCCTTTTCCAAAACACAAGCTCTCAAAAGATCTTCTAATGACTGAATCGTCCTCTCAGTCTGACCATCAGTCTGCGGATGATATGCAGAACTCAATCTCAGCTTAGTTCCCAAAGCTCTCTGCAAACCTTCCCAAATTTCGATGTAAATCTAGGATCTCTGTCCGAAACAATACTGGACGGAATACCATGCAAACTTACAATCTTCTCAATATACAACTCGGCTAATCTCTCTAACGGATAATCCATTCTGATCAGAATGAAATGAGCCGACTTCGTCAATCTGTCAACTATCACCCAAATAGCTTCAAAATTCTTATTTGTCCTCGGCAAACCAGAAACAAAATCCATACTGATACTATCCCACTTCCACTCTGGAATAGCCAACGGTTGCATTAGCCCAGACGGCTTCTGATGCTCAATCTTTGACTTCTGACAAGTCAAACAGGAATAAACAAAACTCGCAATTTCTTTCTTCATTCCCGGCCACCAAAATAACTTTTTCAAATCATGATACATCTTCGTAGCTCCAGGATGAATACTCAAACCACTACGATGTCCTTCTTCTAGAATACTCTTCTTAAGTTCGGTAACATCCGGAATACACACCCGATTACCAAATTTCAAAATGCCATTCTCGTCAACTCTGAATTCACCACCTTGACCTTGATTCACTAAAGTCAACTTATCAACCAAAAGCATATCGGATTTCTGACCCTCTCTGATCTCATCCAGAATACCACTTGTTAACTTCAGCATACCCAATTTAACACTATTGTGAGTACTCTCACACACCAAACTCAAGTCTCTAAACTGCTCAATCAACTCCAATTCTTTAACCATTAACATAGACATATGCAATGATTTTCGACTCAATGCATCAGCCACTACATTTGCTTTACCCGGATGGTAATTCAAACCAAAGTCATAATCCTTCAGAAATTCTAACCATCTCCTCTGTCTCATATTCAGCTCTTTCTGATCAAATAAATACTTTAAACTCTTATGGTCACTGAAAACCTCAAATCTTGATCCATACAAGTAATGCCTCCATAACTTCAGAACAAATACCACAGCTGCCAACTCTAAATCGTGTGTCGGATAGTTCCTCTCATGAACTCTTAGCTGTCTCGAAGCATAAGCTATAACCTGCTTATTCTGCATCAACACACCACCCAAACCCAACAATGAAGCATCACAGAAAACCTCAAATAGTTCTGACGGACTCGGTAATATCAAAATAGGAGCAGTAGTTAACCTTCTCTTTAACTCTTGGAAACCTTCTTCACATTTTGAGTCCCAAACAAATGCTTACCCCTTTCTAGTCAACATCGTCAACGGTAACGCCAACTTAGAAAATCCCTCAATGAACTTCCTATAATAACCAGCCAAACCAAGAAAACTTCGAATCTCAGCAACAGACTTCGGAGCTTCCCACTTAGACACCGCTTCTATCTTAGAAGGATCAACCGCAACACCACCTCTTGAAATCACATGACCAAGAAAACTAACCTCTTCTAACCAAAATTCACACTTGGATAGTTTAGCAAATAACTTCTTTTCTCGTAGAACTCCTAAAACCACTCTCAATTGCTCAGCATGCTCTTCTTCAGATTTCGAATACACCAAAATGTCATCAATAAACACCACAACAAACTTATCTAGGTACGGATGGAAAATCCTATTCATATACTCCATAAATACTCCAGGCGCATTAGTCACACCAAAAGGCATTACAGAATACTCATAATGTCCATACCTCGTTCTGAAAGCAGTCTTCTGAATATCCTCAGCTTTCACACGTATCTGATGATATCCCGACCTCAAATCTATTTTGCTGAACACACTCGCACCAACCAACTGATCCATCAAATCATCAATCCTCGGCAAAGGATACCGATTCTTGATCGTCACTTTATTCAGTTGCCTGTAGTCCACACACAACCTCATAGTACCTTCTTTCTTCTTAACCAATAACACTGGTGCACCCCACGGTGACACACTCGGACGAATAAACTTCTTATCCAACAGATCTTCCAGCTGACTCTTCAATTCAGCTAACTCAACAGCAGACATACGGTACGGAGCCATCGATATCGGTCTAGTACCAGGTACCAAATCAATCGAGAACTCAACTTCACGCTCTGGCGGTAATTCATTCACTTCTTCTGGAAACACATCAGGAAAATCACACACCACGGCTAGATCACAACTCGCCAGTTTATCTTTAGCCTCCAAAGTCGCTAACAGCATAAACAACTCTGCCCCATCTGCCACTGCCTCATTCACCTGCCTTGCTGATAGAAACAAACTCTTTCCTTCCTCAATCTCAGGAAAGATCACAGTCTTATCAAAACAGTTGATAGAAACTCGGTTAAACACCAACCAGTTCATACCCAAGATAACGTCAATCTGCACTAGTGGAAGACACACAAGGTCTATCCCAAAATCTCTACCAAAAATACTCAAAGGACAATTCAAACAAACTGAAGTAGTAGTCACTGAACCCTTTGCAGGAGTATCAATCACCATACTACCATACATCTCAGATATCTCTAACTTAAGTTTCACACGCACAATCCAAAGATATAAAAGAATGAGTAGCACCTGTGTCAATAATAGCTACAAGAGGAAAGCCATTAATATAACACGTACCTCGGATCAAACGATCATCTGCAGAAGTCTCGGAACCCGATAAAGCAAAGACCTTGCCTCCTGACTGATTCTCTTTCTTCGGCTTAGGACACTGTGGACTGATATGACCCAACTCTCCATAGTTGAAACAAGTCACAGTCTTCAACCGACACTCTGCAGCCAAATGACCACCTTTTCCACACTTGAAACACTTCATCTCAGCACTGGTACACTCATGGACACGATGTCCAGCCCGACCACATCTATAACACTTAACAGGGGCACTAGAGTCTCCCCCACTAGGCCTCTTCATCCCACTCTGTCTCTGGAAACCTTTGCCAGCTGCATACGGTTTTCCACGATCAATCTGATTCTTACCCTTCCTATCAACCCTTTGCTGATAGCTCTCTGCTCTAGCCTTGGAATCCTGTTCGAAAATCCTGCAACAGTCAACCAAATCAGAAAACACCCTGATCCGCTGATATCCAATAGCCTGTTTGATCTCGGGACGCAGCCCGTTCTCAAACTTCACACACTTAGAAAATTCCCCAGTAGCCTCACTATAGGGAGTATAATACTTGGACAGCTCTGTGAACTTAGCAGCATACTCAGTAACAGACCGGTTACCCTGCTTCAATTCCAAGAATTCTATTTCTTTCTTTCCTCTGACATCCTCTGGAAAGTACTTCCTCAGAAATCTCTCTCTGAACACAGCCCAAGTGATCTCAGCATTCCCAGCAGTTTCCAACTCAGTGCGGGTAGCAACCCACCAATCATCAGCTTCTTCTGACAGCATATGCGTACCGAACCTGACCTTCTGGTTATCGGCACACTCAGTTACTCGGAAGATTCTCTCGATCTCCTTCAACCACTTCTGAGCGCCATCTGGATCGTATGCTCCCTTAAACATTGGAGGATTGTTCTTCTGGAACTCACTCAGTTGACGAGCAGCTCCCATTCCCACAACATTCGGATTTCCTCCAAGTACACCAGCTACCATACCCAGAGCCTCAGCAATTGCAGCATCATCTCTACCTCTTCCAGCCATCTTTATTCTGAAAACCCAAACAAACTAAAACAATAAGTACTGATAGGGTTACACAACACCTATCCCGTACAGGGAAAACAGAATAATTACGACTCGACTCGACCGACTATGTTCTGATACCACTAATGTAACACCCTTCTAAATACCCCAAAATATTTAATTAAAATAATAACATATCAATCAGAGTAATTATGCCCCGAAGGGTGTCACACAATCATTTCACAACATTTATCAAAATATCCTGTCATGCTCATTTATTTAATCAAAATAAGACTCTTTTGCATAATTCGCAGCGGATACAAAACATCGACATTCAAAGCATGTACTACATTACATGTAAAGTTGATCAACAACTGTATTAAAACATATTCAAACATCCCCTCCCGATGTTACATCTACCAGAGCATGACCCACTAAGGACGACACTAGACTCCATAGCACTAGCTTCTACTCAACTCATTGCTCGTTACCTGAAAAATAGATGTAAGGGTGAGTTCCTCAATCAATATAATAAGCATTATAGAACAACATGTAATGCTAAGTAAATAACACATCAATTCACCCTAATCAGACTACGCACTCAGCAACGGCAATATCCGTTCCAACATCATATTCAACAGTAACATATAGCATATGTATAATCTCAACCATACTCAACATCAACAACACAACACATAACACACATATAATACTGGAATACATCCATTCATATTATATGCCATACATTCATTATGAAATGAGACTCCACACATGCGGTACCGACTATTCTTGAACATACAGTTCAAGCTCACCGATCAACTCCAGATACGGCTACTAAGCTCACTAGTCCCACTCATTTGAGATCTAATGACTCACTCACCAATTCCTCACCATGGGAATTAGCTACAGCCCCGAAGGCTAGACTATGCACACTAATCATCTAGCATGCAAACATCAACAACAAATCCACAATGATTCACTCACTAATTCCTCACCATGGGAATTAGCTACAGCCCCAAAGGCTATGCCATGCATAATATATACATTCACAACAATATGCATATCATCAGACATCCTCAATATTTTATCACATAAGCATATCAGATCATGCCAAACAACAACCACAGTATTAGTACACTCTACTAATACCTATACTACTCAAAGCCACGGGAAATGATCCCTAATATGTCATACATCAGCTGAATTACAACACTCAGTCTAAACAACCAAAACTGCACAACAACAGCACAGAAAATACACAATTCTGCCCATACGCGTATTGCCTATGCCCATACGCGTATTGCCCACGCCTGACCAAATCCATACGCGTAATGCCCACGCCCATACGCGTATGCTACGCGTATCACATTCCCATACGCGTACCAACAGAGACCAAAACACGTTCAAAACATCATCTTCCTCATCCATACGCGTATTGCCTAGTGCCATACGCGTACCAGCCATCTCATACGCGTATTGCCTAGTGCCATACGCGTATGACCAGAGACCAGAACTCTCAGATCTGCAATGGCTTTCTCTGCTACGAGATCTACCCAATCCAACCTTCCACAGTCCAAATTTCACACATAATTCATTCATCTCATCTAACACGAATGATACACTTTCGATTCCAAAATTTTCTAACGTTTCTACCTCTAATTCCTACGAATTTCACCAATTTAATCCCAATTCCGTTCATCCAATATTCTACCAATTTCAGCATGCATCAATCAAATCAGAGGTAAAACAATAGTTTCTCACTACCCAGTACATATCATCCCATAATACCCGTTAATCGATGATAAACCCCCCTTACCTGAGTTAATCCGGCACTTCCGTTAGCTTCAAGCTTTTCCTCTTCTCTTGCTCTGCCTCTTTGCCTTTTTCCACTTTCAGCCGCTTCTCTGTTCCTTTTCACGTGAAAACCCTTTTTACCACAAATGGGACTTTTGTTATTCCAACTTATTTTATTCCAATAAAATAATAACCCAATAATTATTATTCCAAAATAATGATAATAATCCAAACTTCCAATTATTCAATTAAATTAATAAATAAAATATTAATTTAAATTAAATAATTATCTTATTTTAATTAGGGTGTTACACTGGACCTCGGTTGAAGGTAAGATTTGGGATAAAGTCTCCTGAAATATTATTAGAGGAGATTAAAAATGAATTATATGTCTAACAAAATTTTCGATATAATTAAAGAAATAATGTTACATATACTTACACATTCGTCATAAACATTTTGAACCGCTTCAACGACAGCCCCATCCTTCCCAACCCGAGCAGCCTTCCACAATAAGTGCTCCGGAAGAGATGTTGCGTCACTTTTCTCCTCGGCTAGCTACACATTGAATCAGATTATAAGATCATCAATTATAACATATTGTGACAATGTATAAGCTCATAGCATTTGAATATACTCACAATTCTTTGTTGTAACCGTGCATATCCCGTACGCCCTTTTTTGTACGGATACGCGGGTTTTGATGCCCTTTTCCGATTTTTGTCGCTTACTTCCTGGATAAAAAAGTTAAAGGCATATCAGAACCAAGTAACTTAACAATTATATAATACCATAATTAATAGACATTACATGGATTTTTCGTTTCTCTTCGTTTGGCGACAAAGTTATCCCATTCTTCGGCTGAAATAATCTCCGCATACTTCATTGGCCGTTCTGCTTCAACAAATTTTCCTTCCTCATCCTTGAGAAATTTGTTGGACAAAAAGGATCGAAATCCTCGGAGTCTTTTTTCGGCCAATTGAATACAATATTTTTGCCGGCTTTCATCGATGTGAAAGGATCTCTAAAAAACATACACATGGAGTGTGTTATTATAAGTAATATTATAACAATATATGGTCAACAAATAGTCAACAAAAAAAACATATAACAATATATGGTAAGTACCTGTATCTCGGACCATATTTTTTCTTTGCCAACCTTCAATTCCGGACTTCTCCAATTATCACATGTAATCGGAATATGTTGTCGAACAAGGAAACCAATGTAACTTGCCAACATTGAACCGTTAGGCTCAATTAGTTGGTCTTCAGCACTCCAATGTACTTCGAATTTTTCACCCTTGTCTCTTGCACGAATGATTGACTTCATAACAGTCAATCCTCGTTTGATTTCTTTTTCAACATTATTACGTGATCCACTCGCGTCATGGGTATCGTCTTAGTTACTAGCCATTTTATCTTTAATATAGAAATGATTCAATAAGACCCAAGTAAGACAATGACCATATTCGTGAAGCTACACAAAAAACACATTCATATACCTTCCATTTCTCTCATGTTACAACAATCTAAACTCTCTCTTTTTTCATCATTATTGAATACAAACTCACACACACCTACTGCATACAAAAGACCAATGCAAACTTATGGTGTTTGGAACATGAACAAACTTGCATCCATAATCATCAAACTTCCAAGCACAAGCTCAAACACACTCCAAATGACATCAGTTTTCAATCAGAAATAAAAAACCTTACAACAAGGTGCTCATGAACACCATATAGTGCTCGTTTGCCCTAAACAACATTAATCAACATAATGCACAAAATGTAAAACTCAGTTTAGAAAATGCCCTAATCAAACACCTAAAAATACAAACTATTGAGAGAAATACCTTCAAGGTGACGGTAACGATGGAGAAGAAAGTGAACAGCGACGCTGGACGCAGATAACTCAGTGAACGTGAACGCAGCAGCAAAAAAAGGAGACGGCGACGACGACGGTGAGGGAGGGAGAACGAACGGAGGACGAGAGTAATCGCAGTAGAGAGTGATCGCTGTAGAGAGAAAACCCAGTTACGTAAACGAAATAGCATATAGAGAGGGAAAATAAAGAGACATGCAGTATATGTTATAATTTTAATGTTTACTAAAGGGGACCTTAGAGGGCGCTTGTGTAAAAAAAGCTCCCTCTAAAGGGGGCCTAAGAGGGCGCTTCTAAAAGCGCTCTCTAAGGCTTTCCAAAAGCGCCTTATAAACTGGAAATGTACATGGACTTAGAGAGCGCTTTCTTAAAAGCGCCCTCTAAGGGTACCCTTAGAGGGCGCTTTCATAAACGCGCCCTCTATTGGTGTCCCTCCATTTCCTCATTATTTTTTCGCTTCACTTTAGAGGGCGCTTTTTTACAAAAGCGTCCTCTAATGTGCGCTGTCTATTCCAGTTGTACGCTCCTTATTTTTTCTCTTCACTTTAGAGTGCGCTTTTTTAAGAAAGCGCCCTCTAAGGTGCGCTGTCTATTCCAGTTTTTGGCGTAGTGTCAACAGTTTTTGTCAAAGGAAAAGTTGGGAAAGCAAAGCCCCTACCAATCGCTCTGGGATTAAGGCCGACAAAAACACCTCCATCTTTGGCAGAACTATTTTCTCTCGAGTCTTCCATGATAATCTACCCAAGAATCCTAAAAAATCATAGGTAAACGTATTAAAAAGAAGGCCATGGTTTTTACCTTTAAAAGTCGTAACTTTTTATACATATAAGGGTCGAATCGCTTGAACATGATGAAGTAGTTTCACAAATGTGAAGATTAAAAGAAGATCATATTTACCCTTTGATCTTCTTATACTAACTATAAACGATCACACTGCCGACCGTTGGTGATTTGGGGAAGCGCACCATCTCCATAACAATCCTAATAAAATCTAGACTCCATATGACACTCGAGTATCATAAAAATACTGCCTCTGTCTCTAAACATAGAGCCAGATGAAGGATTTATGTTGCGAAACGTTCTTGAGGTCAACTGTTCCTACCCAATAAACTCCTCTAGTCCCATTCTCCATAGGGTAGACTTGTCATAGTAACCAAGGCAATGAAGAAGTACAATATGTATGTTAGTCTTAAAGCTCCAACATAATCATGTCTTCACACGTAATGCACCTAAATATGAAGGCTCAACCAAAAGTACCATAACAATAGGGCGACTGATAGATGGAACCACGCCAGAAGGCTACACACGTGCTTCGAGTTACCAATTCGCCAACCACTTCCATATCTGATTAGTCAGTCTCCCGTAACTCTGTCGATTCAAGTGGGAAAGGTTTTAACAATATATCATATATAAGTCTAGTCACGGGCTCCATAATAATTATTCATGCATTCTCCATCTTATAAGTTACATCTTTCTAATTTTATTAACTTAGATTTTGGTGTGATAACCTTGCAAAAATCTATCCACGTGACAAAAAGAGAAAAGAGAAAATGTAAAAATAAATAGAAAAATAGCACTTACTCCCTCCCACGACTTCAAGCAACTTTAAATAAATAATTAATTAAAAATAATATACAAACCAATTTTAAGTGGAAAACTAAGAGGATATGCAGAACTAGCTTGTTAAGATGCTTCCTGATTACTCCATTAAAGTTGGCATAATTTCTACATCCTGAATTGTTAGTGTTACAATTTGGATTACTCGTCTTATTTGGTTGACCACTAACATAGTTCACTTATACATGGTTCCTTGAGAACTTGTTATAAAGACGTCCCATATATTCATCTAATGAATCATTTGTAGAAGCATATACCATTTCTACTAGTTGGGGTGCTGCATAAATTAGTGCAAATTGAACATAGAATAAGTTTATCCTTGTATGTTTTTTTTCCTTGTATAAACATTCAAAGGTAGTTTATCCAGATATTTTTATGCTCGATTAGTGAGAGAATGTATGCATTCTCTCTATAATAGCAAACCCTAAGGAATGAGATCATATGCAGGAGGGAATGGAAACCTAAGGGCTCAAGTAAAGGAAAATGGGACATGAGTACAAGCAAGAGGTTGGATGGTGCTCATCATGTTAAAAAATTAGGTTTATATTTCACGGAGTTTCCGGACACTCATGGTGCTAAGGAGATGTATGAGTTATTCAAGTTTTATGGAAACATGGATTAAGGGGTGATTCCTCCTAAGGAGTTTCCGGACATTCATGGTGCTAAGGAGAGTCTGAGGATGTGGAATAAGGAGATTTTTGGAATTCTTGACTAGAATATAGATAAAGTTGTTGCTGATTTGAATATGTTAGATAATCATCTCATCATTGATTCAAGTTACATATTATTAGAAGAAAGAAAGGATGCTCAATAGTTAGTTTGGAGGAATTTGTTTCTTAAAGAAAGTTTTCTAAAACAAAAGTCTAGGCAGAAATGGATCAAAGAAGGAGATCTTAACACTAGATTCTTCCATGGGAGGATGAAAGCAAGGAGGATGAGGTATAATATAGTTACCCTAGCATCATCTCTTGGCAGGGTGAAGGAAGTTGCAAGAGTACACCTTGAATCCATATTTATTGAACCTGGAGGAGTGAGACCTATATTGGAAGGAATTGAGTTCAAATGTTTGAGTCCTTTAGATAGTGCAAGACTTGAAGAAGACATGTAATTGTGGATTTCTTTATTGTTGGGTTTAAGTACCCATAATACTCATTTCCAGATACTCTTTGCTTATAAAAAAAAGACTTCAATATGTAAGTTAACTGGTTGATCACTAAAAAGGATTATAAATAAAGATGGTTTCCACAAGGATTTGTTATGTTGTTAGCTAAAATACTTTTTTAAACATAAATCACTTGTATAAAAATAAAAAGATAACATTTTTTTTTGTTAACATTGAAAACTAAATTTAGAGTTTAAAATTCAAATTTAAATGAGATAAAGTTGATCTGAGATTTATCTGATAAAAAATAAGTAAAGAAATAAATCAGTTACACAACCTTTTCATATAAATATAAGTGTTGCAACACCTAGTATTCTTAGGATTAGTTATTGTCAATATTAATCGACGAATATCAAGTATTCTATAAATTCTATGTGCTATTTAAAAACTGTTTTAAAAATCGGATCGGACTTGTAGATCAAATTGGCTGAGTCAATAATTAGAGAGGTTATTAATTTAATTGGATTGTTAGATCGAATAAGTATTGAATTAATCAGAACTGAATTGTTAAAAATAAATGAATAAGTAATTTTAGAAAACTGACCGATTAAATAGTTGTGTATTTCTGACAAAATGCCGTTGTTTTGATAATTTTTAAAAGATAAAATAAAATATAAATATAAATAAACTTTTCCTTTTTAAAATTAGATTTATTATAATTAAATTTTATTCAAAATTTATAAAAAAATTATATTTTGTACTATTTTGTTGTGTGAAGATTATATTTAGAATTTAAATTTAAAAAATAAACATTTAAAATTATGATATTTAAAATTTTTAATATGTTTGTCTTTTAGAGACTGAATTATTCGGTTTGACCGGTTTAATAATTATATAATTTTATTATAAAGATTGATTTATTAATCGATTTACTCAACCAAATTATTCAATTTAATTTGGATTAGTCGCGTATTTCAACTATTAATTCAGTAATTCGTCCAATCAATTATAACAGAATACACTTATCGATTTGATGATTGGTCTGCAATTTAAAAAATAGATTTAAATTTTGTTTCATTATTCAACTATATTAGTTAACTTTTAGGATATTTTCCTTGTCTAACATGAAAAGCTAATATCAAATAAAAAATATTATCTAAATTTGTATTTGAGATGTTTACTATGGTTAATTGAGTGATTTAGAGAATAAAAACAACTCATTGATATATCTTATAGACATTTAACAATATATTCAATTTATTAATGGTTTTTTGCAACTCCTAAGAGTTAAAAGTCATTCACTTGAAGTCAACTTTATAAAGTGTTCAACATGATTTGCTTATTACATGTAAAGAAAAAAATGGATAAAATTTTCAAATTTATTTATACTTTGATAATATTTCTTTCTCTATTTTTTGTTGTAACCAATGCCCGTAAGTAATTTCTTACATTACTTTCATATTTTCTTATTTACTTCATATTATTTTATTACATTTTGGTAACATTCCTTTATTGTTATTTGACTTGGCAGTTTGGCAATGCAAAGATACCATTGATTGTCCAATAAATATGTGTTACACTCCTCAATATGTGCAATGCATTAAATTTGTTTGTCAATGCGTGTAAGAGAAAGTGTCCCCATTTATATGAAAAATAACTATGCTACTAATAAGTGTATAATGTATTTGTACATCATAATTCCTCTCACACTTATTTATGTTTATTAGCTTTTTCAATTTATTTGACCAGCTCAAAAATGTATTTTTATAATACACAAGTAATGTTACATACATTCATTACTATAAGATATTGAAAACAAAAATGTCAAATCATGAGTTTCTTTTCTACAATGTCATTACATTATTATAGTTAATCACTTGAATCAATAAAAGCATCAACGATGAATTTGAGAGAGGGGTTATCGAGGACTCCAAACATGCAATTTTGGGGTAGAGAAACAACATTTTAAATCAAAAGAGGTGGACTAAGGATTGATAGAGATGATATTTAATTTAGAATGGTGATTATCTATAGTGGAAGTCACTTTTGAGACTTCATGCAAATTAGGAGTTTCCTTATCCTCAAAATATATTTGGTTTCTTGACAACTAATCGAATTTGTGTGAATCTCACCTTTTGCTTGAATGGTTAAATTATTTACAATACAATGCACTCCTTTATATAAGGTTTACATGACCTCTATATAAGTATGCATTCTATTTGCATGGTTCTCTTATGTTATCATGCACATATATATTACACTTGATACAATACATAACTTTCTCCTAATCTGTTCACAAACAAATTAGATGTCTAATTCAATGGGTTTGGTTCTAGTAAGGAATATTGGATTATGTTAGACCAACACAACACTCAAGTTATCACACAAGATTGTCTGAGGAAGTAGGGAAACCAATAGTTCAGCTAGTGATTTTAGGCACAATAGTTTTGATGTGGTGTGAGCAAGAGCTTAATATTCGAATTCAGTGCTTGAACGTGCAACTAATTGTTGTTTTTAAAGCTCCATGACACGAGATTGAGCCCAAATAAGATGCATGAACCAAAGGTAGAACGACGATCGTCATGATCGCTAGTCCAATAAGAGTCACTATATGTCCATAGAGAAAACTTGTGAGATAATTAAGAAGGTGTAAGATGCAAGCAATGAGTGATGATTCCACTAAGATATTGCAATATGAGCTTGACATCAGCCCGATGTGACTCAGGTGGCGAGGCCATGAATTGGCAAGTCTTATTTACACTAAACACAATATCGGGCCCAATGAAGTTAACATACTACAAAGCACCAACAAGTGACCTCTATTGATGAGGATTTGAAGGATGGCGGAGTCATGTTTACTCAGTTTACACGCACTTAGCATAGGAGTAGTGACCCATTGGCAGTGGGCATGGTTGCTCTATTTAGTAAGTCACAAATGTACTTTATTTTAGTGAGAAACAAACTTCCATTGGGAAGATGCTTGACTTCAATACCTAGAACTATTCTGGTTGACCAAGTTTCTTAAATCCAAATGTGGCATGAAGTAACTCAATCAATTTATGAAGACTGGGTGATCACATTTTCTATGTTGAAATCCAAATTTGAGAAGAGCTTGGGCCCAATTTTCATACCAGGATCGAGGGGATTTCTTGAGGCCATACAAGGCTTTATTGTGTTTAGAATAAAAGTGTTGAGTCATGTTGTTCAAAACAAGGTGGTGAAGTCATGAAGACTCCCTCTTCAATAGAGAAATTCAGGAAAGCATTGTTTATGTCCATTTGTTACAGCTCCTAGTTATATGTCATGGCAAGAGTGAGGATAATTCTGATTAAGGTAGGTTTGATTACTAGGGAGAAGGTATGATTGAAATCAAATCCATTTTTTTTGTGATAACCCTTAGCTACAAGCCTAGCTTTGTATTTGCTCACTAAGCCATCAGGGTTCTCTTTCACTTTGAAAGCCAATTTGCACCCTATGGGTTTTCTATGACGTGGGAGAGTTGTAAGAGTTCAAGTTTGATTGGCCAGGAGAGCTTGGTATTTATCTTGCATTGCCTTGAACCAATCAGGATGAGAAAGTTCTTGCTTGACTTATTGAGGTTCTACATGAGCAAGTAAGGCTTTTGGCTTAGAGTGACCTATTTTGGCCCTTGTTAGCATAGGGTGACTATTAATATGAATGACTTCAAGGATAATAAAGTTTTGTATTGAGGGGGATAAGGATCCCGCAGAATCAGTTATTAGAGGGATGTCTTAAGGGTTAGAGTATTGAGTCATAAGTGAATCAACTAAAAGGTTTTGTGGTACAAAGATGCCAGGAGTAGCTGGAACATTAAGATGAAAGGACTCTATCTGAGGTCTAGGACTGCTAGGAAGGTTGTGATATTTGACAACTTTCATTGACAGGTGATGAAAAGATGGTGTCAGATTGAGGACAAGACCTGGTCAGTTGTGAAGGAGTAGCAGACAGACTATCGGGTACAAACTGATGGATGATAGGACTAACGGATGAGTTTGTAGTGAACTCAGGAGACATAGAAATACTAGGCATATAAGGAAAATGAATAGGCTGAGAGACAATAGGGACTTGTCCTAAGGAAGTTAACCCTGATGGAATCATAGTTGGATAGGGAAACTAATGTTCATGAAAGATGACATCCTAGGAGATGAAGATTTTACCATCTTTGTTGAGACATTCGTTCCCTTCAAAAAGGGTTTTTGGTGTGAAGCCCTAAGGCGCAAAAATAAGGTTTTATGAGATAATGTTGCTTTTAGGGTTTTTAAAAACATTGTTTGTGATTAGAATTGCACTAAAGATTGCGGGCGGGGGTGAATATTTCAAACAAACAAGTCCAGCGTCTTGTGTCCAAAATACTCAGAGTAAGGGTAGGAAAGCTCCATCCTTACTCATTTCCCACCACTTAAGGCTTGTGGCGCACAACTTTAAATGTATTTTTGGATTTAATTAAGAAAATGACACTTAACATTGGATCAATGGTTTATTGCTTTTGATTTTGAAATGGACGTACATGAATATTTACATGGTAACCAAACAAGAAATAAAAGGTCTCATTGTAAGGTAGCCCAAGAGAAAGCCTTGTGTGTGCAATGTAACTTATGCTAACGAGTGGATAATGGGCTTATAAAGCATGTCTCCCTAGGATAGTGCCATGATGTCATTCTTACAATAAAAGATTACAAGTTATATATAAAAATCCAAGTTAGGGAAAAGTATCAAGATATAGGGCAAAGTCCTCAAGAAATGGCCCTAAATGAAATCCTCTAAGTCCAATGGTTACAGATGAATGCATCTTTTGATCTTTTAATTTTATCGTGTTTTTGATGTTTTTGGTCATATGATGACAATAAGTAAATGACAATGATAAAGGGTGAATGAGAATATATATAGCGATGATAATGATGGGTGCTTGAAAAGTGAATAACAATGCAATAAAGTTGACAGAAAATCACAAGATGATGTACAAGTCACCGATATTAAAGGTTAGTAATGAATAGTTAGTGGTTAGTAAACAAATGTACAAGGTAACTACCTAGAGATTATCTACCCACAAGTCAAAGGACTCCAAATATGGTGCATTAAGGGATAACTTATTGTTGATGCAAAGTATTGAAGACGGTCCATGATCATCTAACAATATGTTTGAACCAAAGAAAGTTATACAACCCTAAGTCCATCTATCAATGATTTGACAAATGGAAAATTATATCACCCAAACAATTATAAGTTAAATGGTTAATTAATTTATAAGTATAAACATTTAAACACAAGTATTAATGATTAGTGGTTAATGGAACTAATACAACCAAATAGAATGACAAGATAGGAATAACAAGTGAGGTCTCATTGATGCATTAAATGGTTCAAAATATGTTTAAATAGAGGAAATCTATCAATACCTCAAAGTATCATAAATGATCCATTGATCATTCATTGACATGTTTGAAGTATTGATGATTTTATCAACCCAAAAAAACCAAAGACCATGACCCATAGATCTCATCAACCATCATCAACAACAAATGTATAAATGTCAAGTAAATGATAAAAATAAAATGATTAAATGGGAAAATAAATAATGGATGGAAAATATTCTAAGTGTATTTGCAAACATGTGAGATTAAAGACAAAACTAAGTGATAAAATAAATGAAATTAAAATGGAAAGAGAATAAGTGAAAATGGAGAAAATAAGAAATATAAAGGAAAAGAATGAAAAAAATATAACATATAGGGGCATTGGGGTTTGAACCCCTGACTTTGGGGTCATGGGTCAACCTCATTTCCACTGGGCCAAGGGCCCTTGGATGTTAGCTAGCGTGTTCAATAGAATAAATAATAAAATTTAATTAAATATTAAACACAGATCAATCAAGGGCACATGATTAAGTTACTTAATGAAAGTAAAATAAAAGAGTGGTCATGATTAGGAGGGGCACCAACGCGCGTTGACCAAGGGGAAGACACACACACTCAAGCCAAGTCATACGCGACAGCCAATAAGAATGCAACAACACTTTTTTTTTAAATTTTAAACTAAGAATAACGCACGAAGCAACGAATCCAGAGTCGTCTTCAACCTTGGAAATTAAATTTTTGAATCTCTATAACTCTCATTTTTAAGGGGAATCAACCATGGATTCCCCTAAACCAAAGATCATTGTTGCCTTATCCATAATCATGAGCCATTGATTGGCTCTGAGTATGGAATACTTCTCAAGAACTCAAACGAAAATGTAAACCTAAAAATAAAATTAAATGATAAATGTTGAGTAATCGAAGCTCAAACCATGGGGCTTAGCATCAGATAATGAAATGGAGTAGGATGGTAACTTGTTTGAAGTGAAATAAAGTTGTTAACTACCTGGTCAAAATTGTTTTTTGATGGAGGTTCTGACGAGTGTGGGTAGCTCTGGTGAGGTGGTTTCAAGTGGTTCCAGGAATTCAGGTAGATTCCGAGATGTTGGGTGAAGGTGTTTGGATGTTTAAATGGTGTTGAGATTACTTGAATGTTCAAACCCGGTACTCTATTTTTGAAGAGAGGAAAGTGAGTTTGTAGCAGTAGTTCTTTGGCTTTCAAGCTTTTGAAATGCATGGAACATGATCCCCTATTTATAGGGAAAGTGATTGAGTGGTTTGCTTGAAGGTTTGTGTATGTGGTGGGTGGGTGGGGTGGGGGGAGTCAAAAAATGGTTGAGCCCGAAAAATGAAAAAAATCAAACCTTGCTTACTAAGTGTTGTCCTCTTTTGGCCTGTAATTCCATTCCCTTCCCCTTTGGTCTGCAATTGGCACTCTTTTGGCAAGACCATGGTGGTCCCAACAGGTGCTGATGTGGTGTTATCTTGTTGCCATTTTGGGAAAAGATGCTTTTTGACATTGGCTCGGTTTGGCTCACACGTGACTTGGTTGCACTCTAATTGGCTTGCAAACTTGTCACACAATGATACAATATGTGTTTGAGATCAAGAGGAATTGAATCAAAATGGTTTAGGGACTTAATGCATGAATTGGTATGTGTTTGGCTGATGTGGTCTGATGTATGCACTATGATGAAACCATATCTTTTCACTTTGGCCAATTAAAATTGGCTCGTGCATTTTTAATGAAACTTAGGATAATTGATCTTTGTCGTGTCTTTAACAAGTTGCAAAAAGAAATAGGTCAAAAGGAGTTGTGATGTAGAAATGGAATTGGTGTAAAGTAGAGGTCATGGACATGTTTTTAGGTCTGACTAGGCAACTTGACCAGCTTGGCCAATCCACAATTTGAGGTCCTTACTCAATGAATTAAGTTTTAGGCCTTGAAATAAATTTGAAGAGGGATTCAATTAGGACATTTGGCTCAAAGAATATCCTTGAGAGGTTGAAAGATGAAAATGTTATGGGTTTTTGACTAAATGATAGGACAAACTTGCCAAAACATGACCAACCAACATGCCCTAAAAATGCAATTTTGAGTTTCCTTGAATTACAAGGCACCATGATGAATGTTTAGAGATCAAATGATTATCTCTTGATGGAAAACAAGCCTTGATGTCTTATGGGTTGATTATAGGTCATGTTCATGGATGAAACCAATGAATTGAAGTTGATGATTCAAAACCAAACCAAGAACTTGTACCATGGATGAAACGGATGTATGTTTGGTGGATCATGTTTGAAAATAGATTGAACTGGATGTGAATTGATTAAGGGATGATAAGGTGGTCAAGAAGGGTGTGTCATATAAGTAGAGAGGGAATAAACTAGGGTTTCTTCGGTCACAAGGTTTCTTAGAGACCAAGGATCAAACAAGCTAGGGTTTGGGCTATAAGAGGTGTCTTGGAGTACTAAACAAGATTGAGGCATGATCAAAGTTTAGATATTAGGGTTTACAAGAGCAAGGCCAAGGCATAAAGTCAAATGATGACTTGTACAAGTCACAAGGAATCAAAGGATGGAGGTGGAGGTCCATGAATGACCAAATTAACAAGCAGGGCTCCCAATCAAGGCTTATCACCCCAAGTAGGGTTTTAGAGATGAATGGAATGACTTGTGTAACCTCATAAGGTCAAGGAGTTCTTGAAGAAGAAATGAGGGTTTAGGGTGGCCTGGGTACAACCTAACAAGATCAAGGGATCTTATGGTTCTCAGATATGAACAAACCTGCCTTGAGTTTATCCTTCATTTTTGTTATGGGTGTAAATAAGATGATGAATGATGAATGAATTATTCTGCATTAGGGTTATAAAGATGATATGAAGGTAGGGTGAATTTAGGGGTATGACAGGTAGTCGTCATTGCACATGACGTTTGTCATGGTCCAGGATCCAAATTTGTAAATCATGACGGGAAGACCGTCATGCATCATGAAGCTCGTCTTGACATTCAGTTCTAGAATTCTCTGCATTTATTCAGTCTGTTTTCCATGATTTTACCAGGATTCTACATGATTTTTGGAGCATTTGGAGTGCAAAATTCATTATAAATAGGACTTTAACTTATTGTAAAAGCATCCAAGCTTTATTTTGCACTACATTTACATTAAATTTATGTTTATAATTTTATGCAAGTTTCAAGTTTCAAGTATTTTTCTGCTACAATTTCATTTTGTACTATTGTATTCTTGGATCAAACATTATTACAAATAACACATATAATGTCAGACGCGAAATACATTTAACCTCGACTACACAAGCGAGGTAACAAAGGGCGGCATGAAAAGTAATCACTTGTAACCCTGGTGATTCTAAAATTGAGGTTATAAATTAAAAGATCACGAGTTCGATCCTCAGCATCAACATTTTTATTATTTATGAACTGGATGGTGCGCCCAATGTTATTACCTTGATTTTATGTAAACACCGAGGTAATTTCTCAATGTTATTAACTCGGTTTTATGTAAACCCCAAGGGGTAAAGTTTTTTTTTTGTACTGTCATTTGCATCTGTATTACAGAACCACATTCCTGAATATATAACCATATTTTAGAACCAATTATAGGAACAAAGAACCATATTTTTTGGAACATGTATTACATAACCAATTATATAACCATTTTCAAAACTAAAACAAAGGATTATGAAACAAAAGAAATAACCAAAATGGAAAGTTTGTAGGTTGTCCAATAGGATTTTCCACTAGTCCTTAAGCACCTATAGTTTGAACAATATTTGAAACTAATTAAGTCAATCAACAACAACTTTAAGTATATAGTACAATGATTAAAGAGAAGTAAAATGATTAATTATAAATTTAAAAGGGATATAAAACATTTACTTACGAGTTTTCCCATATCCCCTCTTCATGATCACGACGAATAACATGCACATCATCTGAATTATTTTCTTTAGATGCTTGACGTACATGTGTTACTACACAAGACGTCTCATAGTTAAAATGTTGATTCTCATTAGTACAATTGGGAAGATGTTTACCTTGAAGAATAATTGACCATCTAGTATTAGAAGGATCGGTGACATAAAAAACTTATTTTACTTGGGCTGCCATGATGAAAGGTTCAATCTTATAAGTTTCCTTCCGAATATCAACCCATGTGAATCTCAATTCATCGGTTTCTACACCAGTGTTACTGTTAATCCACTTTCACTTAAATAAAGGCACTTTAAAAGAAACATAGTCAATCTCCAAAATCTCCTCAATGACCCCAAAATACACCCTTGATGCTAGTACAAGCTTGTTATCTTTGGAACTAGAAAAGTATATGGGTTCAGCCTCAACCATAACCCCAATATTTTGCATGGTGCTATGATCATCCTTTGATTTTGTATAGAATTAATATTTATAAATGTTGTATGCACTCCAAGTAATCACATTAAACTTAGGCATATGTGACAACCATTTGCAAAGATCCGATGCACTACTCTCTTTAGAAATACTTTCATTAAACCAATTTATGAAAGTTTTTTTATGCTCTGTCAACAACCATTTTTCATTCATCAAGGGGAATTTTTCCTTTAAAAGACTTTTGTGAACGATCAAGTAAGGTTGAAATTCACTAAGGTTATTCAATATATGAAAACATGTTTGAAGAATGACTTCTCGGGAAATTGTCTTAACATTTAAACCTTGAATACCTATACCATCATAAAATTATCATGACGAGACTTAGTAATTCCTATAAAGGAAGCTTCTGATAAATAGTTTATACAAAACTCAATAGCTTCTTTTTTGATGTACCTTTCTACAATCGAAGCTTCCAGACGGTGATGATTCTTTGTATACCCTTTAAAAATCATCATAAAAAACTCTACCGGATAAATCTACCATAAATAAAGTAGACTAAAAATTCTAATCTCCCTTGCTAGATGAACAACTAAGTGAAGCATAATGTCACAAAATGATGGAGGGAAAAACATCTCTAATTGGCAAAAGATAACTGCAGCTTCATGTTCCAAGTCATCTAAATTTCCAGGATCAATAACCTTACTACATATAGCATTGAAGAATAAGCACAATCTAGTTATAGTTACCCTTATACTTCTTGGTAAAATGCCACATATAGCCACTGGTAGAAGTTGTTGCATCAAGACATGACAATCATGAGATTTCAAGCCAACTAATTTGTGATCATTCTCTGACACAAGTTTCTTCACATTTGATGAGTACCATTTGGAGAACTCTGATACCCTATAAACAATGGCCATTTTTTTTCTTTTTTAGAAAGAGTATGACGTGCTAGGGGCAAATAAGTTATATTTCCTACTTTTTTTAGGGATAACTCTCGATGTATACCCATTACAATCATGTATTTGCGGGATTTCTTAGTATCTTTTATCTTGCCTTTAATATTGAGAAGTGTTCCAATCGGACTATCACATACATTTTTTTCCACACGCATCACATCGAGACAATGTCTTACATCAAGACTAGACTAGTATGGAAGATCAAAGAATACCGACCTCTATTTCAAAATATTTTTCTCCATATACTTTTTTTTATTTCTTTCTAAAGACAAACTTAATGTGTTTTTGTTTTCTATAAACTTTCTTCCCAGTTAAGGGCTTTAGAACGATATCAAACTCCTGCTTTCCATTAAAATCCTTTTGCAATCTATGATATGGATGATTAGGTCTAAGAAATTTTCGATGCCCAAGATAAACTGTCTTTTTTCCATTTTGTAATTGGCGGTTACATGTATCAACTTAACATATAGGACATATTTTATGTCCCTTGACGATGTATCCAGACAAATTACCATATGTAGGAAACTCTTTGATTGTGTAAAATAACATGACACGTAACTTAATGTTATCACTTGTATACTAATCATCAACATCAGCACCTTCCTCCCACGAAATTATTAAATATTTAATCAATGGCGTTAAATAAATATCAATAATGTTCCCTGGTTGTTTTGGACTCAAAATTATCATCGATAGCATCATATACTTGCACTTCATGCACAACCATGGAGATAGGTTATAAAGTATGAGAAGAACAGGCCACGACGTATGGTTAGTACTCAAATTACCAAAAGGGTTCATTTTGTCGGTGGCAAGTATAATCCTAATGTTCCTTGGTTCAAGGGCGAAATCTAGATACAAGGAAACAATTTTCTTCCATTGCAATGATTCAACTACATGGCAATTTTTCCATCGTGCACTCTTTCATTTGCATGCCATCTAGTATTATTTGTGTCACTAACATTAGAAAACAATTTCTTAAACCTTGTAATTATCAGTAGGTACCACATCACCTTGGTAGGAACACCCTTGCTAGTTACACCATCATCGTCATCAACATCATTGTCCTTCTTCTTGTAGCGTGACTCCTCGCACCATGGGCACTCCTTCATGTTTTCAGTATCTTTTCTATATAATATGCAATCATTACGATAGGAATGTATTTTGACATAGTCCAAACCCATTGGACACAATATCTTCTTGGCCTCATAAGTATGGTTCAACAACGTGTTACCTTCAGGAAGCATTTCTTTAAAAAATTCAAGCAATTCAGTGAAACTTTTATCCGTCCACCCACTTCTTTCCTTAAGATTAAATAGTCTTAATACAGATGACAATCTTGTAAAAAATTTACATCCCAGATACAACGAATCTTCCATCCTCTTTGCAAAGTATTTATCACATTAGCATTCTTGAAACCATCAACTCCAATATCACGAGTGATGTCTTCCTTATGATGTTTTTTCGTATTAAAGCAGTTTTTACAATGACACCAAAAAAATCCCATTATTGTCAGGAAGGTTTTTTTCAGCGATATCAAGAAATTGTTTCAATCCATTCTCATACTTTGTACTTAATCTATTGGATTTCATCCAACTACAATCCATAACCTTAGAAAGCTTTTGAAACAAAAATAAAAATAGTACACAACCAACAAAAATAAAGCTTCTTAACAACAACAACAACAACAATAATGGAGAATAACAAGAACAACAGTAATGGACCAAAGCAACAACAAGAACAACAACAACAACAATAATAACATACCGGAGAATAATAGTGAGAGAGTTTTTTTATTCTCTAGGGATCCTTGGACAATAAGTTTCTTTCGTTGGCTAGAGAATAAGTGTCCTTTCGCTAGGGCTCGAGAAGTGAATGAGGTAGACACTGAGGGAATAAAAAATATAAAGACTATTTATCGTTGTTATACTAAAAACCATGATAACATATCCGACGTAAAATATTTAAAAAATAAATGCGCCTTTTTGGTTCCAAAAAGAATAAAAACTTAGAGAGTGTTTATCTCGATTTTCATGAAAAGCGAGATAACATATCTGACGTAAAATCTATAAAAATCAAAGGCGCCTTTTTGGTTCCATATAAAACATAAAACTGCAAGACCTAGGAATTGAATCTCGTACCCTGAGCATATATTTATGTCGACTTTTCAAAAAACCGAGGTAACCGATTGACTTTTTTAATAAAAAAATCAGGGCGCTCCCGTTACATGCACCCTCGATTTTATACTTTTCGTGGTGAAAGCTTCGTCATAAAAAACGTTATTTGTTGTAGTAAATCCTCAATTAGAAGCACGTTTAATTTCAAAAGCAATTATAATTATTTTCAGGTTTAATCTTTTATTTTTTTAATTGTGAATTCATTATATGCATATTTTGTTTCTCCATTTACCATGTCTGAGTAGTTTACTTTGAGTCTGAAACATGAGAACTGTCATACCAACAGAACTCTTCCGAATCACATAAGCAATAATCGTAATGAGAATTAAACTGTAGTTTTGTAATTTCAGTTTTGAAAAGAAAAGTCCTGCTATGAAAGTAGGAGCACCGAGATACTATTTACGGAGTGAATGGCCATAAACGGTATCCAACCTTGGAATTTAAACTTTTGATTTTGAGATAGTGAAAACGCCTCTAAATTAATTGAGAAATTATTTTTAGATTGTAAAAGAATTTTAAACATAAAATTTATATTGCAAAAGCCAATACTTTGCGGGTTTAAGGTTAAGTGACGCGCCGATGAACGTGGGCATTACCACTAGTTTAGTAATTTCTACAGAAAACATAATTCTCGTTATGATTAGGTGGTGTGACTTTTATAAGAAAAATTGATAGATAGGAATCATTGTTTTTGTCTTTTATTTTAATATTTAATTAAATTTGTAATTTTCCTATTTTGCAAAAAAAAAACTATTTTTCACGTAGCATTAGATACACATAGAAGCTTTAGATAATGATGCTTTTCATTTGGTCTCTATGGATACGATAAATATTTAACTAATCCATACATTTGTATACTTGCGACCTATCAAGTTTTTGACGCCGTTGTCAGAGGACAGTTTTTCAATATTATAATTCCGTAGTTTTTTCCGTTTAGAATAACGCAACTTTTCTATTTTTATTTTCTTTTCTTGCTTCCGATTGTATGCAAAAACCGGAAGCTCATGGAATCTCTCCCAGCTGGTTGACGAAATTGAGTGTTACCTCCAAGGAAGACTCGGATTATAGAAAATTCAAAGAGAAATGGCAGAGAGTTATCAACGCCCATTGAAGGATTTTATTGTGACCTCAGAGGAAGAACCTCATTCGAGCATTGTTCTCCCTGTCATAGCAGTGAACAATTTTAAGTTAAAACCTTCTATGATACAGTTGAACCAGCTATGTGGAAACCCAATAGAGGATCCGAACTTGCAGACAGCTATAGGCAGGTTGGATATCCATCACATAAAAGGTACTCTTGAATACCTGCGGTCCAATCTTAACTGAAAACTCAACTTCGCCAAAGACAGCTCTCTTAGAGCCATCAAAAGCCCTCACAACTAAGTTACTTGGCCTCAGGATGGTGTCATCGCAATCCAACTTCATTAAGGCTTTCTTTGGAAGAACATTCAGAGAAGAGCCTGTATCAACCAAAACATGGGAAAGCATCACCCCTTTGCACTCCATTGTGATATGCAAGGCTTTTTTGTGATTCCTGCCCTCAGATGTCAGGTCATTATCGGTGAAACCTAGCCCCCGGCTAGCGTTTACATTGGAAACTACCGACTCCAGCTGGTTAACAGTTATCTCCGGTGGAACATAGGCCATATTCAGTACTTTCAACAAGGCTGCTCTGTGCGCCTCAGAGCACAGCAATAGTGAGAGAATGGAGATCTTTGAGGGTGTCTGATTTAGCTGGTCGACTACCTTGTAGTCACTTTTCTTGATAATCCTCATAAACTCATCCACTTCCTTCTCGAATGCGGTCTTAGGAGGATCTTCCTCAGTAGTAACCTCTTCGGCGACCATCTGTTTCCCTTTAGCCTTGGCAGTTGCCTCGGCTTCAGTATTCACACGTAATGTTGATGGTGCAAATAGGCGTCCACTGCGAGTGAAGCCACCAACCCCTCCAACATTGTCTACAGCGGAGCTACCAATGTCAATGTCTTCTTCGTTAACTTTCTTCCCCTGGCAGTAGATATCAGCCCCATAGTGCCACGGGATAGCACTGTCTTTCTCATACGGAACGGGTCCTGGTATTGTGATGGTGATCGGACCAACCAAAGTCGGTTGAGGGCTGTTAGAGTAAATTGCAACTGGTGTTGAACTTTCGATGTTCACCGCTGTTGGTTCTGTACTTTCTGGGAAATATATTGTTGTCGGAGCGAGTCTCTCGGGAACACATATTTCTTCAGGAATGAAATAAAACGTCACCGTCGATACATCATTCTTCACTGGACGGGCCTGATCGAACTGAAGACAACCTTCATCTATCAATTGCTGAATACCCCTTCTCAAACTGTCACATCCGTTTTCGGCAGCTTGACAATTTCTGCATTCTTCCCCACAGCCCGGGAAAATCTGTCCTTTCAGAAGTCGGTCTTTAACCACCGATAGCGAAGTCTTCACCTTAGTCACATCAGAAACCAAATTCAAAGTTTCCCCACTATCAACAACATTAATCCTCTGCCCGGCGTGAGCCGGCATCGGGTTCTGGATAACATTAGGCACCGGAGCAAAATTGATAGCCTGGGCATCTCTCAAATCTTGTACCTTTAACTGGAGAGCCTTTCAATTATCTATAGTATGGCCAGGTGCGTTGGAGTGAAAAGCACATCTGGCGTTGACATCATAACCTCTAGGCAAATTATTGGGATCGATTGGTGGGGCCAGAGTTCGCAACGTAACCAGATTCATGTCAATCAGCTTGGGAAGTAATACTGAATAAGGCATTGGGATTGGCTCGATGACCCGGTCCGTCTGCCTTGGACGTTGTTGATAGTGTCTCTGCTGACCCAGATTACCTCCTTGTTGTTGATTGTTGTACCTGGGTTGTTGTTGCGGATGATATTGCGGTTGAGGAACAGGTGTTGGAATAGTGACTGCGGCCACTTGATCTTGATAATAATTAGGGCGTCCTCTACCCCTGCCTCTGCTGGCATACACAACTCTTGCCTCGCCTTCTTTTCTTCGCTGACCGTTACCAGCAAATGGTCTCTTGGGACCTGATGAGTTGGAAGCACTATTGTCTTGAATTCGGCCCATCTTCAACAGACTCTCGATTCTTTCTCCAGCAATTACTATCTCTGCAAAGCTGATTGACGGGCAAGCAGCCAATCTCTCAATATAATTGCCTTGAAGAGTGTTCATGAACATGTCCGCCATCTCCCTTTCAGACATAGGGGGTTGGACGGACGCAACAATCTGTCTCCAACGCTGAGCATACTCTCTAAAGGTTTCCTTGGCAGTCTGAGACATACCTTGCAACAAGGTCCGATTTGGAGCCATGTCCAAGTTGTATTGATATTGCTTGACAAAAGCCTCTGCCAAGTCTTTCCAGCTCTTGATGGTAGTACGAGACAAATGAGAATACCATTCACGAGAAGCTCCAGTTAGGCTGTCTTCAAAATAGTACATCCACAGCTTTTCATCTTCCGTGTGAGCTCCCAACCTTCCCAGATAAGATTGGAGATGAGTGCGTGGGCAAGAAGCCCCGTTGTATTTCTCAAAAGTAGGGGGTTTGAACTTGTGAGGAATCCTTACTCCCTGAACCAGACCAAGATTTGTGACATCAAAGCCTAAGGAATTTTAAGACTCCAAAGATTTGAGCTTCTCAGCAAGCTCAGCCATACGGCGAGTGGTCTCGAGGGCCTCGTCGTGCAAAGAAAATTGATCATACTGATAATCTTCAGTAACGGGGCGCCCGTTAATCCGAATTCCTTGATTCACATTGTACCTTCCGCCAATACCATTTCCAACATTCCCTGTGTTGCCAACATTACCCAGGTTTCCATCAGCATCTGCGTTACCCGCGTTACTAGTGTTCACAGGGTTATCAGCGTTCCCAGGGTTACCAGGGTTTCCCTCAGCATTTGGTATCTCCACCTCCGGATCGGGTCTCGGTTGCTCAACCAATTCCCTCAGCTTTTCCTGGCCTTCTGCCATACCAGTCATCAATGTCATGAACTGATCCATCCTTTCACACATATCAGCCAACTCTTTCTGTACTTGGTCCATCGCTAGTTGTGGACGATTTTCCTTTGTCGGGTACTTGTGGACTCGCTTGGGACCAATACTGCCTGAATAGGGAACAAACATTAGACACTACGGTGACACCTGCAAAACAAACAAGGGTTAATATGCATGGTATGCGATGCACTGCTTGTTTAGTTTTAAGGCACCCCCGTTTTGAAAGGGAATACCCTGCAAATGAATAAGCATGAGATGTTGGATGCAAATATGCAGATGATGTTATGCAATGCAAAGGCATGTCAATCAGAATTGATGGATCCGCTTGAACATCTGTCAGGTTGCACTGCCTGGAGAGAAATTCACTGAGGAATATAATACAAGACCAAAACTCTGCTCCAGAAAACCGGGTTGGTTGGAGGTTAAGGTTTCCTGAATTTAGCCCGCCCCTCACTGGTAGGTTCTAAGAACAGAAGTTCGTCAGCTTCAGCCCTTCAGTCGCGAATAATACGTTTACCACTGAAGGTTGGTATTATTACGGGACAAAAGACCTCCATTGACTCCCCTCAACAGGACATCCTAATAGCAAGTTCCCAGTCTCGGGATCCTCGGATTGAGCAGCGAGAATGCGCCCACCAGAGCTAACATAATCACGTCTCGGAGGAGAGGCCTCGACTGAGTTCTCGGGAAATGGTCACCAGAGTCGACGATTTCTAGAGGAACATCCTGCCGTTACGGAACACCCGTAAGACATAATATATCCAAAAGAAACCTCGTCTGGGTGTGGTTCTTCACGAACGACTTAACGTAGCAACACGCCACGCAAGCCTCATGATTATCCACTCTAAAACCTGTGTGTACACTCAAGCCTGGGTAATGGGCTTATCTCTCATAGAGCACCCCATTCCAACAAACAAACAAACAGATCCAACAGATACAACAGATGCATGCAAGCAGGTAAGCAAATAAATGTACAAAAGCATGAACACCCAATAAACAAGAAATCACACAAGCTAGGAGGGACTCGCTTAGGGAAGATGGACCAGCAAGAGGTCAACTTCTTTCAATCCCCAGCAGAGTCGCCAGCTGTTGCAACCTGAAAAATACAGTGCGCGAAGAAACAATCGGCGAAAGAAAATGACAGAAGAGTCGCCACCGTGCGTTATTCATCCCAAAGGAGGGAAATGAAACGCTCGAAGTAAACCTGAAAAAGGAAAGGACAAGACGGGGTCTCGCAACCAAATCTTGGGTTTGGGAGTCGGTTATGCGAAGGGAAAGTATTAGCACCCCTACGCATCCGTAGTACTCTACGGGATCCACTTTTGTAGTTCTTGTCTAAAGGGTGTGGATTTATCTAATGTGTTCTTTACTAAAAAAAGGGGTTAAATGAAAATGACTCGCGCGGATGTCGCATCCACTGCATACGTATCTCATCTGAATATGAGAATCATAGTCTTCGTAGCTCGGCTGACCTATGGGTTAAGGGTAATTGTGCTCGCTAAGACATCGCGTCTTGTGCCTACGTATCTCATCTGGTCTGAGAATCAGAGTAAAACGTAGTTCGGCTAACTATGGGGTTATGGATTGGGTTTTGGACGAACGACGTCACTACGCAATCTACCGGATGCTCGACCTTTTGAGACTTACTCGCCTGTAGTAGAAAGAGTTAACATGTTGCTTTGGGTTTTAGGGTTTGGGATGCTCAAGGGCAAAAAGGCAGTCCTTGACGAAGGAACCGCGCTACCTGCAGGGATACGAACACATACAAAACAAACATGTATAAAGTAAATGTGCCAACAAGGGGCTCAGAAGTAAATAAACAAAAGAAAACAAATGCCTCCTATCGAGGTCTTCCAGCTAAGAAAACGATAAAATGCGGAAAAGAGGTAAAAGTACCACACGGATAAGGATCCGAAGTAACAACAATTAAAGGAGTAATAAACCCAGGGATCTCCCAAGCTGATGCCATCAAAGAAAGGTGAGTCAGTACAGGTAATCGAAATGAACCTCCAGGGGGTATCCCACAAATAAAGTAGGAAAACCACGCAAACCATCTCTGCAAGAGTCTGTGAGCCCTCACAAAAACTCAACAAAAGGGTTAGTGAAACACGATAAGCATTTTTTTCATGGATAACAGTATGGTTTCAGAAACCTCAAACCCTGTGGCATACATTTCAGAAATCATGTGATTAAACATTCAAGGCATAGGTTTCACCCATTCATGCATAATTAAACCCGTGGGCAAAAACATAATGAAATTCATCCATCATACCTCATACATTCAGATGATCCAAATTAAAAGCATAAAATTATAGGAATGAGGCAAACCTGATGGGAGAGGCCGGTTGAAATCAAATGGCACGGCTGGGTTTGCAAGGCAATGTTAGGGTTTGCGTGAGATGAAAGTGTGTGAGTCAGATTGAATTTTTCAGAGCTGCCTGGGGGTTGCTCTGAGTTCTCTGTCAGGTTTCTCTTCAGGTTTTGTCCAGGGTTTTGTTCCAAGGAAACCTCAGAGTATTTTGCTTCCCTTCCTTTTTCTGTCTGATCTCCCTCTTTTATAACCTGATTTTCATGGCTTTGTGGGCTCAAATGGTGATTGGAATACTCTCCAGCCTAATCTGGTCCCCTATAGAGATTACACGAGAAGACTATTGACTTTCTTCACAACAGTAAAGCTGTATCATATACCTCGTGATGAAAACCAGATGGCAGATGCTCTTGCTACTCTATCCTCCATGATCAAGGTGATTCGGTGGAACCATGTTCCCAAGATCGATGTTATGCGCCTTGATAGGGCCGCATATGTGTTTGTTGCTGAACTGATGGTCGAAGACAAACCCTGGTATCACGACATCAAGTGCTTTCTGAAGAATCAAGAGTACTCTGCAGGGGCATCCAACAATGATAGAAAGACTTTGAGAAGATTGGTAGGCATTTTCTTCTTGAACAAAGACGATGTTCTGTATAAGAGGAACTTCGACATGGTTTTGCTCAGATGCGTGGATAGACACGAAGCAAACATGTTAATGCAGGAAGTTCATGAAGGCTCCTTCAGTACTCATGCCGGCGGACATGCAATGGCTAAGAAATTGTTAAGAGCAGGTTATTACTGGATGCCCATGGAATCTGATTGTTTCAAATATGCTCGGAAGTGTCATAAATGCCAGATTTATGCTGATAAGGTACATGTGCCGCCAAATCCTTTGAATGTGATGTCTTCGCCGTGGCCTTTTGCTATGTGGGGCATTGATATGATTGGAAAGATTGAGCCTACCGCCTCCAATGGGCATCGCTTCATCCTTGTTGCCATCGACTACTTCACCAAGTGGGTCGAAGCAGCGTCATTCGCGAATGTCACCAGACACGTGGTTGCCCGATTCATTAAGAAAGAAACCATTTGTCGTTATGGGGTTCCCGAAAGAATCATTACTGATAATGGTTCTAATCTCAATAACAAAATGATGAAGGAGTTGTGCCAAAGCTTCAACATTTAACATCACAATTCTTCCCCTTATCGTCCTAAGATGAACGGTGCTGTTGAGGCAGCAAATAAGAACATAAAGAAGATTGTGCAGAAGATGGTCGTCACATACAGAGATTGGCATGAGATGCTACCCTTCGCCTTGCATGGGTATCGTACTTCAGTGCGTACATCGATCGGGGAAACCCCTTACTCCCTCGTGTATGGTATGGAAGCAGTCCTACCCGTTGAAGTGGAGATTCCTTCTCTAAGAGTCCTATTGGATGTCAAGTTAGACGAAGCTGAATGGATTCAGACAAGGTTCAATAAGTTGAGTCTTATCGAAGAGAAGCGAATGGCAGCCATTTGTCATGGGAAGTTGTATCAGAGTCGGATGAAGAGGGCCTTTGATCGGAAAGTGCGTCCTTGGTGTTTCCAAGTTGGAAATTTGGTGTTGAAAAGGATCCTTCCTCCCCAGACAGATCATAGAGGCAAGTGGACTCCTAACTATGATAGACCGTATATTGTCACCAAGGTTTTTGATGGTGGGGCCTTAATGCTTTAAACTATGGATGGTGAAAACTTCACTTCCCATGTGAACCCAGACGCAGTTAAAAAATACTTCGCATAAAATAGACCCGCTGGACAGTAAAAAGAATAGTCCAGGCAAAAATGGACATCCCGATGAACCAAGAAAATGAAAAGGTTCGGGCAAAAATTAGGGATTAAAAATGAAAAGATTGTACAACCGGTAAGTTGAAAACCTGAAAAGGCAACTTAGGCAAAAATGGGTATCCCGGTGGATTGAAAACCCGAAAGGGCGATCCAAGCAAAAGTTAGGGATTAAGCGAATGACTGCGTTCTGAGTAGTTCTGAATCTCATCTCGTGTCGATAACTGGAAACTTCGAAAGGTAGGAAACAATCTAATAACCTTTTTCAGAAGGTTGATCATCTGGAGGACCTTGAAGACGAGCAAGTCATAGCAGAATTGGAACCCAATAGGAATCCATTTCACATTGCCATTAGATTAATTTCTGTTTTTATCTTTTGTGCGATTACCTCTTTCCAGGGATTGCTTCCTGATGTAAATGCCTATTCATAGGACAGTAAATCAATAAAATCATGTTATTCAGTACATTTCTGTGTTCATTTTCATTTTACTGTTTTGTTTGCGAAAATGACGTCCGAATTTTTGATAAAGATTGCATCATGAAACATAAGAGCTTTACAGGTACATGCTTAATAAACATTTAAAATTGCTGTAAATTTTAAGTGCTTTGGATCGTCTATTCAAAACAGGTATACTCGGGGCATTTCCTTAAGGTACCCAGCAGATGATCGCATATGTTTTTCTTCAACAGTTGGTATTTGGTATCTTATCCCTACAAAGATGATCAAAGCATTGGATTCTTCAATCCCCAGCAGGTTCTCACCACTGTACCTACCCCAAGCCTTTGTTTCAGAATATATACTCCCCAGTAAAGTTGACAGTGCCCGACTGTATATCCCCAGCAGAATTCCTTGCCTCGGCTTGGCATTCTACCTAGCATTTTGCATCCCTTCATGTAGAATCATATTGCATTACAAATCGCATAGCATTTCCATTTTCATCGAGCATTACGCCATTGAAAAATTCAAACATACCCATGTGAAGCATAAAACATTCTCGGTATCCCAAGTGATGAGCCAGAAGTTGTTTCCAGTACTAAGACTGAAGAATGTTCATGATTTATCTTTATTATTCCCAGCAGGGGTCATTGGCCCATGCGCCGCCTCTATTATCATTTCCCTTATTTTTTCCGATGCTGACAGGCATGAAAATTTTCCCGTATTCAGACCGAAGTGGCATTCAGGCCAGTTTTTCGGTATTCAGACCGAAGTGGCATTCAGGCCAGGTTTCCCGTATTCAGACCGAAGTGGCATTCAGGACAGTCTCCCGATATTCAGATCGAACAAGTTTCTGACGTTCAGGTCGACGCAACTTGTGGCATTCAGGCCAGTTTTCCGGTATTCAGACCGAAGTGGCATTCAGGCCAGGTTTCCGGTATTCAGACCGAAGTGGCATTCAGGCCAGTCTCCCGATGTTCAGATCGAAGAAGGTTCTGACATTCAGGTCGATGCAACTTGTGGCATTCAGGTCAGTTTTCCGGTATTCAGACCGAAGTGGCATTCAGGCCAGTCTCCCGATGTTCAGATCGAAGAAGGTTCTGACATTCAGGTCGACGCAAATTGTGGCATTCGGGCCAGTTTTCCGGTATTCAGACCGAAGTGGCATTCAGGCCAGGTTTTCGGTATTCAGACCGAAGTGGCATTTAGGCCAGTCTCCCGATGTTTAGATCAAAGAAGGTTCCGATATTCAAGTCGATGCAGCTTATGGCATTCAGGCCAGTTTTCCGTTATTCAGACCGAAGTGGCATTCAGGCCAGGTTTCCGGTATTCAGACCGATATCAATAATCTCATATCTTGCGATCCTCAGATCAAAGTCATTTCTAGTATTCAGACTGATGAGCGGCGTTCAGGCCATGGTTATTTATGTGTTACCATTTATTTTGGTATGCAGGTTAACATTCTTTTTCGGTATTCAGACCGACTCTCACCATACTAGACGGATTCTTCTTTCAAGATGCCTCTTTGCCGACTCTGACAGGAATTGTTACTTCACTTCACTTCAGTGTAAATTCTCAGGCTTCTATTGTATTCAATCCCCGGATACCTCGAAAGTGCGAAAGCCGCTGCTATCATCTTTACGGGTCTCCAGTTGATTTAATAGGGGCAGCTGTAGCACCTCAAATTTTTACCCCTCATTCATGCATTCATTTTTAGGTCATTTAACATTTCATATTGCATTTCATCATGTCAATCAGCATTAGCTCCGAGGAGCTCGAATATCATTCAAAACGCTAATCTTGAAGGAGCAAAAGTCTGTGCCTGAGCTGTCATGCTCGCTAGGCGAGCAGCATGGTTCGCTTAGCGAATCTGAACTGTCATGCTCGCTAGGCGAAGCGCACGCGTTTTAAAATATAACAGAAAATCCTGGACTTGGACCTCTCTCATTTGAGCCCACAAAGCCACGAAAATCAGGTTATAAATTTTAAAGTTTCAGTGAAACAAAACCCTAAAAGAGAGAACAAAGAGAGAAGAGCTAAAAGAATTCAGAGCATCCTCCAGAGACTGAAGGGAACTCAGCTGCAAAGAACCAATTCCCTCTCATATAAACCCTAAGATTGTTCTACAAACCAACAGTGCAATTCAATTTCTTTCGATCTCTCCAGTCAGGTTTGCCCTAGTTCCTTTACTTTATGCTTTCAATTTGAAATTTTCGAATGTAGGAGGAATTATGGTTCAATTCGGGAGAGTGGGTATAGTTAGGTTTTGCGTGTGGGTTTAGATATGCATGAATGTGTAGAATAATGCCTTGAATGTTTGATCACTTAATTTCTGAAATCGTATTGTTATCCATGGAAAATCCAGAACCCGCAGGCATTCGCTAGCCGTATCGCTAGGCGAGCCTGCAGCGAAGCTTCGCTAAGCCTTCGCTAGGCGAAGCAGTAGCGATCGCGACAGTAGCTGATTTTTTTCTGTTTGCTCTCCAATCTGTTTCACGCTTTGTTATGACATGCTTTCTATTGCCTCCGGGCACATGTTTTAGTATATATGTCACGTCTTGATGTGTGGATCCTTACCCCTTTTTTTGAGTTTTGATACCCTTTTGATGCATTTGTTTGATAAGAGGTTTAGGCCTCCTACCCTTGGTTGCTTCTTGTGAGCTTTTTGTGAACTTTAATGGCATGATTCATGTGGTTACATTCTGATTTGGTGCAACTCTGGATTGCACCCCATCTTGTTATTCTAACATGTTTGTTGAGTTTTTGTGAGGGCTCACATGACTCTTGAAGAGATAGCTTGCTTGGTATTCCACTTTATTTGTGGGATACCACTTGGAGATTTATTCTGATTACTTGTACTGACGTGCCTTCTTTGATGGTACCAGCTTGAGAGATCTCTGGGTTTCTTGTCTCCTTAGTTGATGTTACTTCGGATTTTTATCCGTGTGGTAGGTCTCTTGATTCCGTTATCTTTCCCGCATTTTACCGCTTTCTTAGTTGGAAGACCTTAATAGGAGGCAATGTTTTCTTTTGTTTGTTTACTTTTGTGCCCAAAGACCTCCGAGAAGAGGCATCAGTGCTAAAGACCTCCCCGGAGAGGCAGCAGACGGATAAAAGGGATTAGTAATCAATCCCCCATTATTCAGTGTGTCGTTCTTTATGCTCATACTATGTGTCGATGCTTCAGAACAAAAGCCAGAGATCTTTTGTCTGCTCGGTCAGCGGAGAGGGTTCCACCTTTCTGAATCCCCACTTTTTTTCATGAGCTCACCCTGTCCAGGGTTAAGAGCTATGAGGTCTTATCCTCATTACCCTTTTGATCTCCTCATCCTGACGTTCAATGTCAGTGGTTAAGAGCCCGTTTGATTACCCTTCCATGGCTTGTTTGTCGAGGTTGATATGACCCCTCTTGACTAAAGCCCTACCCACGTATGTTTGAGCCCCCTCGTTGGCGCGTTTACTTTATGCATGTTTGTTTTGTATGGTGTGATCGTCTCCCCACAGGATTGCTAGGCTTCGTATAGTCTCTCGTTGCATGTCAATTAAGGTAGCACTGTTCCTTCGTCTAGGACTTCCTTTTTTTGCATGAGCATTCCTAGAATGCAAACAAACTCATTGATTTTTCTTCTCCTAAGAACACGTTAACTCCTTCTACTACAGGCGAGTAAGTCTCTAAAGGTCGAGCATCCGGTAGATTGCGTAGTAACGTCGTTCATCCAAAACAAACCCGTAGGTAGCCGAACTACGGCTTGCTCTGATTCTCATTCCAAATGAGATACGTAGGCATAAGACGCGATGTCTTAGCGAGCACACTCCTCTATAACCCGTAGGTAGCCGATCTACGAAGACTCTGATTCTCATATTCAGATGAGATACGTATGCAGTGGATGCGACATCCGTGCGAGTCATTTTCTTTTGACCCCCCTTTTAGTAAATAGTACATTAGATAAACCCACACCCTTTAGACAAGAACAACAAGAGTGGATCCCGTAGAGTACTACGGATACGTAGGGGTGCTAATACCTTCCCTTCGCATAATCGGCTCCCGAACCCAAGATTTGGTTGCGAGACCTTGTCTTTTCCTTTCCTTTTTCCAGGTTTACTTTGAGCGTTTCCTTTCCCTCCTTTGGGATAAATAACGCACGGTGGCGACTCTTCTGTCATTTCTTCTTCGCCGGTTGTGTTTTCACATACTATCTTTTTTAGGCTGCGACAACAAGCTAAAGATCGATTAACAAGAGTCGCCACCGTGCTTTTATTGTTTCCAAGGGAAAAGGGAAAAAGTACAAACAAAACCCATATAGTAAGAATTTTTCAAATAAAAACTAATAAAAATCAGATATCACAGGTAAGGGGGTTGGTTACATAGAGGGAAGGTGTTAGCACCCAAAGTGTCCTAGGTACTCATAAGGAGCCCTTTTTGTGTGCACATGTATTTTGTACAAAGTGATGTTTACAAACAAATAGATTGGGGGAATGAGAAAAGAATTCATTGATTATATTTTTGTGTTTGACAAGACCTTCTGTCTTGTGCCTACGTACCAACATAAAAATGAGGGATCAAAACCTCGTAGTTCGTGCTATAAATTTCAAAATGAGTGTGTTGGTTTTAACAAAATTTAAGTATGAAAGGCACAAAGGCCTAAAATGGTTTGAATGAGTTAGTTATTTTTGGCTTTTTGAAAGTTTAAGTCAAGTATAGTTAAGTTTATTTACAAGTTTGATTTAAGAAAATAAGCTTGAAAATGCAATGGCATAAAGCCAAAGTTTCTACCCTTTGCAAATATGGTCTAAGTTTAGAACAAAAGTAATTCATACAAAGAAGTTTTTGAAAATGGAGGGAGAGATTTTGAAATTAAAGAAATGGGGAGGAGATGAAGAGTCTACCCTATGCACACATTTTTTAAAGTTTAAAGTTGAAAAGGTCTGACAAAATGGGAGCAATCCAATACACAAGTATGTCAATAGAAACCCAGAATTCCCTTGGATTTTTTAGATCAAGAAACACACAAATGCATAATTATATCAATCTTGAAGAGCAAAGGAATCAAATAAAGATGGCCTCGGGCAAGCATTTCCACTTTAATGATCTTCTTCAAAATAGCTTATGTAGTAGATGAACTCCACAAGCCACACGTTCAACATAATAGTTTAACAATAATCAATGTTGCAGATGAATCTGGAGAGGTCTAGGATGATGTATCAGATGAAATCAAACTTGCAAGCTCTTGGTTCTTCAACAAATTGGCATTGGCCAATTCCATTAGTAGAGGAATGTTGCCTAAATTCTAAGTCCAATTGGGGAAAGATCCAAACAACAGTCCACTCAAAAGTCTTTTAGGGTTTTTGTTATTATCATGTGCATTAATGGTCATAGACCAATCAAACAAACAAAGCAACAAAGTATATCACACCATATGGTCCAAGTGCACAAAGTGAAAATTGCATAAACATAAACAATTTGAATGATATGTACAATGACAAATGATAATAGAATAATAAAAGTAAATTGCATTGAAATTAAAAGCTTGAAAGTAAAAGTTAAAGGTTAGTAAGTTAGTAGTTAGTTTTGTTTTTGCTCTTTGATTTCAAGACATTCTTTGGAGAACACTCAACCCAATTTCCACAAGCATGGATCCTTGGACCAAAACATATTCCAAAGGAAGGAAAGAAGGCAAAGTTTCCACACAATACCATGGAAGAGGGGATACTTACAATCTCGCTAACTAGAATGCTTATGCCTTTTATGTCACAAATTTAGCACTATGTTAAGCAATCGTAATTGGACTTCTGTAAAAGTCACAACTATTTGAGGTCGGGCAATAAACTTTTGATGTTAATGCATGTTGGAGACATAGTATTAAGAACTATGCTCATTAAACATACCACACACACAAAATATGCAAAGGTGTGGCCTAATCTCATCCATACTCATGTTAATCTTTTAATCAACTAGCATTAGGACTTTGAGATGTCATTGACCAATTGAAAATGAATGGAAGAAGGGGAATTAGATGAAGAGGGAAAGGGATGAATGAGCTCCCAAATTGGTCAAAGGAGGATTTTTATTAAATTAATATTATTCATTCATTTTGGGAGATGGAATGTACATTCCATCAATCCCCTAAATCCAATAATATTAACTTGACAAAGTCAAATCAACCTTGACCAAGGCCCAACAACAAATGAGAAACTCAAATAAGTCAATCCAAATGGTAAACACAATTAAAATGATATTTATTCAATTAAAAATATTAAAATAATGCATTAAATTCAAATATGTTTTGTCCAAATCCTAAAATCACATCAAAACACCAAATAAATGGCCATGTGATTTATCATGGGTCAAACAAGGTCAAAGGACCTTGGATAAAAAATTTCATAATTTTTGGACACTTAAAAATATTTTTAAACAATTAAAAACAAATGAAAAATCAATTAATTCATGAAAAATATTAATAATGATCCAAAAAATAATTTTAATTCAGAATATGAAAGAAAAACATATTTGGAAATTTTTGGTGAAAGTCCCATATTTTTTAGATCAATATTAAATTTATTATGAATTATTGAAAACAATGGAATTAAAATGAAAATCAGAAAATGCAAAAAGACGTGGACCATCAGATCTCCTTCATTAATTGAGGTGGCAGATCTGATGATCCACCGCGCGCGTTCCACCATTGTCCTAGTCAACTGTGTGGCAAACATGGTATTTACAAGGAACGACTGAGATTATAACGTGAGGAATGGATCACACGGTCTAGACCACAAACACATCATCACCAAAATTTCAAACAGTGACATGATTTTAAAGAGAAAACATCACTAAGCATGAATATCACCTCCATTTCTTCCAATTCTAACTATATAGAGAGATATGTGGAATTGAAAAATGAGGTTCATGATCTGAGTTGCTTCGATTCGGCCTCAAAGAAACTCAAACACCTTGCCTACATTGGTAGGACTTCAACCAACACAATAATCAAGAGAATTGAGCAAGAAACAAGGAGAATCGAAGAGATCAAATTTTCTACAAATTACCTTCAATGGAGGTCTGAGCTTTTTAGATCTTGATCTGAATCGTGCTTTGCTTCACTTCAATTGCTTACAAAAGAGGAATGGAATGGCTTAGAATCAATGGACTCCTGGAGAATTGAATTCCAAAATAGTGGATATTCAAGCTCAAATTCAACTGAATTTTTCAGGTTTATCCTCTTGGTATGAAGGGTTTTCTGTGGGGAATCAAAGTTGGCGCAGTGTGTGTGTGATTTCTGATCACAAGAGCTTCAATTTATAGAGAATTCAAATGATATTTGCACACTCATTAAACTTTCCAATTTTGGCAAAATGATGTAAGCAAGTTGCATGGGCGCGCATAGGCCCATGAAATGATTGTCCAAAAGTCCAAAATGAAGTTCAGATGCATTTGAGATGGATTGGATTGCTTGGCAATTTAGCATTGTTGTTTGAAGTTTGATCCATGCCACATGATACCAGCCTGTTTAAGCCATGTGCAGCCAATGCATTTCTCATTTGGAGTTTGTAACTTGGAGATATTTGAGGTGGAATTTTGGAAAAATTTGAGATCAAAAGGTGAGATCAAAAGGAACAAGTTTAATCTTAAACACTTTTTCATTTGGAGCTTGTAACTTGGAGATATTTGAGGTGGAATTTTGGAAAAATTTGACATATTGAAAATTTTCTAAGTGTAAAGCCATATGTCTCAATATTCCATCTTGCTTAACATTTCATAGGAGCTTCAAATGAGAAAGGTGTCTTCATCAAAGTTGTAGATATCTCAAAGACATTTAAAATGGTCACCAATTTCACGTCATTTGGATTTGAAATGATAGGGTTATGCATTTTTGAAGTTTGGCAAAATCACTTGATCAATGGTATAGGTCAAAAGTGACCTATAATGTAGCCTCATATCACATGTTCAAAGAAGTTGAATTAGCTCTCACTCCAAACATCAAAGTTGAATTAGACACATTTAATTTGATTGTGCAACTTGTAAATCTTTCATCTCATACAAATTGAGAAAGTTATGGCCTTGGGAAGTTGACTTTCAAATTAGGGTTTAGACAAAATGACCTATAATGTTTCAACATAGAAAATTATTTTCCAAGCAAAACTAGCTCTAGGTATTAACATGAAAGTTGTTTATAATATCATTTAGAGTAAGTTTTCTCTTGGAATCATTTTCGTATGGTGAAAATTGTAGGAGATAGGGCCTAGGGAGACCCAATTTTGATTAGATGAATTCATCTGGCCAACCACCATCAACCAACTTGCTAATTTCCAATTCTCTTAACTTTCTTGGCTCATGGTAGATCATATATGCATAAGATGATGAATTTTGAAGTTTCCCTAGAGAAACTTTATCAATTGGTGAGATAGCTTGTCGGAGAAGTTACTCAAGATACCCAGTCAAACTAGGGTTTCCAAGGCAAATCACCCTCAAACTCTTGAAGAAAACTTGATCAATATAACATGTAGAAACAATTGGGACTCATACATAATGCTCATAACCATTCTTGAATCAATTCTTGATTGTGCTCTTTGTTCATGAGGGTCTCAAACCCTAGATGTGATCAATGAATCAAGGAAATCATGTCCCTTACCTACAAAAGAGTTAGATAGATACAAAGGAATATTTTTGGTATTTTGGTTAGTGAAATGATAAAATACAAGTATGATATAATCACAAAGTGCTTGGTGATCTCTCCAAAATCAAACTCAATGAAAAGGGGTAAGGAGGATACCAAGGTATGATCCCAATGCTAATGCTTATGATGAAATGCATGAGGGATCTTAGGGTCAAAATTGGGGTCTTACAGCTGCCCCTATTTAAGGACATTCTAACTGAGGAGGTGAAGGTTAAAATCTTCGGCTCGACTTAGTAGAATGAGTTTAATTAAAAACATAGAGAAACAAATTTTGGTCCCTAAGAGACCTCATGATGCATATGATGTGAATGCAAAAATTAATGCTTTGTGGGGAAATATTGCCACAAAGGAAAAGAAATCAGAGAGACCGAAAATCCGCAGGAGCACAATGCATTCCATAAGGAAAACTCACTGGGGAGACAGAGACTCTGAGGGGATAAAAAGGAGTTATGCGTAGGCCAGGCTACGACTTAAAACTATTGGGGGACTCAAGGGGATCCATATAAAAATGGAAAGAGTCAGCCAGGGGAAAGCAACATCTGCAGGGAATACGAAAAAGTCAGGATAAAACTGAAATATTCGACTCGTGCAGGGAAAATCGATTTCACTAAGGAAATGCGCACTCGACTGGGGAAGCGGTAAACTTCAACACAGGAGGAACAAAAATCTATTATCTACTACCCGTTACTGGGTAAGGAGATAATGAAGATCTGACAGAGAGAAAATCCGTCACCGGTTAGGATGAACATATCAAGGATGACTCGCTGAGGAAAAGCTAGGAGGAATATTCACTACCGGTTACTAGGTAAGAATAGCCTTGCTGGGGAAAACTGAAGAAAATAGGATTTACAACTACCAGTTACTGGGTAGAAGACCAAGGGTGAGAGTATCCGTCATCGGTTAGGATGAACATGTCAATGGTAAACTCGATAGGGAAGAAAATCCATCACTAGTTAAGATGAACATATCAAGGACAGACTTTCCTGGGGATGTTAAGGAGGATACCCGTCGTCGGTTAGGATGAACATATCAAGGATATACAAACTGATCAACAAAAGGGAATTACATCTATCGAAAACTGGATAGAAAACCGTCGGAGAGAGAATCTGTCACCGGTTAGGATGAACATATCAAGGATTAAACTCTGTGAGGGGAAAAAGTAGGATTTATAACAACCAGTTACTGGGTAGAACCCCAAAGAAGAGAATGTATGTCACTGATCAAAGTGAACATATCAAGGATAGACTCTGAAAGGGGAGAAAAAAGGGATTACATCTATCAGTTACTGGATAGAATACCAAAGAAGAGAATATCTGTCACTGCTTAAAGTGAACATATCAAGGACAGACTCCACTAAATGGGAACAATAGGATTTATAACTACCGGTTACTGGGTAGAAGACCAAAGAAGAGAAAATATGTCAATGGTTAAAGTGAACATATCAAGGATTGATTCTCTGGGGAACAAAAGAGTAGGAATTACAACTACCTTTTTACTGGGTAGAAAACCAAAGAAGAGAATATTTGTCACTGATGAAAGTGAACATATCAAGGATAGACTCCTGCGGGGAAAAGAAAGATATCCGTCACCTAGTTAAGATGAACATATCAAGGATATAATTTCCGGGGATTCCACTAGGGAGAAAAAAGGTACTTTTGTCGGGTATTGGGCAAGAAGTAACAAACTGTAAACTAAGAAGGATATTACCAGTTACTAGGTAAGAGACTCTTAGGGGACCAAAATATCCATCTAGGTAAGAGCTAGAAAGATTGGTCAATCAAGACTCAACTGAATGAGGACATAACTCAAGAGGAGTAATTCCATCCAGAAACTTTGCTGGAGAGGAAACTGAAATAACAATCATCCACGAGGAAAAAAACTCAGTGGGGAAACAGATAAAGGTTAAAGTCTTTTCTGCTTAGGGGCTGACACTCTATAATTGAAAGAGGACAGACACCAGATTTGGTATGGGGAAAAGGTACCGCTATAACTAAAAATGAAAATCTCAAACAAATCAGATATGCAAATCATGAATTCATATGAATGTATATGCATATCTATATATGGTGATTATGCTGACAAAACGATCACGGAGGATACAGAGGTGTCGTAAAGAATTTGAACCACCGGTACAATCCTCGGTCAATCCATAAAAATCTTGGAGACAAACTGTTGGAGGACAGAGAGATCAACATCCCAGGGCAACCATAGTTGGGGAAGGAGGAGATCTGCTGAGGATAAAACATCCCAAACCGTAGGGAATTTTAGGTCAATACCATAAAATGGGAGATAACCCTACTGGGGAAGAATCAAAAAGTTGCTCAGAAACCAGGAGGAAACTCTGACTGGGAGCAAAGATGCGACGATTGGTGGGGACACCAAAGCGGTCTATTGGGGAGATATCAAACATCTTCTGATGTCGATCTACCTGCTGAGGTAATATGGACTCCGCTGGGAAGGCCGAAACTCTGTTGGGGACCAGGACACGCCACCGGGGATTTGAATCAATCAACTCAGCTGGGGGACAGAAAGAAACTCAACAGGTGTATCAAACACTCCACCAAGGAACTGAATCTGCTAGTTGGAAATAACAGCGCTCCACTGAGGAAATGAATCAACACTGATGCCTAGAGATACCCGAAGAGTCACTGCTTGGGGAACCTTGGATGCTTCACATTTAAGGACTTGCTATTCGTTGAAATACTATTGATATTACTGTTACTTGCTTTGGAAAAGTTTTTGCTTTTATATATTTAAGAAATTTTGATTTTGATTTAAAAGTTTAATTTAAAATGATCATAAAAAAAATTAAAACTATTGGCTGAAGTAAATAAGAGTAGAAACAATTGGATAAAAGCTCAACTTTATTTAATAGGATGGTAGTCTGTAAATGACAAAACTCCATAGATTTTACAAAGTTGAAAATGGTAATTTACATGGAAAACGGGTACATTGAATACAAATGATCCTTCATCCTTCTACCAAATCTTGATATCTACTGTGCTCTTGACCGCTGCTAGAGATGAACCGATGTCAACCCTTGTGCTCAAGCAATGTCTTCAAAATCAATGAAGATCAACAGAATGCAGTTACTTGCCATAATCCCTAATTTTTGCATAAGTTGCCCCAAGGTGGGGTACTCAACTTATCGGGAACTTCTTTTATGTTTTTATGTCTCTAATTTTTGCCTAGATCGCCCTTTCGGGTTTTCAATCCACCGAGATGCTCATTTTTGCCTAAGCCTCCCTTTCGGGTTTTCAACTTAGCGAGCTGTTCTTTTCTTTTTAGGCAAAGTATTTCTTGACTGCATCTGCGTTCACAGGACGAGTGAACTCGTCACCATCCATTGTTGTAAGAATCAATGCACCACCTGAAAAAGCTTTCTTGACAACATATGGGCCTTCATAATTGGGAGTCCATTTTCCTCTGGAATCTGGCTTGAACAACAAAATCTTCTTGAGCACAAGGTCTCCTTCTATGAACACTCGAGGTTTGACCTTCTTATCAAAAGATTCCTTCATCCTCTACTGATATAACTGACCATGACACATGGCAATCAATCTCTTCTCTTCAATCATATTCAACTAGTCAAACTTGGTCTGACACCATTCAGCTTCAGTCAACTTGGCTTCCATTAGCACACGCAACGAAGGAATCTCAACCTCTACGGGGAGCACTGCTTCCATAGCATAAACAAGAGAGAAAGGGGTTGCCCCTGTTGAAGTGCTGACGGATGTACGATACCCATGTAAAGCAAATGGGAGCATTTCATGCCAATCCTTATATGTGACAACCATCTTCTGGATAATCTTCTTGATATTCTTATTTGCAGCTTCAACAGCCCCATTCATCTTGGGTCTGTAGGGAGAAGAATTATGATGTGCAATCTTAAAGTCTTTGCAAAGAGCTTCCACCATATTATTATTCAAGTTCGATCCATTATCAGTAATGATCTTACTTGGCACACCATAACGGCATATGATTTGATTCTTGATAAACCTTACAACAACTTGCTTGGTTACATTTGCATACGATGTCGCTTCAACCTATTTTGTGAAAAAATCAATTGCCACTAAAATGAAACGATATCCATTTGAAGCTTTGGGCTCAATCATCCCAATCATATCAATTCCCCACATGGAGAAGGGCCATGGGGAAGAGATAACATTTAATAGTGTTGGAGGAACATGAATCTTATCAGCATAGATTTGACACTTGTGGCATTTCTTCACAAACTTGCAACAGTCAGATTCCATTGTCAGCCAATAGTAACTTGCTCGCAACATCTTCTTTGCCATTGCATGTCCATTGGAATGAGTACCAAAGGAACATTCATGCACTTCGGTCATCAACAAGTCTGCTTCATGTCTATCCACGCATCTGAGCAAAACCATGTCGAAGTTTCTCTTGTACACTACATCACCATTCAAAAAGAAATTACCGGCTAATCTTCTCAAAGTCTTCTTATCTTTCAAAGATGCCCCAGGCGGGTAAATTTGACTTTTGAGGAAACACTTGATGTCGTAATACCACGACTTCTCATCTTTGATCTCTTCAACAGCAAACACATGAGCTAGCTTATCAAGACGCATCAGGGACAAATTGGGAACTTCATTCCAATATTTCACCATAATCATTGATGCCAACGTTGTAAGAGCATCTGCCATCTGGTTCTCATCTCGAGGGATATGATGAAACTCAACCTTGGTAAAGAAAGTTGAAATCCTCCTCGCATAATCTCTATATGGTATTAAATCGGGTTGATTTGCCTCCCATTCTCCTTTGATTTGAGTCACAACCAAAGTTGAATCACCGAAGACATCCAAATACTTGATTATGAGATTCATGGCCTCTTCAAGCCCCATAATGCAAGCTTCATATTCTGCCATGTTGTTTGTACACTTGAAAGTCAATCTAGCTGTGAATGGTAGATGCGTGCCTTGAGGAGTAATAATCACTGCCCAAAGGCCATTTCCATATTGATTAACAACTCCATCGAATACCATGCCCCAACGGGAACCAGGTTTTGGCCCTTCTTCTAGCAATGGTTCATCACAGTCCTTCATTTTCAAGTACAAAATCTCTTCATCTGGAAAATCATACTGTACTCACTGATAATCTTCAATTGGTTGGTGAGCCAAATGGTCAGCCAAGATACTACCATTGATCGCTTTCTGAGATCGGTATTCGATATCATACTCTGATAACAACATCTGCCAACGGGAAATCCTCCCAGTTAAAGACGGCTTCTCAAATATATACTTGATTGGATCCATTTTGGATATCAACCAAGTGGTATGATTCAACATATACTGACGCAAACACTTAGCATCCCAAGCCAATGCGCAACAAGTCTTTTCAAGCATAGAATACCGAGTCTCACAGTCGATGAATTTCTTACTGAGGAAATAGATTGCAAATTCTTTCTTCCCAGTCTCATCTTGCTGACCAAGAACACAACCCATACTGTCTTCTAACACAATCAAATACATGATCAAAGGTCTTCCTTCAACAGGTGGAGACAAAATAGGAGGCTCAAGCAAATATTCCTTGATACTGTCAAATGCTTTCTGGAAATCTTCGGTCCAATCACAAGACTGGTCTTTCCTAAGGAGCTTGAATATAGGTGCACATGTGGCAGTCATGTGGGAAATCAATCTGGAAATATAATTCAAGCGGCCAAGAAAACCTCTGACTTGCTTCTCAGTTTTAGGCGCAGACATCTCTTGTATTGCTTTGACCTTGGTAGGACCAACTTCAATACCCTTCTCGCTGACGATAAAGCCCAACAACTTACCAGAACGAACACCAAAAGTAGACTTATTGGGATTCAAGTGGAGTTTATACTTCCTCAAATGCTGGAATAGCTTCAACAAATGCTCAACATGTTCCTCTTCATCAATCGATTTAGCAATCATGTCATTGAAATAAAGTTCAATCTCTTTATGCATCATATCATGAAAAAGAGTAGTCATTGCTCTTTGGTAAGTTGCACCGGCATTCTTTAAACCGAAAGGCATCACTCTATAACAGAATGTTCCCCAGGGTGTAATGAATGTGGTCTTCTCCATATCCTCGGGTGCCATCTTAATCTGATTATATCCGGAAAATCCATCCATAAATGAAAAGACTTCGAATTTAGGAGTGTTGTCTACCAACATATCAATGTGTGGCAGAGGGAAATCATCTTTCGGACTGGCTTTATTCAAATCTCTGTAGTCAACACACATGCAGGCTTTTCCATCTTTCTTTGGCACAGGTACAATGTTGGCCACCCATTGCGGATACTCAGCAGTTACAAGTAAACCGATATCAATCTGCTACTGAACTTCCTCTATGATCTTTACAGGCATATCAGGATGCGTTCTTCTTAACTTCTGCTTGACTGGCGGGCATTCTGACTTTAACGGCAATCTATGCTCCACAATATCAGAATCCAACCCAGGCATGTCTTGATAGGACCAAGCAAACACATCTGAATACTCTCGAAGAAGATCAATCAACCCCTTCTTAGCATCTGGACACAGTCGAGACCCAATCTTGACTTCCTTCACATCATCTTCGGAACCCAAGTTGACAAGCTCAATATGCTCTTTGAACGACTGAATAATCTTTTCATCTTGCTCAAGAAGACGAGACAATTTATCACTCACTTCTACATCACTTTCCTCCTCGGCCTCAAACACAGGGAATTCAAAATTTGGAGAAGGAGAATGATCATTGTATTCAATGGGGTTAGGAACCAACCTGCATAATGATTTGATATTTTGATTTTTGAGAAGTGAATTTGTGACCAAATATTATGCAGATGGATAATTATATTTTTTATTTATGTTTTTTGTGATCACCATTTTTAGAAATAAGTAAAAAGTAAAAATAAACATCAAAGATGTGGATGAATAGAATTAATTTTATTGATGATCAATTTAAAATGCCCAAACAATGTTCACTTCTCCCTTAGGCATAGGAGAAGGATTTTAAAATATAAAAAGCAAATTACTTAGATCGATGCAAAATAATAGGAATATCAACAACAGTCGAATTGTTGCATGTTTGTCCATGCGTCACAAAGTTGGTGTAGTCTTCCTCTTCATTGTCCTCTAGCACAGTAGCTAAATGTTGTTCATTCCCATGAATGAACCCTCCGCTACGAAAGCTGAGTTGCATCTCTTCTGATCTAACGGTTTACGAGACCTTCTGGAACCCTAAACCAGTCCCTCCTTTGTTGTCAGCGACCTCTACCACACCCCCCTGATCAACAGGACCTTCTTCAACAATCTTCTGCGCATCTTTTAGAGAGGACATAGGTGCCCCAACTCTCTTCTCAACAACAATAGATAAGGCTTGGAACGGCATTCCAACCTCATCCTTAGCTTTTACATATGAAAAAGTTGACAGATGGCTGACCAACAGTGCTTTCTCACCTCCCATAATCACCAATTTGCCATTCTTGACAAATTTGAGCTTCTGGTGCAAAGTGGAAGTAACAGTCCCTGCTTCCTGAGTCAATGGCCTTCCTAACAAACAGTTGTAGGCCGAGTGAATATCCATTACCTAGAAACTAATCTGAAAATCAATCGGACCTATCTTGACTGGAAGGTCCACTTCTCCAATGACTGTCTTGCGCGAGCCATCGAAGGCTTTGACAATTACCCCACTGTACCTCATGGGAGCTCCTTGGTAATATAACTTTGATAACGTTGATTTTGGAAGCACATTAAGTGACGACCCAGTGTCAGCAAGCACGTTTGACAAAGCATCTTCTTTGCAATTCATCGAGATGTGCAAATCCATATTGTAATTTCTTCCCTCCTCGGGGAGTTCTTCATCGCAAAAGCTAAAATTATTGCATGAAGTGATGTTGGCTACAATATGATCAAATTGAGCCACAATAACATCTTGCTCCACATATGTCTGTTCAAGAACTCTCTGGAGTCCTTCTCTGTGCGCTTCAGAATTTAAAAGCAGAGACAACACGGAAATCTTTGAGGGAGTCTGGAGCAACTGCTCAACCACATTGAATTCACTCCTCTTGATCAGTCAGAGTACCTTATCATCATCATTATTGGCTTTCAAATTATTGGATTCACACGTCTTATCTCTTGAACGACCAACAGGTTCTACACTAGGCACCTCCGCCTTCTTACCAATAATCAATTCTTCCTAATTTTTCGGGGTCACTGGTCCAAAAACTCGGCCACTGCGGGTCACTTTCATAACATCTGCAATGCTCACTACTGAACTGGTCGTAGCCAACGAGACCTCTTGACCTTTCTCTATCATCGTAGCATTGTATTGATACGGTACAGCTTTATCAGATGCATACGGGACTGGGCCCGCCAACCATATTACCAACGGTGATACTGATCTATTGTAGATGTTCTGGTTACTGCTGCTATCATATCGGATCACCAACCGTTCTGGTTGTTTGAAAACGGGAACAATGATATTAACATTATCATCTATGTGACGAGATTGACAAATCTGTATCATGCCTTCATCCATCAGGCGCTGGATGTCCTTTTTCATAACAACGCACTCCCTTGGGTTCACGCTACAAATATCACAACCATCGTGATCATGTTCACAGTCACTCACCATATATATGTCCTTGTGTATCTACCCCAAGGATCCATGTATAAAACGCACATCAAAAACTTTATACTCACTAGGACAACCGTCCACCATATTCACTGAGGTATTCCCATGAGCGGTCAAATGATTAGCTTTCACATTAGGCGCGCGGTCTTCAAAAGACACCATGCCACTCTTCATAAGCTTTTGCACCTCGTACTTCAGCGGATAACAGTTCTCAATATCATGCCCAGGTGCACCCTGGTGAAAAGCACAACGAAGTTCAGGTTTATACCACCATGGAAGTGGTTATGGGATCTGCGGTGGATTCCTCGGTTGAATCAAATTCTTAAGGACTAAAGATGGGTACAGTTCGGTGTATGACATAGGAATTGGGTCGAAAGAGACCTTCTTCCTCTCAAAGTTCTGTTGCTGGTGATGATTGTTGTTGGAATTGTTGTTGTTGTAAGTGTTTGCTCTTTGTTGCGGTTGTTGTTGTTGACGTTGATTTTGATACTGATGTTGTTGTTGTTGTTGTTGAATTGGTGTTGTTGGTTGATTTGAAAACACTGGAATAATGGAAGATACTTGATGATGATGATGTTGACGGGGTGGTAAATTTCTTCTGGTTTGAGGCCTCCTCTGCCTCCCACTACTTACTGCATTAGTCTCATTGTCCTTCTTCTTGCTAAAATTGCTCCCATACTTCTTGCTAGTTGACGCCTCCTCTTTCGACAATCGTCCTTCACGGACCCCCTCTTCAAGTCACATCCCTTGAGGAGTAATAATCACTTCCCAAATGCCATTTCCATATTGATTAACAACTCCATCGAATACCATGCCCCAACGGGAACCAGGTTTTGGCCCTTCTTCTAGCAATGGTTCATCACAGTCCTTCATTTTCAAGTACAAAATCTCTTCATCTGGAAAATCATACTGTACTGACTGATAATCTTTAATTGGTTGGTGAGCCAAATGGTCAGCCAAGATACTACCATTGATCACTTTCTGAGATCGGTATTCGATATCATACTCTGATAACAACATCTGCCAACGGGAAATCCTCCCAGTTAAAGCAGGCTTCTCAAATATATACTTGATTGGATCCATTTTGGATATCAACCAAGTGGTATGATTCAACATATACTGACGCAAACACTTAGCATCCCAAGCCAATGCGCAATAAGTCTTTTCAAGCATAGAATACCGAGTCTCACAGTTGATGAATTTCTTACTGAGGAAATAGATTGCAAATTCTTTCTTCCCAGTCTCATCTTGCTGACCAAGAACACAACCCATACTGTCTTCTAACACAATCAAATACATGATCAAAGGTCTTCCTTCAACAGGTGGAGACAAAATAGGAGGCTCAAGCAAATATTCCTTGATACTGTCAAATGCTTTCTGGAAATCTTCGGTCCAATCACAAGACTGGTCTTTCCTAAGGAGCTTGAATATAGGTGCACATGTGGCAGTCATGTGGGAAATCAATTTGGAAATATAATTCAAGCGGCCAAGAAAACCTCTGACTTGCTTCTCAGTTTTAGGCGCAGACATCTCTTGTATTGCTTTGACCTTGGTAGGACCAACTTCAATACCCTTCTTGTTGACGATAAAGCCCAACAACTTACCAGAACGAACACCAAAAGTACACTTATTGGGATTCAAGCGGAGTTTATACTTCCTCAAATACTGGAATAGCTTCAACAAATGCTCAACATGTTCCTCTTCATCAATCGATTTAGCAATCATGTCATTGAAATAAAGTTCAATCTCTTTATGCATCATATCATGAAAAAGAGTAGTCATTGCTCTTTGGTAAGTTGCACCGGCATTCTTTAAACCGAAAGGCATCACTCTATAACAGAATGTTCCCCAAGGTGTAATGAATGTGGTCTTCTCCATATCCTCGGGTGCCATCTTAATCTGATTATATCCGGAAAATCCATCCATAAATGAAAAGACTTCGAATTTAGGAGTGTTGTCTACCAACATATCAATGTGTGGCAGAGGGAAATCATCTTTCGGACTGGCTTTATTCAAATCTCTGTAGTCAACACACATGCCGACTTTTCCATCTTTCTTTGGCACAGGTACAATGTTGGCCACCCATTGCGGATACTCAGCAGTTACAAGTAAACCGACATCAATCTGCTTCTGAACTTCCTCTATGATCTTTACAGGCATATCAGGATGCGTTCTTCTTAACTTCTGCTTGACTGGCGGGCATTCTGACTTTAACGGCAATCTATGCTCCACAATATCAGAATCTGACCCAGGCATGTCTTGATAGGACCAAGCAAACACATCTGAATACTCTCGAAGAAGATCAATCAACCCCTTCTTAGCATCTGGACACATTCGAGACCCAATCTTGACTTCCTTCACATCATCTTCGGAACCCAAGTTGACAAGCTAAATCTGCTCTTTGAACGACTGAATAATCTTTTCATCTTGCTCAAGAAGACGAGACAATTTATCACTCACTTCTACATCACTTTCCTCCTCGGCCTCAAACACAGGGAATTCAAAATTTGGAGAAGGAGAATGATCATTGTATTCAATGGGGTTAGGAACCAACCTGCATAATCATTTGATATTTTGATTTTTGAGAAGTGAATTTGTGACCAAATATTATGCAGATGGATAATTATATTTTTTATTTATGTTTTTTGTGATCACCATTTTTAGAAATAAGTAAAAAGTAAAAATAAACATCAAAGATGTGGATGAATAGAATTAATTTTATTGATGATCAATTTAAAATGCCCAAACAATGTTCATTTCACCCTTAGGCATAGGAGAAGGATTTTAAAATATAAAAAGCAAATTACTTAGATCGATGCAAAATAATAGGAATACCAACAGCAGTCGAATTGTTGCATGTTTGTCCATGCGTCACAAAGTTGGTGTAGTCTTCCTCTTCATTGTCCTCTAGCACAGTAGCTAAATGTTGTTCATTCCCATGAATGAACCCTCCGCTACGAAAGCTAAGTTGCATCTCTTTTGATCTAACGGTTTACGAGCCCTTCTGGAACCCTAAACCAGTCCTTACTTTGTTGTCAGCGACCTCTACCATACCCCCCTGATCAACAGGACCTTCTTCAACAATCTTCTGCGCATCTTTTAGAGACGACATAGGTGCCCCAACTCTCTTCTCAGCAGCAATAGATAAGGCTTGGGACGGCATTCCAACCTCATCCTCAGCTTTTACATATGAAAGAGATGACAGATGGCTGACCAACAGTGCTTTCTCACCTCCCATAATCACCAATTTGCCATTCTTGACAAATTTGAGCTTCTGGTGCAAAGTGGAAGTAACAGTCCCTGCTTCCTGAGTCAATGGCCTTCCTAACAAACAGTTGTAGGCCGGGTGAATATCCATTACCTGGAAAGTAATCTGAAAATCAATCAGACCTATCTTGACTGGAAGGTCCACTTCTCCAATGACTGTCTTGCGCGAGCCATCGAAGGCTTTGACAATTACCTCATTGTACCTCATGGGAGCTCCTTGGTAATATAACTTTGACAACATTAATTTTGGAAGCACATTAAGTGACGACCCAGTGTCAGCAAGCACGTTTGACAAAGCATCTTCTTTGCAATTCTTCGAGATGTGCAAAGCCATATTGTAATTTCTTCCCTCCTCGGGGAGTTCTTCATCGCAAAAGCTCAAATTATTGCATGAAGTGATGTTGGCTACAATATGATCAAATTGAGCCACAATAACATCTTGCTCCACATATGCCTGTTCAAGAACTCTCTGGAGTCCTTCTCTGTGCGCTTCAGAATTTAAAAGCAGAGACAACACGGAAATCTTTGAGGGAGTCTGGAGCAACTGCTCAACCACATTGAATTCACTCCTCTTGATCAGTCAGAGTACCTTATCATCATCATTATTGGCTTTCAAATTATTGGATTCACACGAATTGTCTCTTGAACAACCAACAGGTTCTACACTAGGCACCTCCGCCTTCTTACCAATAATCAATTCTTCCTTATTTTTCGGGGTCACTAGTCCAAAAACTCGGCCACTGCGGGTCACTTTCATAACATCTGCAATGCTCACTACTGAACTGGTCGTAGGCAAAGAGACCTCTTGACCTTTCTCTATCATTGTGGCATTGTATTGATACGGTACAACTTTATCAGATGCATACGGGACTGGGCCCGCCAACCATATTACCAACGGTGATACTGATCTATTGTAGATGTTCTGGTTACTGCTGCTATCATATCGGATCACCAACCGTTCTGGTTGTTTGAAAACGGGAACAATGACATTAACATTATCATCTATGTGACGAGATTGACAAATCTGTATCATGCCTTCATCCATCAGGCGCTGGATGTCCCTTTTCACAATAACGCACTCCCTTGGATTCACGCTACAAATATCACAACCATCGTGATCATGTTCACAGTCACTCACCATACATATGTCCTTGTGTATCTACACCAAGGATCCATGTATAAAACGCAAATCAAAAACTTTATACTCACTAGGACAACCGTCCACCATATTCACTGAGGTATTCCCATGAGCGGTCAAATGATTAGCTTTCACATTAGGCGCGCGGTCTTCAAAAGACACCATGCCACTCTTCATAAGCTTTTGCACCTCGTACTTCAGCGGATAACAGTTCTCAATATCATGCCCAGGTGCACCCTGGTGAAAAGCACAACGAAGTTCAGGTTTATACCACCATGGAAGTGGTTATGGGATCTGCGGTGGATTCCTCGGTTGAATCAAATTCTTAAGGACTAAAGATGGGTACAGTTCGGTGTATGACATAGGAATTGGGTCGAAAGAGACCTTCTTCCTCTCAAAGTTCTGTTGCTGGTGATGATTGTTGTTGGAATTGTTGTTGTTGTAAGTGTTTGCTCTTTGTTGCGGTTGTTGTTGTTGACGTTGATTTTGATACTGTTGTTGTTGTTGTTGAACTGGTGTTGTTGGTTGATTTGAAAACACTGGAATAATGGAAGATCCTTGATGATGATGATGTTGACGGGGTGGTAAATTTCTTCTGGTTTGAGGCCTCCTCTGCCTCCCACTACTTACTGCATTAGTCTCATTATCCTTCTCCTTGCTAAAATTGCTCCCATACTTCTTGCTAGTTGACGCCTCCTCTTTCGACAATCGTCCTTCACAGACCCCCTATTCAAGTCTCATCCCTTGAGGAGTAATAATCACTGCCCAAATGCCATTTCCATATTGATTAACAACTCCATCGAATACCATGCCCCAATGGGAACCAGGTTTTGGCCCTTCTTCTAGCAATGGTTCATCACAGTCCTTCATTTTCAAGTACAAAATCTCTTCATCTGGAAAATCATACTGTACTGACTGATAATCTTTAATTGGTTGGTGAGCCAAATGGTCAGCCAAGATACTACCATTGATCGCTTTCTGAGATCGGTATTCGATATCATACTCTGATAACAACATCTGCCAACGGGAAATCCTCCCAGTTAAAGCAGGCTTCTCAAATATATACTTGATTGGATCCATTTTGGATATCAACCAAGTGGTATGATTCAACATATACTGACGCAAACACTTAGCATCCCAAGCCAATGCGCAACAAGTCTTTTCAAGCATAGAATACCGAGTCTCACAGTCGATGAATTTCTTACTGAGGAAATAGATTGCAAATTCTTTCTTCTAAGTCTCATCTTGCTGACCAAGAACACAACCCATACTGTCTTCTAACACAATCAAATACATGATCAAAGGTCTTCCTTCAACAGGTGGAGACAAAATAGGAGGCTCAAGCAAATATAGGTGCACATGTGGTAATCTTCGGTCCAATCACAAGACTGGTCTTCGGTCCAATCACAAGACTGGTCTTTCCTAAGGAGCTTGAATATAGGTGCACATGTGGCAGTCATGTGGGAAATCAATCTGGAAATATAATTCAAGCGGCCAAGAAAACCACTGACTTGCTTCTCAGTTTTAGGCGCAGACATCTCTTGTATTGCTTTGACCTTGGTAGGACCAACTTCAATACCCTTCTCGCTGACGATAAAGCCCAACAACTTACCAGAACGAACACAAAAAGTACACTTATTGGGATTCAAGCGGAGTTTATACTTCCTCAAATGCTGGAATAGCTTCAACAAATGCTCAACATGTTCCTCTTCATCAATCGATTTAGCAATCATGTCATTGAAATAAAGTTCAATCTCTTTATGCATCATATCATGAAAAAGAGTAGTCATTGCTCTTTGGTAAGTTGCACCGGCATTCTTTAAACCGAAAGGCATCACTCTATAACAGAATGTTCCCCAAGGTGTAATGAATGTGGTCTTCTCCATATCCTCGGGTGCCATCTTAATCTGATTATATCCGGAAAATCCATCCATAAATGAAAAGACTTCGAATTTAGGAGTGTTGTCTACCAACATATCAATGTGTGGCAGAGGGAAATCATCTTTCGGACTGGCTTTATTCAAATCTCTGTAGTCAACACACATGCAGGCTTTTCCATCTTTCTTTGGAACAGGTACAATGTTGGCCACCCATTGCGGATACTCAGCAGTTACAAGTAAACCGACATCAATCTGCTTCTAAACTTCCTCTATGATCTTTACAGGCATATCAGGATGCGTTCTTCTTAACTTCTGCTTGACTGGCGGGCATTCTGACTTTAACGGCAATCTATGCTCCACAATATCAGAATCTAACCCAGGCATGTCTTGATAGGACCAAGCAAACACATCTGAATACTCTCGAAGAAGATCAATCAACCCCTTCTTAGCATCTGGACACAGTCGAGACCCAATCTTGACTTCCTTCACATCATCTTCGGAATCCAAGTTGACAAGCTCAATCTGCTCTTTGAACGATTGAATAATCTTTTCATCTTGCTCAAGAAGACGAGACAATTTATCACTCACTTCTACATCACTTTCCTCCTCGGCCTCAAACACAGGGAATTCAAAATTTGGAGAAGGAGAATGATTATGTATTCATTGGGGTAAGGAACCAACTGTAATACCCCAAAATTTACCCTTCATTTTTCCTGAAAAAAAAAAGTTAAAAATAAATAAATAAATAAAATTAATTAAATAAATAAATAAAATATAACAAATTTTTTTGGACTTGGGTCTCCCTCATTTGAGCCCACTACCCACGAAAATCAGTCTATAAATACTGAAGTTTCAGTAGAGGAGTTACACTAGGAGATTCACTGGAGAAAGATTTTGAGAGAAGGAAACCTAGGAACTACTCTGCAGCGACCTTCAGGCAGCCCTGAGAAGTTCACTCCGCCTCACACAAACCCTAGTATTACTTTGCAGATCCGGTCGTACCATTCAATCTTAATCAATATCTCCAATCAGGTTTGCCATATATCCATCATCTTTATGCCTTTAATTTGAATGCTCTAAATGTATGAGGTATTATGGGTGAATTTGATACCCTTTTGATGCATGTGTTTGACAAGAGGTTTAGGCCTCCTACCCTTGATTGCTTTTTGTGAGCTTTTTGTGAATTTTGATGGAATTATTCATGTGGTTACATTTTGATTTAGGGGCAACTCTTGGTTACCCTATTTTGTTTCTCTAACCTGTCTTTGTGTTGCCATGGCATTGTTTTCCCTGGATTTCACCTTGTTTGTCTAACCTTTCTGTTGAGTTTTTGTGAGGGCTCACATACTCTTGCAGGGATACCATCCAGAGGTTTATCCTGATTAATCGTATTGACTGATTTTCTTTGATGGTCTAGCTGGAGAGATCTCAGGGTTGCTAATCCTTTAATTGTTGTAACTTCGGATCTTTATCCGTGTGGTAATTTTTTCCTTTTCTCGTACTTTATCGCTTTCTTAGCTGGAAGACCTCGATAGGAGGCAATGTTTGAGCCCCTTGGTGGCATTTTACTTTGAGATACATGTTTTGTGTTTTGTATTCATATCCCCACATGTAGCGCGGTTCCTTCGTCAAGGACTGCCTGTTTGCCCTCGCGCATCCCAAACCCTAAAACCCATAACACACGTTTACTCCTTCTACTACAGGCGAGTAAGTCTCCAAAGGTCGAGCATCTGGTAGATTGCGTAGTGACGTCGTTCGTCCAAAACCCAATCCACAATTACCCTTAACCCGTAGTTAGCCGAACTACGGCTTGCTCTGATTCTTTTTCCAGATGAGATACGTAGGCATAAGACGCGATGTCTTAGCAAACACACATCCCCTAACCCATAGGTCAGCCGAGCTACAAAGACTCTGATTCTCATATTCAGATGAGATACGTATGCAGTGGATGCGACATCCGCGCGAGTCATTTCTCTTAACCTTTTTAGTAAATAAACACATTAGGTAAACCCACACCCTTTAGACAAAAACCACAAAAGTGGATCCCGTAGAGTACTATGGATGCGTAGGGGTGCTAATACCTTCCCTTCGCATAACCGACTCCCGAACCCAAGATTTGGTTGCGAGACCCCGTCTTGTCCTTTCCTTTTTCAGGTTTACTTCGAGCGTTTCCTTTCCCTCCTTTGGGATGAATAACGCACGGTGGCGACTCTTCTGTCTTTTTCTTTCGCCGGTTGTCTTTTTCGCGCACTGTATTTTTCAGGTTACGACAGCTGGCGACTCTGCTGGGGACTTAAGAAGTTGACCTCTTGCTGGTCCATCTTCCCTAAGCGAGTCCCTCCTAGCTTTTGTGATTTCTGGTTCATTGGGTGTTCATGCTTTTGTACATTTATTTGCTTACCCGTTTGCATGCATCTGTTGTATCTGTTGGATCTGTTTGTTTGTTTGTTGGGATGGGATGTTCTACGAGAGATAAGCCCATTACCCAGGCTTGAGTGTGCACACAGGTTTTAGAGTGGATGATCATGAGGCTTGCGTGGCATGTTGCTACGTTAAGTCGTTCGTGAAGAACCACACCCAGACGAGGTTTCTCTTGGATATATTATGTCCTACGGATGTTCCGTAACGACATGATGTTCCTTCAGAAATCGTCGACTCTGGTGACCATTTCCCGAGAACTCAGTCGAGGCCTCTCCTCCGAGACGTGATTATGTTAGCTCTGGTGGGCGCATTCTCGCTGATCAATCCGAGGACCCCGAGACTGGGAACTTGCTTTAGGATGTCCTGTTGAGGGGAGTCAGTGGAGGTCTTTTATCCCGTAATAATGCCAAACCTTCAGTGGTAAACGTATTATTCGCGACTGAAGGGCTGAAGTTGACGAACTTCTGTTCTTAGAACCTACCAGTGAGGGGCGGGCTAAATTCAGGAAACCTTAACCTCCAACCAACCCGGTTTTCTGGAGCAGAGCTTTGATCTTGTATTATATTCCTCAGTGGTTTTCTCTTCAGACAGTGTAACCCGACAGATGTTCAAGCAGATACAGCAATCCTAATTGACATGCCACTGCATTGCATTCACATCATTGCATCACATCATTCTGCATTCATATCATTTAACACATGCTTATCTATTCCCAGGAGTTCACATCTTCTTCTTGATTCTAGTCGGGGTTTTCTTCTTACACTGTTTATCAAATGTGAGACTGGAATCAAGGGGTTATAATACCTTTTGGAATTGATAAACATGTCATTGCATTTGCATATCCATTAGCATGTCATGCATAACAGGTACCGTCGTGGTGTTCTCATTTTGTTTGGTCAGATCTCTACAACTTCAACACTTCAGACTCATCAGGGGCCGATTATTTTCTCTAGTGCTGGCATCATTCAGTATGGTCAGGTCTCTGCGGTCAACAATGAAGATGGGGATAGTGATTGTGACATTGACAACTGGGTGCGTCCGAGTATCCCGGGTGAAGTCATCAACAATTGGTCTTCTGAAGAGATTATCCAAGTCACTCTTCTTGAAGAGTAACTTTCTTTGTTTATTCATGCATATCCAAGTCTTACGTTCCGCCCAGGGCGTAATGACTCATTGTAGGGCCCGTCTATGTGACACTTGCATTTTTATCATAAATAAAGGACGTATTTTTGCATTCAAATATTTCGTTCCCTGTCTTTCTATTTTTGCAGTTTTTCAAAATAAAAAAAAATGGCAATGTTTTGTTTAGTTTTCACTTCTTGTTCACACTCATAAGCACATACCATCACTCATGCAGATGCACATCACCGGATCCTATTGATAACGTTTCTGCTACGGCTCGCTTCGACTTTGAAAATCCAATCTTTCAAGCTGAAGAAGAGGATGATGAAGACTGTGAACTCCCTGAAGAGCTTACCAGGTTATTAAAACAAGAGGAAAGGGTTATTCAACCGCATCAAGAGTCTGTTGAAGTGATTAATCTCGGCACCGAGGACGCCAAGAGAGAAATCAAGATAGGGGTTGCTTTAGAAGACAATGTGAAGAAAGGGCTGATTGAATTGCTGCAAGAATACGTTGACATCTTTGCCTGGTCTTATCAGGACATCACTAGGTTGGACACAGACATCGTGGTACACCGCTTGCCTCTCAAAGAAGGTTGTCCTCCGGTCAAGCAGAAGCTCAGAAGAACAAGACCAGAGATGGCTGTCAAGATAAAGGAAGAAGTACAAAAGCAGTTGGATGCAGGGTTTCTAGCAGTCACCAATTATCCGCCATGGGTTGCAAACATCGTCCCAGTACCTAAGAAGGATGGAAAGGTACGGATGTGTGTCGACTACCGGGATCTGAACAGAGCTAGCCCTAAAGATGATTTCCCATTACCTCACATCGACGTTTTGGTGGATAATACAGCTCAGTTCTTGGTATTCTCCTTCATGGATGGCTTTTCTGGCTATAACCAAATCAAGATGGCACCAGAAGACATGGAAAAGACAACTTTCATAACCCCATGGGGCACCTTCTGCTACAAGGTGATGCCGTTTGGTCTGAAAAATGCCGGAGCAACATATCAACGAGCTATGGTGACTCTGTTCCATGATATGATTCATCATGAAATCGAGGTTTATGTGGACGATATGATTGCCAAATCTCAGACAGAAGAAGAACATTTGGTGAATTTGCAGAAACTGTTTGAGTGTTTGAGGAAATTCAAACTGAGACTTAATCCGAACAAGTGCACTTTCGGGGTGAGATCCGGAAAATTTGTGGGTTTTATTGTTAGCGGAAAAGGGATTGAGGTGGATCCTGACAAAGTGAAAGCAATATAGGAAATGCCAGAGCCAAGAACAGAGAAGCAAGTCCGTAGTTTCTTAGGGAGGTTGAACTACATTGCAAGGTTCATCTCTCACCTACCAACCACGTGTGAGCCAATTTTCAAATTGCTGAAGAAAGATCAGGCTATCAGGTGGAATGAAGATTGTCAAAGGACTTTCGAGAAGATAAAAGAGTATCTACAGAAACCTCCGATCCTTATACCTCCAGTTCCTGGGAGACCTCTGATAATGTACCTATCAGTGGCTGAGAACTCGATGGGGTGTGTATTGGGACAGCATGACGAGTCTGGTCGAAAAGAGCATGCCATATACTACCTTAGCAAAAAGTTTACCAACTGTGAAGTCAAATATTCGCAGCTTGAGAAAACTTGCTGTGCTTTGGCCTGGGCTGCTCGCCGACTGAGGCAGTATATGCTGAACCATACTACCTTGTTGATTTCTAAGATGGATCCAGTGAAATACATATTCGAGAAGCCAGCTCTCACTGGAAGGGTCGCTCGTTGGCAAATGATTTTAACAGAGTATGATATTCAATACACGTCACAGAAGGCCATCAAAGGTAGTATTCTGTCAGACTACCTTGCCGAGCAGCCGATTGATGATTATGAGCCGATGAAGTTTGAATTCCCTGATGAAGACATCATGTTCCTCAAGATGAAAGACTGTGAAGAGCCAGTTGTTGAGGAGGGACCTGATCCAAACGAAAAGTGGACTTTGTTGTTTGATGGGGCTGTCAATGCTAGAGGAAGTGGAATTGGCGCTGTCATTACTACTCCGAAAGGTGCCCACATGCCTTTCACCGCTCGTTTGACTTTTGAGTGCACAAATAATGAAGCTGAGTACGAGGCCTGTATCTTGGGTATTGAGCAAGCCATTGATCTGAGAATCAAGACTCTGGACATCTTCGAAGATTCAGCTCTGGTGATCAATCAAGTAAATGGTGATTGGAATACACTCCAACCCACTCTGGTCCCCTACAGAGACTACACGAGAAGACTGTTGACTTTCTTCACAACAGTAAAATTGTATCATATACCTCGTGATGAGAACCAGATGGCAGACGCACTTGCTACTCTATCCTCCATGATCAAGGTAATTCGCTGGAACCATGCTCCCAGGATCGATGTGATGCGCCTTGACAGGGCCGCGTACGTGTTTGCTGCTGAACTAGTAGTCGATGACAAGCCCTGGTATCACGATATCAAGTGCTTTCTGAAGAATCAAGAGTACCCTGCAGGGGCATCCAACAATGACAGAAAGACTTTGAGAAGATTGGCAGGCAGTTTCTTCTTGAACAAAGACGATGTGCTGTATAAGAGGAACTTCGACATGGTTTTGCTCAGATGCACGGACAGACACGAGGCGGACATGTTAATGCAGGAAGTTCATGAAGGTTCCTTCGGTACTCATGCCGGCGGACATGCAATGGCTAAGAAATTGTTGAGAGCGGGTTATTATTGGATGACCATGGAGTCAGATTGCTTCAAATATGCTCGGAAGTGTCATAAATGCCAGATTTATGCTGATAAGGTGCATGTACCGCCAAATCCTCTGAATGTGATGTCTTCGCCGTGGCCGTTTTCTATGTGGGGCATTGACATGATTGGAAAGATTGAGCCGATTGCTTCCAATGGGCATCGCTTCATCCTTGTTTCCATCGACTATTTCACCAAGTGGGTCGAAGCAGCGTCGTTCGCGAATGTCACCAGACATGTGGTTGCCCGTTTCATCAAGAAAGAAATCATTTGTCGCTATGGGATTCCCGAAAGAATCATTACTGATAATGGTTCTAATCTCAACAACAAAATGATGAAGGAGTTGTGTTAGAACTTCAACATTCAGCATCACAATTCTTCCCCTTACCGCCCTAAGATGAACGGCGTTGTTGAGGCGTCAAATAAGAACATAAAGAAGATTGTGCAGAAGATGGTCGTCACGTACAGAGATTGGCATGAGATGCTACCCTTCGCCTTGCATGGGTACCGTACTTCAGTACGTACGTCGATTGCGGAAACCCCTTACTCCCTGGTGTATGGTATGGAAGCAGTCCTACCTGTTGAAGTGGAGATTCCTTCTCTAAGAGTCCTGTTGGATGTCAAGTTAGACGAAGCCGAATGGATTCGGACAAGGTTCAATGAGTTGAGTCTTATCCAAGAGAAGCGAATGGCAGCCATTTGTCATGGGCAGTTGTATTAGAGTCGGATGAAGAGAGCCTTTGATCAGAGTCGGAGATTTAGTGTTGAAAAGGACCCTTCCTCCTCAGACAGATCACAGGGGCAAGTGGACTCCTAACTATGATGAACCGTATATTGTCACCAAGGTTTTTGATGGTGGGGCCTTAATGCTTGCAACTATGGATGGTGAAAACTTCACTTCCCCTGTGAACTCAGACGCAGTTAAAAAATACTTCGCATAAAATAGACCCGCTGGACAGTAAAAAGAATAGTCCAGGCAAAAATGGGCATCCCGACGAACCAAGAAAATGAAAAGGTTCGGGCAAAAATTAGGGATTAAAAATGAAAAGATCGTACACCTGGTAAGTTGAAAACCTGAAAAGGCAACTTAGGCAAAAATGGGTATCCCGGTGGATTGAAAACCCGAAAAGGGCGATCCAGGCAAAAGTTAGGGATTAAGCGAATGACTGCGTTCTGAGTTAGCTCTGAATCTCATCTCATGTCGATGACTGGAAATTTTCGAAAGGTAGGAAATAGTCCAATCACCTTTTCAGAAGGCTGATCATCTGGAGGATCTTGAAGACGGGCAAGTCATAGCAGAATTGGAACCCAATAGAAATCCATTTCACATTGCCATTAGATTAATTTCTGTTTTTATCTTTTGTGCGATTACCTCTTTCCAGGGATTGCTTCCTGATGTAAATGCCTATTCAGAGGCCATTCAACCAATAAAATCATGTTATTCAGTATATCTCTGTTTTCATTTTCATTTTACTGTTTTGTTTGCAAAAATGACATCCGAATTTTTGATAAACATTGCATCATGACACATAAGGGCTTTACAGGTACATGCTCAATAAACATTTAAAATTGCTGTAAATTTTAAGTGCTTTGGATCGTCTATTCAGAACAGATACCCTCGGGGCATTTCCTTAAAATCCCCTGCAGATGATCGTGAATATCTTCCCCAGTGAGGTCACCAACAGACGAATTCGGTGTCTTATCCCTGCAGAGCTGATCAGAGTGTTGGATTCTTTAATCCCCAGCAGGTTCTCACCACTGTACTTCCCCAAGCGTTTGTTTCAGGACATACACTCCCCAGTAGAGTTGACAGTGCCAGACTATATATCCCCAGCGGAGTTGACAGTGCCAGACTGTATCTTCCCAGCAGAAGTGGCTGCTCCTTAGAGTTCGAGGCCAGATGGATAATCCCAATGCCAGATCCATGGTTTCTTTCCTTGAAGCAGAACCTTGGTACCGTATCGGTGTTTGCTTCCCTTGCTGAGTCATCTCTCGCAAATCGTGGTTGCCAGAACCACTATCGCTTTCCCCAACAGCAGGTTTTCAGTGTCGTTCTCTCCCCAGTCAGAATCTCGGTATTTCGTCATTGCTAGAACACCGTGTGGCGGGTCACTTCCCCACAGAATTCTTTGCGCTGTGCATCTCCAACAGCCTTGCCAGAGTCCAGAAGATGGTGATCATTTCCCCAGTAGATCCCCTTGCCTCAGCTTGGCATTCTACCCAGCATTTCGCATCTCTGCATGTAGAATCATATTGCATTGCATTCTCCCAAATCGCGTAGCATTTCCATTTTCATGGAGCATTACGCCATTGAAAGATTCAAACATACGCATGTAAGCATAAAACATTCTCGGTATCCCAAGTGATAAGCTAGAAGTTTTTTCCAGTACTCAAACTGAAGATTGTTCATGACCCACCTTGGTTATCCCCAACAAGTGTCATCGGCCCATGCGTCGCCTTTATTATCATTCCCTATTTCTGCCAATGTTGACAGACATGAAGTTTTTCGATATTCAGATCGAAGTGGCGTTCAGGCCAATTTCCGATATTCAGATCGAAGTGGCGTTCAGGCCAGTTTCCGATATTCAGATCGATGTGGCGTTCAGGCCAATTTCCGATATTTAGATCGAAGTGGCGTTCAAGCCAGTTTCCGGTATCCAGACCGAAGTGACGTTCAGGCCAGTTTTTCGATATTCAGATCGAAGTGGCGTTCAGGCCAATTTCCGATATTCAAATTGAAGTGGCGTTCAGGCCAATTTCCGATATTCAGATCGAAGTGGCGTTCAGGCCAATTTCCGATATTCAGATCGAAGTGGCGTTCAGGCAAGTTTCCGATATTCAGATCAAAGTGCCATTCAGGCCAATTTTCCTGATATTCAGATCGAAGTGGCATTCAGGCCAGTTTTCCCGATACTCAGATCGAAGTGGCATTCAGGCCAAGTCTTTCCGATGTTCAGATCGAAGAAGTTTCCGACGTTCAGGTCGATGCGACTTGTGGCATTCAGGCCAAATTTCCGATGTTCAGATCGAAGTCCTTTCCAGTATTCAGACTGATGAGCAGCATTCAGGCCATGGTTATTTCTGTGTTGCCATTTATTTTGGTATCCAGTTTAACATTCTTTTTCGATATTCAGACTGACTCTCACCGTACCAGACGAATTCTTCTTTCAAGGCCACCTCTTTGCCGATTCTGATAGGCATTGTCACTTCACTTCACTTCAGTGCAAATTTTTGGGCTTTTATTGTATTCAATCCCTTGATACCTCGAAAGTACGAAAGCAGCTGCCATCTTCTTTCCGGGTCTCCAATTGATTGAATAGGGACAGCTGTAATACCCCAAAATTTACCCTTCATTTTTCCTGGAAAAAAAAACGAAAAAAAAAATGAAAAAAAAACGAAAAAAAAAAGAAAACGAAAAAAAAAAAAATTAAAAATTAAAAATAAATAAATAAATAAAATTAATTAAATAAATGAATAAAATATAACAAATTTTTTTGGACTTGGGTCTCCCTCATTTGAGCCCACTACCCACGAAAATCAGTCTATAAATACTGAAGTTTCAGTAGAGGAGTTACACTTGGAGTTACACTAGGAGATTCACTGGAGAAAGATTTTGAGAGAAGGAAACCTAGGAACTACTCTGCAGCGACCTTCAGGCAGCCCTGAGAAGTTCACTCCACCTCACACAAACCCTAGTATTACTTTGCAGATCCGGCCGTACCATTCAATCTTAATCAATCTCTCCAATCAGGTTTGCCATATATCCATCATCTTTATGCCTTTAATTTGAATGCTCTAAATGTATGAGGTATTATGGGTGAATTTGATACCCTTTTGATGCATGTGTTTGACAAGAGGTTTAGGCCTCCTACCCTTGATTGCTTTTTGTGAGCTTTTTGTGAATTTTGATGGAATTATTCATGTGGTTACATTTTGATTTAGGGGCAACTCTTGGTTACCCTATTTTGTTTCTCTAACCTGTCTTTGTGTTGCCATGGCATTGTTTTCCCTGGATTTCACCTTGTTTGTCTAACCTTTCTGTTGAGTTTTCGTGAGGGCTCACATACTCTTGCAGGGATACCATCCAGAGGTTTATCCTGATTAATCGTATTGACTGATTTTCTTTGATGGTCTAGCTGGAGAGATCTCAGGGTTGCTAATCCTTTAATTGCTGTAACTTCGGATCTTTATCCGTGTGGTAATTTTTTCCTTTTCTCGTACTTTATCGCTTTCTTAGCTGGAAGACCTCGATAGGAGGCAATGTTTGAGCCCCTTGGTGGCATTTTACTTTGAGATACATGTTTTGTGTTTTGTATTCATATCCCCACATGTAGCGCGTTTCCTTTGTCAAGGACTGCCTGTTTGCCCTCGCGCATCCCAAACCCTAAAACCCATAACACACGTTTACTCCTTCTACTACAGGCGAGTAAGTCTCCAAAGGTCGAGCATCCGGTAGATTGCGTAGTGACGTCGTTCGTCCAAAACCCAATCCATAATTACCCTTAACCCGTAGTTAGCCGAACTACGGCTTGCTCTGATTCTCATTCCATATGAGATACGTAGGCATAAGACGCGATGTCTTAGCGAGCACACATCCCCTAACCCATAGGTCAGCCGAGCTACGAAGACTCTGATTCTCATATTCATATGAGATACGTATGCAGTGGATGCGACATCCGCGCGAGTCATTTCTCTTAACCTTTTTAGTAAATAAACACATTAGGTAAACCCACACCCTTTAGACAAAAACCACAAAAGTGGATCCCGTAGAGTACTATGGATGCGTAGGGGTGCTAATACCTTCCCTTCGCATAACCGACTCCCGAACCCAAGATTTGGTTGCGAGACCCCGTCTTGTCCTTTCCTTTTTCAGGTTTACTTCGAGCGTTTCCTTTCCCTCCTTTGGGATGAATAACGCACGGTGGCGACTCTTCTGTCATTTTCTTTCGCCGGTTGTTTTTTCGCACACTGTATTTTTCAGGTTGCGACACCAACCTGCATAATGATTTGATATTTTGATTTTTGAGAAGTGAATTTGTGACCAAATATTATACAGATGGATAATTATATTTTTTATTTATGTTTTTTGTGATCACCATTTTTAGAAATAAGTAAAAAGTAAAAATAAACATCAAAGATGTGGATGAATAGAATTAATTTTATTGATGATCAATTTAAAATGCCCAAACAATGTTCACTTCTCCCTTAGGCATAGGAGAAGGATTTTAAAATATAAAAAGCAAATTAATTAGATCGATGCAAAATAATAGGAATATCAACAGCAGTCCAATTGTTGCATGTTTGTCCATGTGTCACAAAATTAGGGCAGTCTTCCTCTTCATTGTCCCCCATCACAGTAGCTAAATGTTGTTCATTCCCATGAATGAACCCTCCGCTACGAAAGCTAAGTTGCATCTCTTCTGATCTAACGGTTTACGAGCCCTTCTGGAACCCTAAACCAGTCATTCCTTTGTTGTCAGTGACTCTACCACACCCCCCTGATCAACAGGACCTTCTTCAACAATCTTCTGCGCATCTTTTAGAGAGGACATAGGTGCCCCGACTCTCTTCTCAGCAGCAATAGATAAGGCTTGGAACGGCATTCCAACCTCATCCTCAGCTTTTACATATGAAAAAGATGACAGATGGCTGACCAACAGTGCTTTCTCACCTCCCACAATCACCAATTTTCCATTCTTGACAAATTTGAGCTTCTGGTGCAAAGTCAGGCACTTTGAATTTGACTGGGATTTTCATATTAGGCACTAAGCATATTTCAGCAGCACTCTTCGCAAACAAATATTTGCCTCTCAACGTTTTCAGTTCCTTGCGTAACTCAAGGAATTGGTCCTTCATCTCATTCATTTTCTCATAGACGTTCGAGCCCTCAGATGGCTTGGAGTGATAGATTGTGTCTTCTACATGCGGCAAAGTGTGCACAATGGGAGGTGGCACAGACATGACCAGGCTAGATGTCGGTATGGAAGCAAAAGTGGGAGCGAAACCCTCTGGCACAAAATTAGGTGGCATTCCCCAAGGGAATCCAACAGGCAGATTCAGAGCGAAGTGGGCGGTGGCAGCAGGCACAGTAGAGGTAACCACTTCAGAGATGACAGTCCTCGTAGGAGGAGTTGCAGGAGTTGGAGATGCTTGGCTCTGGGCAGCAAGAACTGACTCCATCATGGTAGTTAGTCGAGCAATCTCCTCTTTCAAGTCTCGGTTCTCTTGCTCAAGATGATCCATGATCTTTGGACAATTAGCTCTGGTGTTGTACCGGTGAGTCAGCTTGGCTAAAGCACAGAAGAACACCAATCAGACACCTGGCAAAAACTTGCTTATGCAAATGATGCATGAAATGCAATGCTTGATTATTTTTATTTCCAAGGAACTTACTTTATCATTTGCAAATATATAAAAATTGAAATGGCGATTGCAATAATTTGATATGACCAAAAATCTCTTTTCATTTATAGAAATTGGAAGGATTACACTGAGTACAATTTCAGAAACCAAAATAAAAAGATACAAGAGAAAAGGAGACTAGTCATCTTAAGGATCCCTAACAACAGTGTCAGCAGATCTGGATGAAGGCGCGTACTTCCTTCGAATGCGACAAATCTCGGTCTCAAAAGAAGCCTTCATCTAAGTCTTCTCGAGGACAAGCTAGTCAACAATCTTCTTCCAAGCAACGGAAGGCTGAGGCATGCTAGAAGATGAAACCTCTGGCTATCTCTGTCTTTTCGTCACCCGGTCTTGAAGTAGCTAAATCAGTGCATCTTTGTCCTTAGACTCCAATAGCAACTCTTCATGCTTCTTGCTCAAAGCATGGAAACATTCTTCCCACATATCCTTCTCTTTCTTCATCTTGATAAGCGCGTCTTCCAACTCTTCTACATCTTGGTTAGGGAGAGTTAATGGCTCAACCACAACCATAGACATAGGTCTCTCACAAGGATAAGGCATCTTCAACTCCATAGCTCTCTTCTTCACCCAAAGAGTGTAAGCTTCCAAAGCTACATAATTGCGCAGACAAAGCTCGGATCTTCCTTTCCTATGCACATTATGCCAAGATTGCACAATCTTTTACTTCAAATGTTGGGGATCTTTACCCTCTTGATAGAAAAGACCTTCTAACAACATGTTATTAGGTTTATCTCTCAAGGGGAACCTGTAACACCCCGATAAAAATAAGATAATTATTTAATTTAAGTTAATATTATATTTATTAATTTAATTAAATAATTGGAATTATTGGATTATTATTATTATTATTGGAATAATAATTATTGGAATATTATTGGGATTATTATTATTGGATTATTTTGTTATTATTGGAATAAAAGTAGAAATCAGTAAAAAGGTTCCATTTGGTAAAAAGAGTTATTTTCACGTGAAAAGGGAAAAGAGGCAGAAAAGTGGAAAAGGGCAAAGAAAGCCAGAGAACAAGGGTTGAAGGAAGGAAAAGCTTGAAGCTCAGAGATTTGCCGGATTAACTCAGGTAAGGGGGGTTTATCGTCGATTAATGGGTATTATGGGATAATATGTCATGGGTAGTGATAAACCATTGATTTACCTCTGATTGGAATAATTATGCTGAAAATTGTGAACTTTTGGGATGAACGAATATGGATTAAAATTGAAGGAAATTCGTAGGAATTAGATGCAATAGTGTTAGAAATTGTGAGATCGAATAGGTTATGATTCGTGTTAGATGATATGAACGATTATTGTGAAAAATTGGACTGTGGAAGGTTGAATTGGATAGATCTCGTAGCAGAGAAAGCCATAGTAGATCTGGAAGTCTGGGTTCTGGTCATACGCGTATGGTACTAGGCAATACGCGTATGAGATGGCATGGTACGCGTATGGCACTAGGCAATACGCGTATGGATGAGGAAGATGATGTTTTGAACGTAGTTTGGCCTCTGTTGGTACGCGTATGGGGAAGTGGTACGCGTAGCATACGCGTATGAGATGGTGTTACGCGTATGGGATTTTGTCAGGAGATGGGCCATACGCGTATGGGGTTAGGCAATACGCGTATGGTCAGGATTGTGATTTTCCTGAGCTGTTGTTGTGCAGTTTTTAACTGTTCAGGTGAGTAACGTAATTCAGATGATGTATGATATATTAGGGATCATTTCCCGTTGTTGTGAGTAGTATAGGTATTAGTAGAGTGTGCTAATACTGTGGTTGTTATTTGGCATGATATGATATGCTTATGTGATAAAATACTGATGATGTGTGATGGTATGCATGATGCTGTGAATGTATCAGTTATGTGTGCATTTGTGAATAGACTGTTTTATGGCTTAGAGTGTGAGCATATATCTATTCTTGAATTGTTGTTGATGATGTAGCATTGCTAGGTGATTAGCATGCATGTTGTGGCCTTTATGGTGGTAGCTAATTCCCATGGTGAGGAATTAGTGATGAGTTAGTGTGAATTGTTGTTGATGTTTGCATGCTAGGTGAATTAGCGTGCATAGCATGGCCCTTGGGGTGGTAGCTAATTCCCATGGTGAGGAATTAGTGATGTGAGTCACTAGGTCTCAAATGAGTGGGACTGGTGAGCTTGGTAGCCGTACCTGGATTTGGTCGGTGAGGTTGAACTATATGTTCACGAATAGTCGGTACCGCATGCATGGAGTCTCATTGCATTTGTATTGTATGGCGTATAATATGAATGGATGTATTCCAATATTATACGTGTGTTTTGTGGTTGAGTTGAGTATGATTTTAGTTGATGTTGCCGCTGCTGAATGTATGATCTGATTAGGGTGATGAATGTGTGAAATTACTTGGCATTACATGTTAATTTATAATGCTTATTATATCGATTGAGAAACTCACCCTTACAACTATTTTTCAGGTAACGAGCAGTGATTGAGTAGAAGCTAGTGCTTGGAGTCTAGTGTAGTCTCCTTAGTGGGTCGTGCTCTGATAGATGTAACATCGGGATGGGATGTTTTACCTTATTGAATAATTTTACATGCAACATGTTACATGTTTTACATGATTGATGAGATTTATATCCGCTGCGTTTTATGCAAAAATGCTTATGTTTTGAATTAACAAAAGAGCATGACAGTTATATTGTTGAATGGTGTGAAATATTGTGTAACACCCTTAATTGCATATTTACTCTGATTGAGATATTTATTATTTTAATTAAATATTGGGGGTATTTTAGAAGGGTGTTACATTAGTGGTATCAGAGCATAGTCAGTCGAGTCGAGTCGTAATTATTCTGTTTCCCCTGTACGGGATAGGTGTTGTGTAACCCTATCAGTACTTATTGTTTTAGCTTCTTGGGTTTTCAGAATAGAGATGGCTGGAAGAGGTAGAGATGATGCTGCGATTGCTGAGGCTCTGGGTATGCTAGCTGGAGTACTTGGAGGAAATCCGAATGTTGTGGGAATGGGAGCTGCTCGTCAACTGAGTGAGTTCCAGAAGAACAATCCTCCAATGTTCAAGGGAGCATACGATCCAGATGGCGCTCAGAAGTGGTTGAAGGAGATCGAGAGGATCTTCCGAGTGACTGAGTGTGCCGAGAACCAGAAGGTCAGGTTCGGTACGCATATGCTGTCAGAAGAAGCAGATGACTGGTGGGTTGCTACCCGTACTGAGTTGGAATCTGCTGGGAATGCTGAGATCACTTGGGCTGTATTCAGAGAGAGATTTCTGAGGAAGTACTTTCCAGAGGATGTCAGAGGAAAGAAAGAGATAGAATTCTTGGAATTGAAACAGGGTAACAGGTCTGTTACTGAGTATGCTGCTAAGTTCACAGAGCTGTCAAATTATTACACTCCCTATAACGAGGCTACTGGGGAATTTTCGAAATGTGTGAAGTTTGAGAACGGGTTACGTCCCGAGATTAAGCAGGCTATTGGGTATCAGCGGATTAGAGTGTTTTCTGATTTGGTTGACTGTTGCAGGATTTTTGAACAGGATTCCAAGGCTAGAGCAGAGAGCTATCAGCAAAGGGTTGATAGGAAAGGCAAGAATCAGAATGATCGTGGGAAATCGTATGCAGCTGGCAAAGGTTTCCAGAGACAAAGTGGGATGAAGAGGCCTAGTGGGGGAGACTCCAGTGCCCCTGCTAAGTGTTACAGATGTGGTCAGGCTGGACATCATTTCCATGAGTGTACCAGTAATGAGAAGAAGTGTTTTAAGTGTGGCAAAGGTGGTCACTTGGCTGCAGAGTGCCGGTTGAAGACTGTGACTTGTTTCAACTGTGGAGAGGTGGGTCATATTAGCCCACAGTGTCCTAAGCCGAAGAAAGAGAACCAGTCGGGAGGCAAGGTCTTTGCTTTATCGGGTTCTGAGACTTCTGCAGATGATCGTTTGATCCGAGGTACGTGTTATATTAATGGCTTTCCTCTTGTAGCTATTATTGACACAGGTGCGACTCATTGCTTTATATCTTTGGATTGTGCTGTGAAACTTAAGTTAGAAATATCTGAGATGCTTGGAAGTATGGTGATTGATACTCCTGCGAAGGGTTCAGTGACTACTACTTCAGTTTGTTTAAATTGCCCTTTGAGTATTTTTGGTAGAGACTTTGGGATGGACCTAGTGTGTCTTCCACTTGTGCAGATTGATGTTATTCTGGGTATGAACTGGTTGGTGTTTAACCGAGTCTATATCAATTGTTTTGATAAGACTGTGATCTTTCCTGAGATTGAGGAAGGAAAGAGTTTGTTTCTATCAGCGAGGCAGGTGAATGAGGCAGTAGCAGATGGGGCAGAGTTGTTTATGCTGTTAGCGACTTTGGAGGCTAAAGATAAACTGGCAATTTGCGATCTAGCTGTGGTGTGTGATTTTTCTGATGTGTTTCCTGAAGAAGTGAATGAATTACCACCAGAGCGTGAAGTTGAGTTCTCGATTGATTTGGTACCTGGTACTAGGCCGATATCGATGGCTCCGTACCGTATGTCTGCTGTTGAGTTAACTGAATTGAAGAGTCAGTTGGAAGATCTGTTGGATAAGAGATTTATTCGTCCGAGTGTGTCGCCGTGGGGTGCACCAGTGTTATTAGTTAAGAAGAAAGAAGGTACTATGAGGTTGTGTGTGGACTACAGGCAACTGAATAAAGTAACGATCAAGAATCGGTATCCTTTGCCGAGGATTGATGATTTGATGGATCAGTTGGTTGGTGCGAGTGTGTTCAGCAAAATAGATTTGAGATCTGGGTATCATCAGATACGTGTGAAAGCTGAGGATATTCAGAAGACTGCTTTCAGAACAAGGTATGGACATTATGAATATTCTGTAATGCCTTTTGGTGTGACTAATGCGCCTGGAGTATTTATGGAGTATATGAATAGGATTTTCCATCCGTACCTAGATCAGTTTGTTGTGGTGTTTATTGATGACATTTTGGTGTATTCGAAATCTGAAGAAGAGCATGTTGAGCATTTGAGAGTGGTGTTAGGAGTTCTACGAGAAAAGAAGTTATTTGCTAAACTGTCTAAGTGTGAATTTTGGTTAAAAGAGGTTAGTTTTCTTGGTCATGTGATTTCCAGAGGTGGTGTTGCTGTTGATCCTTCTAAGATAGAAGCGGTATCTAAGTGGGAAGCTCCGAAGTCGGTTTCTGAGATAAGAAGTTTTCTTGGACTTGCAGGTTATTATAGGAAGTTCATTGAAGGATTTTCTAAGTTGGCGTTACCGTTGACGATGTTGACTAGAAAGGGGCAAGCGTTTGTTTGGGACTCGAAATGTGAATAAGGTTTCCAAGAGTTAAAGAGAAGGTTAACTACTACTCCTATTTTGATATTACCAAGTCCGTCAGAACTATTTGAGGTTTTCTGTGATGCTTCATTGTTGGGTTTGGGTGGTGTGTTGATGCAGAATAAGCAGGTTATAGCTTATGCTTCGAGACAACTGAGAGTTCATGAGAGGAACTATCCGACACACGATTTAGAGTTGGCAGCCGTGGTATTTGTTCTGAAGTTATGGAGGCATTACTTGTACGGGTCAAGATTTGAGGTTTTCAGTGACCATAAAAGTTTAAAGTATTTGTTTGATCAGAAAGAGCTGAATATGAGACAGAGGAGATGGTTAGAGTTTTTGAAGGATTATGACTTTGGTTTGAATTACCATCCGGGTAAAGCAAACGTAGTGGCTGATGCATTGAGTCGGAAATCATTGCATATGTCTATGTTAATGGTTAAGGAATTGGATCTAATTGAGCAGTTTAGAGACTTGAGTTTGGTGTGTGAGAGTACTCACAATAGTGTTAAATTGGGAATGTTGAAGTTAACGAGTGGTATTCTGGATGAGATTAGAGAGAGTCAGAAATCCGATGTGCTTTTGATTGATAAGTTGACTTTAGTGAATCAAGGTCAAGGTGGCGAATTCAGAGTTGATGAGAATGGTGTTTTGAAATTTGGTAATCGGGTGTGTATTCCGGATGTTACCGAACTTAAGAAGAGTATCCTGGAGGAAGGACATCGTAGTGGCTTAAGTATTCATCCTGGAGCTACGAAGATGTATCATGATTTGAAAAAGTTATTTTGGTGGCCGGGAATGAAAAGAGAAATTGCGAGTTTTGTTTATTCTTGTTTGACTTGTCAGAAGTCAAAGATTGAGCATCAGAAGTCGTCTGGGCTAATGCAACCGTTGGTTATTCCAGAGTGGAAGTGGGATAGTATCAGTATGGATTTTGTTTCTGGGTTACCAAGGACAAATAAGAATTTTGAAGCCATTTGGGTGATTGTTGATAGATTGACGAAATCGGCTCATTTCATTCCGATCAGAATGGATTATCCGTTAGAGAGATTAGCCGAGTTGTATATTGAGAAGATTGTAAGTTTGCATGGTATTCCGTCGAGTATTGTTTCGGACAGAGATCCTAGATTTACATCGAAGTTCTGGGAAGGTTTGCAGAGGGCTTTGGGAACTAAGTTGAGATTGAGTTCTGCATATCATCCGCAGACTGATGGTCAGACTGAGAGGACGATTCAGTCACTAGAGGATCTTTTGAGAGCTTGTGTTTTGGAAAAAGGAGGTGCTTGGGATTGTTATTTACCTTTGATTGAGTTTACCTACAACAATAGTTTTCATTCGAGCATTGGTATGGCACCGTTTGAAGCTTTGTATGGTAGGAGATGTCGGACACCTTTATGTTGGTATGAGTCCGGTGAGAGTGCTGTGGTTGGACCGGAGATTGTTCAACAAACTACGGAAAAGATTAAGATGATTCAGGAGAAGATGAGAATTGCTCAGAGTCGTCAGAAGAGTTATCACGACAAGAGGAGAAAGTCACTTGAGTTCCAAGAGGGAGATCATGTGTTTCTTCGTGTTACTCCGATAACTGGGGTTGGTCGAGCTTTGAAGTCGAAGAAGTTGACACCTCGATTTATTGGTCCTTATCAGATTTTGGAGAGGATAGGGGAGGTAGCCTATCGTATCGCTTTACCGCCGTCACTTGCGAATTTGCATGAGGTTTTTCATGTGTCTCAGTTGAGGAGGTACATTCCTGATCCGTCGCATGTGGTCAAAGTAGATGATGTACAGGTGAGAGATAACCTGACTGTTGAAACATCACCTATGAGGATCGAGGATCGAGAGTTGAAGCAGTTGCGGGGTAAAGAGATTGCTTTGGTAAAGGTAGCTTGGGGCGGACCAGCAGGTGGCAATGTGACTTGGGAACTTGAGAGTCAGATGAAGGAGTCTTATCCTGAGTTATTCACTTGAGGTATGTTTTCGAGGACGAAAACTCTTTTAGTGGGGGAGAGTTGTAACACCCCGATAAAAATAAGATAATTATTTAATTTAAGTTAATATTATATTTATTAATTTAATTAAATAATTGGAATTATTGGATTATTATTATTATTATTGGAATAATAATTATTGGAATATTATTGGGATTATTATTATTGGATTATTTTGTTATTATTGGAATAAAAGTAGAAATCAGTAAAAAGGTTCCATTTGGTAAAAAGAGTTATTTTCACGTGAAAAGGGAAAAGAGGCAAAAAGTGGAAAAGGGCAAAGAAAGCCAGAGAACAAGGGTTGAAGGAAGGAAAAGCTTGAAGCTCAGAGATTTGCCGGATTAACTCAGGTAAGGGGGGTTTATCGTCGATTAATGGGTATTATGGGATAATATGTCATGGGTAGTGATAAACCATTGATTTACCTCTGATTGGAATAATTATGCTGAAAATTGTGAACTTTTGGGATGAACGAATCTGGATTAAAATTGAAGGAAATTCGTAGGAATTAGATGCAATAGTGTTAGAAATTGTGAGATCGAATAGGTTATGATTCGTGTTAGATGATATGATCGATTATTGTGAAAAATTGGACTGTGGAAGGTTGAATTGGATAGATCTCGTAGCAGAGAAAGCCATAGCAGATCTGGAAGTCTGGGTTCTGGTCATACGCGTATGGTACTAGGCAATACGCGTATGAGATGGCATGGTACACGTATGGCACTAGGCAATACGTGTATGGATGAGGAAGATGATGTTTTGAACGTAGTTTGGCCTCTGTTGGTACGCGTATGGGGAAGTGGTACGCGTAGCATACGCGTATGAGATGGTGTTACGCGTATGGGATTTTGTCAGGAGATGGGCCATACGCGTATGGGGTTAGGCAATACGCGTATGGGCAGGATTGTGATTTTCCTGAGCTGTTGTTGTGCAGTTTTTAACTGTTCAGCTGAGTAACGTAATTCAGATGATGTATGATATATTAGGGATCATTTCCCGTTGTTGTGAGTAGTATAGGTATTAGTAGAGTGTGCTAATACTGTGGTTGTTATTTGGCATGATATGATATGCTTATGTGATAAAATACTGATGATGTGTGATGGTATGCATGATGCTGTGAATGTATCAGTTATGTGTGCATTTGTGAATAGACTGTTTTATGGCTTAGAGTGTGAGCATATATCTATTCTTGAATTGTTGTTGATGATGTAGCATTGCTAGGTGATTAGCATGCATGTTGTGGCCTTTATGGTGGTAGCTAATTCCCATGGTGAGGAATTAGTGATGAGTTAGTGTGAATTGTTGTTGATGTTTGCATGCTAGGTGAATTAGCGTGCATAGCATGGCCCTTGGGGTGGTAGCTAATTCCCATGGTGAGGAATTAGTGATGTGAGTCACTAGGTCTCAAATGAGTGGGACTGGTGAGCTTGGTAGCCGTACCTGGATTTGGTCGGTGAGGTTGAACTATATTTTCACGAATAGTCGGTACCGCATGCATGGAGTCTCATTGCATTTGTATTGTATGGCGTATAATATGAATGGATGTATTCCAATATTATACGTGTGTTTTGTGGTTGAGTTGAGTATGATTTTAGTTGATGTTGCCGCTGCTGAATGTATGATCTGATTAGGGTGATGAATGTGTGAAATTACTTGGCATTACATGTTAATTTATAATGCTTATTATATCGATTGAGAAACTCACCCTTACAACTATTTTTCAGGTAACGAGCAGTGATTGAGTAGAAGCTAGTGCTTGGAGTCTAGTGTAGTCTCCTTAGTGGGTCGTGCTCTGATAGATGTAACATCGGGATGGGATGTTTTACCTTATTGAATAATTTTACATGCAACATGTTACATGTTTTACATGATTGATGAGATTTATATCCGCTGCGTTTTATGCAAAAATGCTTATGTTTTGAATTAACAAAAGAGCATGACAGTTATATTGTTGAATGGTGTGAAATATTGTGTGACACCCTTAATTGCATATTTACTCTGATTGAGATATTTATTATTTTAATTAAATATTGGGGGTATTTTAGAAGGGTGTTACAGAACCCAAGTTGACGACGAGCCAAAGCAGGGTTGTAGCTAATTCCTCCTTGTGTACCAATGAGGGGCACATTAGAGAATTCACCACAACTATCAATAATCTCCACGCTGCTTAAGGACGGATCATACCAAACTATATCATCATTAGTGAGAGACATAAGTCTTTGAGACCAGCTTAGACATTGTTTGTTCTCCATAAAAGCAGGCGTCTGAGGCAAGTGCGAAATAAACCACATGTAAAGGAGAGGAGTACAACAGACAATCGTTCCACCATCCTTAGAATTCCTTAGATGCAAAGAGAAATACATATCATCCAACAGAGTAGGCACAGGATTCCCAATCAAGAAAAGTCTAATGGCGTTAACATCATCAAAACCTTCAATGTTAGGGAACATAGTTAATCCATAGATGAGCAACACAAAGATATCTTCAAAAGCATCCACACTACCAGCTTGAGCAAAAGTGGTAGCTTCCTTGATGAGGAAAACATATGGCAATCCAAATAACCCTCCTTTCTTCACCCAATGAGCCTCTATATCAGACTTCTTCAAGTGAAGAGCTTCAGCAATAATACTAGATCGGGGAATCTCCTCCAATCCACTAAAAGGTACTCTACTAGAAACCGGTATCCCCAAAAGATGAGAATTCTCCTCCAAGGTAGGCACAAGCTGAAAATTTGGGAAAGTGAAACAATGGTAGAGAGGATCATAGAACTGCACCAATACACTCAGCGATCCTTCAACCACATCAGCAGACAAAATGGATAGAAGCTTCCCATGACGTTGTTTGAAGTCCAAGGGATCTAGTACAAAAGATGCTAGCTTCCTTAGTCCTTTCAAGTCGGGACATATGAAACTGTACTTCTTAGTGTTCCTTCGTCCACAATCCATGGTCTGAAAATATTTGCAAATGATACCTTAGTTCCTTGAAATTTTGTGTGATGAATGTTATGATGTGCATGAAATGCATGAATGCAACAATCACAAATAAGGGATCACACGTAAGGCAAAGAAAGGTCAAGGGATGAATCAAGTCACTGCCAAGATCAATCATCCATTTTGGTGGATTATGGTGTACACCTTATCAACACCCAAGTTCCATTGATATTGACAAGACTTGATTGGATCAACCAAGAATCAAGGGTTTGTTGCAAGTCACGAGCATGGAGTCTGGGTAAGAACCATCCCAAAGGAGTGAACTGAGGATAAAAACTTATAGATCATGTTGTAAAAAGTTCCCAGAGTCTTAATTCCATCTATCGGATATTACAGGTTAAGATGACTGACTCATCGACCCCCAATATTCTCAAGAGAAACTCGTTTGAGTGTAGTATCACGTAACAACTGTTATCAAGTCTACACTTGAACAGTTTCCGCATTACATCCTAAATTGGCCAAGATGGGTTAGGTGTTCTAAGGTCCTCAGCTTCTCAGACCCAATTAGAAATAGCAATGCCTAACCACAAATACTTGTGTGACATTTCCAAATCCAAAGGAGTCTCCACTGAGCAGATGGATCTCAAGCCAGCTTGTTAAAGACTACTCCACACAAGTCGAACATGACTATACCATCCTCCTATCTTAATTGCACTCAAGTTTAGGTTAGAACTTATCTTACCACTCAGAGATCACCAAGCATAACAAGCATATTATATCACACATACACATATACAAACATCACATATATACAAATATATTCACACAAAATGTAGGCTAAACCCACTGGAGACTACTCCCCAGCAGAGACGCCACTTAATTTCTATAGCGGGAAATTCATGATCATTAAGCTATTGACAAGGTAAAGATCAATTAACAAGAGTCGCCACCGCGTTTTTATTGTTTCCAAGGGAAAAGGCAAAAAGTACGAACAAAACCCAAATAGTAAGAAGTTTTCAAATAAAAACTAATAAAAATCAGAGATCACAGGTAAGAGGGTTGGTTACACAGAGGGTAGGTGTTAGCACCCAAAGTGTCCTAGGTACTCCTAGGGAGCCCTTTTTGTATGCATGTGTGTTTTCTACAAAGTGATGTTTACAAACAAATAGATTGGGGGGTGAGAAAATAATTCATTGATTATATTTTTGTGTTTGACAAGACCTTCGGTCTTGTGCCTACGTACCAACATAAAAATGAGGGATCAAAACCTCGTTCGTGCTATAAATTTCAAAATGAGTGTGTTGGTTTTAACCAAATTTAAGTTTTAAAGGCACAAAGGCCTAAAATGGTTTGAATGAGTTAGTTCTTTTTGGCTTTTTGAAAGTTTAAGTCAAGTATAGTTAAGTTTATTTACAAGTTTGATTTAAGAAAATAAGCATGAAAATGCAATGGCATAAGGCCAAAGTTTCTACCTTTTTCAAAAGGGGTCTAAGTTTAGAACAAAAGTAATTCATACAATGAAGTTTTTGAAAATGGAGGGAGAGATTTTGAAATTAAAGAAATTGGGAAAAGATGAAGAGACTACCCTATGCACAAAAATTTAAAAGTTTAAAGTTGAAAAAATCTGACCAAATGGGAGCAATCCAATAGACAAGTATGTCAATAGAAACCCAGAATTCCCTTTGACTTTTTAGATCAAGCAACACACAAATGCACAATTATATCAATCTTGAAGAGCAAAGGAATCAAATAAAGATGGCCTCATCCAAGCTTTTCCACTTCAATGATCTTCTTCAAAATAGCCTATGTAGTAGATGAATTCCACAAGCCATGGGTTCAACATAATAGTTTAACAATGATCAATGTTGCAGATGAATCTGGAGAAGTCTAGGATGATGTATCAGATGAAATCAAACTTGCAAGCTCTTGGTTCTTCAACAAATTGGCATTGGCCAAGTCCATTAGCAGAGGAATGTTGCCTAAATTCTAAGTCCAATTGGGGAGAGATCAAAACAACAGTGCACTCAAAAGTCTTTTAGGGTTTTTGTTATTATTATGTACATTAATGGTCAAAGACCAATCAAACAACAAAGCAACAAAGTATATCAACCATATGGTCCAAGTGGACAAAGTGAAAATTGCATAAACATAAACGATTACAATGATATGTACAATGACAAATGATAATAGAACAATAAAAGTAAATTTCATTAAAAGTAAAAGCTTGAAAGTAAAAGTTAAAGGTTAGTAAGTTAGTAGTTAGTTTTGTTTTTGCTTTTTGATTTCAAGACATTCTTTGGAGAACACTCAACCCAATTTCCACAAGCATGGATCCTTGAACCAAAACATCTTCCAAAGGAAGGAAAGAAGGCCAAGTTTCCACACAATACCATGGAAGAGGGGAGACTTACAATCTCACTAACTAGAATGCTTATGCCTTTTATGTCACAAATTTAGCGTTATGTTAAGCAATCGTAATTGGACTTATGTAGAAGTCATAACTATTTGAGGTCGGGCAATAAACTTTTGGTGTTAATGCATGTTCGAGACATAGTATTAAGAACTATGCTCCTTAAACATACCACACACACAAAATATGCAAAAGTGTGGCCTAATCTCATCCATACTCATGTTAATCTTTTAATAAACTAGCATTAGGAAATTGAGATGTTATTGGCCAATTGAAAATGAATGGATCAAGGGGAATTAGATGAAGAGTGAAAGGGATGAATGAGATCACAAATTGGTCAAAGGAGAACTTTTATCAAATTAATATTATTCATTCATTTTGGGAGATGGAATGTACATTCCATCAATCCCTTAAATCCAATAATATTAACTTGACAATGTCAAATCAACCTTGACCGAGGCCCAACAACAAATGAGAAACTCAAATAAGTCAATCCAAATGGTCAACACAATTAAAAGGGCATTTATTCAAATTAAAAATATTAAAATAATGCATTAAATTCAAATATGTTTTGTCCAAATCCTAAAATCACATCAAAACACCAAATAAATGGCCATGTGATTTATCATGGGTCAAACATGGTCAAAGGACCTTGGATAAAAAAAATCATAATTTTTGGACACTTAAAAATATTTTTAAACAATTAAAAAAAATGAAAAATCAATTAATTCATGAAAAATATTAATAATGATCCAAAAATGTGAAAGAGAAAATATTTCTAAATTTTTGGTGAAAGTCCCATATTTTTTAGATCAATATTAAATTTATTATGAATTATTGAAAAAAAATAGAATTAAAAGGAAAATCAGAAAATGCAAAAATACATGGACCATCAGATCTCCCTCATAAATTGAGGTGGCAAATCTGATGATCTATAACACGCGTTCCACCAATGTCCTAGTCAACTGCGTGGCAAACATGGTATTTACAAGGAACGGCTGAGATTATAACGTGAGGAATAGATCACACGGTCTAGACCACAAACACATCATCACTAAAATTTCAAACAGGGACATGATTTGAAAGAGAAAACATCTGAGCACGAATATCACCTTCATTTCTTCCAATTCCAACTATATAGAGAGATATGTGGAATTGAAAAATGAGGTTCATGATCTGAGTTGCTTCGATTCAGCCTCAAAGAAACTCAAACACCTTGCCTACATTAGTAGGACTTCAGCCAACACAATAATCAAGAGAATTGAGCAAGAAATAAGGAGAATCAAAGAGATCAAATTTTCTGCAAGTTACCTTCAATGGAGGTCTGAGCTTGCTAGATCTTGATTTGAATCGTGCTTTGCTTCACTTCAATTGCTTGCAGAAGAGGAATGGAATGGCTTAGAATCAATGGACTCCTAAAGAATTGAATTCCAAAATAGTGGAGATTCAAGCTCAAATTCAACTGAATTTTTCAGGTTTATCCTCTTGGTATGAAGGGTTTTCTATGGGGGAATCAAAGTTGGCGCAGTGTGTGTGTGATTTCTGATCACAAGAGCTTCAATTTATAGAGAATTCAAATGATATTTGCACAACCATTCAACTTTCCAATTTTGGAAAAATGATGTAAGCAAGTTGCATGGGCGCGCATATGCCCATGAAATGATTGTCCAAAAGTCCAAAATGAAGTTCAGATGCATTGGAGATGGATTGGATTCCAAGGCAATTGAGCATTGTTGTTTGAAGTTTGATCCATGCCACATGATACCAGCCTGTTTAAGCCATGCGCAGCCTATGCATTTCAAATCCAAAATTCATGACCTTTACCTCTTTGGAAAGGTGAGATCAAAAGGAGCAAGTTTGATGTTCGACACTTTTTTATTTGGAGCATGGAACTTGGAGATATTTGAGGTGGAAGTTTGGAAAAATTTGACATATTGAAAATTTTCTAAGTGTCAAGCCATATGTCTCAATATTCCATCTTGCTTAACTTTTAATAGGAGCTTCAAATGAGAAACGTGTCTTCATAAAAGTTGTATCCATCTCAAAGACCTTTAAAATGGTCACTAATTTCATGTCATTTGGATTTTAAATGATAGAGTTATGCATATTTGAAGTTTGGCAAAATCACTTTATCAATGGTATAGGTCAAAAGTGACCTATAATGTAGCCTCATATCACATGTTCAAAGAAGTTGAATTAGCTCTCACTCCAAACATCAAAGTTTAAATAGACACATTTAATTTGATTGTGAAACTTGGAAATATTTCATCTCATAAAAATTGAGCAAGTTATGGCCTTGGGAAGTTGACTTTCAAATTAGGGTTTAGACAAAATGACCTATAATGTTTCAACATAGAAAATGACTTTCCAAGCAAAAATAGCTCTATGTCTTAACATGAAAGTTGTTTATAATATCATTTAGAGTAAGTTTTCTCTTGGAATCATTTTCATATGGTGAAAATTGCAGGAGATAAGGTCTAGGGAGACCCAATTTTGATCAGATGAATTCATTTGGCCAACCACCATTAACCAACTTGCTAATTTCCAATTCTATTGACTTTATTGGATCATGGTAGATCATATATGCATAACATGTTAATTTTTTAAGTTTCCCTTAAGAAATTTGATCAATTGGTGAGATAGCTTGTTAGAGAAGTTACTCAAGATACCTAGTTAAACTAGGGTTTCCAAGGCAAATCACCCTCACACTCTTGAAGCAAACATGATCAATATAACATGTAGAAACAATTGGGACTCATACATGATGCTCATAACAATTCTTGAATCAATTCTTGATTGTGCTCTTTGTTCATGAGGGTCTCAAACCCTAGATGTGATCAATGAATCAAGGAAATCATGTCCCTTACCTACAAAAGAGTTAGATAGATACAAAGGAATATTTTTGGTATTTTGGTTAGTGAAATGATAAAATACAAGTATGATATAATCACAAAGTTCTTGGTGATCTCTCCCAAAACAAACTCAATGAAAAAGGGTAAAGAGGATACAAAGGTATGATCCCAATGCTAATGCTTATGATGAAATGCATAAGGGATCTTAGGGTCAAAATTGGGGTCTTACAGTTCTACGTGCCTTTTATAAGTGACAATAAAAGGCCTTAATTTAAGGGTAAACTCGGTTCTGAATACGCGAAAGCGACAATTCCTGTTAAATGGATTCTTTTCAAGAGTAGAAAATATTTCCTCATAAGTAGTTCTATTTAGACAATCGAAACATCACTTAACTGACGTGATATACATTCAAACCTGTCTTTATTTGCACTGCATTTATTATTTACCGTTATTTTGCAACCCCAATATCTCTTTTATACCGCCTTAGATAAACATCGTAACGATAGTAATCGATAGATTGACGATTTGGTCTCTGTGGGATCAATATTCTTTTATATTACTTTGACACGATTCGTGCACTTGCGAATTCACCGATCACTTGAGAACTATACCGACCCCCAATTCATCAAATTTTACAGGAAGCCCTTTAAAACATCACAACAATCAGGATTTAATTCACATACAACACAATTATCATGAATACCATTCATAAACCCATGCTCTTCAAGCTTCCTCACAACTATGGACATCGGAGCTTTTACATCAACAACCCTTCTGATAAATTTTGTAGTATCTTCATCAATCATTTCACTGACTTTTGGACCATTATGATTTGGCAGAGGATTTGTCTTTACATTAGGCCTATTGGAAGCAGATGGAAAGATGGGCTGATTCACAACAGTTGGCACCACTATCTTGACGGGAGTCTCAACGGTGGCCACAATATCAGCAGCAGAAGTAGTCACCATAACAACATTGGTGACAACAACAGTAGTAGGATTTACAAAGGTAGAAGCCCTCTGAGTTTGGAGATACTCCATGATGGTCTCCATGTTGCTCTGAAAAAGATCTAGTTTACCCTGGAATTGGGCCACAGTTTCCTTAGCAGCAGCGTTGTCGGATTCGTAATCATCCATGAGTCTTGATCTTGTTAGCTCGGGTAAAATATCTGTGTCGAGTCGTCGTAGTTGTTGCGGAAATATGAGAAGGTAAGAATTTTGTTTTCCAAAGGCCAAAGCAAGTGAATGTGTGGATACCTGAATGCATGCAAAAAGAATTTTGACATATGCATATTTTCATTTTTATCATTCATTTTTATAAAGAAAATTTTCTAGGGAATCCTGAGTTTTTGTTTATTAATACAAGTAATCATAATGCATAAACACAAAGCTAATATATGAAGGCTTTGGGAGACATATGTTCATAGACAATCTAGAATGGCATTGAAAGCCATCAAGCTTTCAGCATCAGCAAAAGTAGTGACCTTATCCACCAAAAACTTTGAGGTAAAACCATGGATTCCACCCTTAAGCTTCAGTATCAGCTCTACTTCCTTCTTCTCTGGGTGAAGGGCTTCAGCAAGGATATGAGGCTTAGGGAGCTCTTTAGTGCATACATAAGGAACTCGGTTCTAAATCCTAATACCCAAAATATGAGAGTATTCTTCCAAAGTAGGTGCTAACTGATAATCCTGAAAGGTAAAACATCTCAGCAGAGGATCATAAAATTGCACAAGAGTGTGCATAGCCATGGTGTTGACTTCAGTATTCAGAATTCCTAGGAGGTTTCAATAAGACTTCTTGAACTCTTCTTTGTTCTCAAAAATCAGACATGCCCCTAGTCCTTTCAAAACCTTCAATTGTGGTTCCAAGAGCTTGTAACTGTGAATGCCTCTTCTTTCGGATGTCATGCTTTGTCTTGAGTACTCATTCAAAAAACATGGATCTTGGATTCCTAGAAAAATGCATATGCCAAAATTTTATTATGATGTAATGATAATGTATGATGGGATGATATGCATCATATAGACTCAAACCTCTGATACATTCTGGATAATCTGTACATGTTGTCTATTGTAAGTTCAAAGGTTCGACACAATATGAGAACCAAGGTATGTAGATTCTACGTTTTTGTGAAATAAAAACCCATATACTCCTCACAGGTATTGACTATACGCTTAAGGTGGTCCCTAGAAGGTCACCCAGAGTCATCGACTCGAAATGAAAATACTCTGCCGTAGAAAAATTCGCGCAGGACAAAAGTACTTTCAAGTGAATCTAGTCTGGGTGTGGCTCTCGTGACAACCCAACATGAAAAACGCGGTGTACACGACTATCCATGAATTTATCCTGTGTGTATACTAAGCTTGGGTATAGAGCTTTACTCATGTAACATCAACCCAAACCCAACAACAACATATATAGATATCCAGCATCATAGAGTAGCAAAATGTAAAACAATAAAATAAATGATGAATAATATAAAGCAAGTAAAGCATAAAGATAAACACATAAAACAAACAAAAATAACCAAATCTAGGCTCGACTCTGTATAGCGACTAGGGAATACTCCAAGTAGCAGAGGTCCCCAGCAGAAGCTAGCAGAAAATAACCAAAGCTACGCTCAACTCCTTTTAGCGACTATGGAATACTCCAAGTAGCAAAGGTCCCCAATAGAGTCGCCATCAAACTTTATTTATTCCCGAAGGAAAGGGAAAACATCGATAAAAACCGGGGAAATATATAACTGCGTAAGGAAGTCGGTTATGCAAGCGAACGTATTAGCACCCCTAACATCCGTTGTACTCAACAGGAACCGTTTTGATTGTTCTTGCTCGAATGGGTGTGATATGTAAGGGTTAATCGCGAAAGGATAAAGGGAAAAAAGGAATAGATAGAGTTCTCGGTGAGGATTAGGGCCCTCATGTCTATGTATCCTTATAGTGCAATAAGGAATTCAGAGCTCTATAGTTCATAGAACTAATGGTAGGAGGTGAAAAGGATTGTGATAACAAATATGGTCTGAACCAAAGGATTATGTTGTTTGAACTCCAAAATGGATGAAATCTGAACCCAAGACTAAAACTGGCTTTAACCAATAGGGGGGTAGCCGGAAGCGTTCACCATTATATATGGTATGTCCGAAATCAAAGATAATTAAGTGTTTGGTTTCAGAACACAACTAACTTTTGGTTCATAAGAAGACACAAGATGGATCTCAAAGAGATAATGTATTTGGCTCAAAGATAGGGTATATCACATGGAGTGAATGATTCAATGATTGAAGGTAGAGGATGGTTCATGAAATATATGAATGATTCCCTAAGGAAAAAGAATAATTAGGATTGTGCTCACCAAGGGTTCGAAGACTTGTGCATACATATTCTCATCGTGCAATGAGAAAGTAAGAGCCCTCATAGTTCGTGGAACCACGAGAACAAAGAGATTGACAATGATGAAAAGTATAACTTGTACCAACAGAATGGCGGAAACAAAATGGTGTTTTCCTAAGAAATAGAGACTAATAAGACAAACACAACCTCAAGGGTTAACTGCAGTGGAAACAAAGAGATGTTTTCCTAGGCCACAGGGACTTATAAGACAAACTCAACATCAAGGGTTGGCTACAGTGTTGTTTAGTATATGGAATAGTACATCACTGTAGGGAACAAACAACTTGAAATCAAAGAAGAATGGTATCTTGGATCCATGAAGGAATAAACTCTAAACCGAAGAGTAAACATGCGTCTTAGCCAAAAAAGAAGAAGGAATAAAGTGTTTGGTTTTGTAGCCAATCATCTCTTGGTTCACAAGGTGGACTGCCGCTATGTCGTCATAAAAGAATGTGCTTGGAATCTAAGGAAAAATGTATTTGATCTCAAAAATAAGGTATTGATTGATTAAGAATAACAATTGAGGTATAAATAAATAAGGTAGGATTAATAAATATGGTAGCTTGCGAAGAATCTGAATTCTTGTTCCTACGTATTCTCACCATGCAATGAGAAAGTCAGAGCTTTCGTAGTTTAGCCTACTAAGGATGACAACAAGAAACTGATGCAAGAGAAATGACATGATGATAGAAGATGAAGAAGACTTGGCAAACATTGGATATGAACCAACCTAAAGTTATGAGTAAAGGTGAATACGATGAGTAACTAGGTCATTCTTCCCGTACCTAAAAATATTTATAATGAGTTAATAGAATTCTTCACTCTGATTCCTTCTTTACTACTTAAGGCTCGTGGTATGTGATTCTCATTGTAACTTTCAAGTTGTTGAAGAAGAAAGCTAGTTGTCCTTGTGATGATGAAAAGATTATCAATCATTCGATTCAAATTGCATTAAAGTCAATGAACAAAGGCAAATACCTTGAGCAACTAAGTCATTCGTCCCATACCCAAGGATACCCTAGACAAGAATATGAATTCTACACTCTCATCATTCTTTGTTACTTAAGGGTCATGGCATACAACTCGAATCATGATTGATAAGTTGTTGATGGGGACCTCTGATTGTTGCACTGTTTCTTTGAAGGGAGATACTTGACAAAGATATGATTTGAATTGTGCTAAAGTCTATGAATACAGGTAAATACGATGAGCAATTGGGTCATCTGTCCCGTACCCAAAGATATTTAGAATGAATTAATGAAATTCTCCACTCTCATTCATTCCCTATTTCTTAAGGCTCATGTCAGACAACTTTAACCTTGATTGATAAGGTCTTGAAGAAACAATTTTGATATGTCTTGTATAATCCATTGTTTGGTTTGACTGGGATGCCTTGCATGAAAGTCTTGCTTAAGGCCTTGAGATCCACAACTTCACAAAAATAGCCTTATCAAGTGATCAAGGGACTTGTGATCACTTGAATAGACTGTGGGATTACACATGAATCAAAAGATTTAGTTAATCAAAATTTTTTTTGATCAACTTGAATCAAAGGGTTTGATTTAGTAAATAATTATGGGTAACCTAGTCTAAAGGTTAAAAATTTGTACAAGTTATATCTAAGGGATCATACACATGTTAAGGTCAAATTAATCAAATTACCAATTATCCCATGAAAATTAATATGATTAATAGGTCCAATTAATCTAAATATATTCCTAATCCTAAGGGAACATGAATTTCACTACTAAAACCCTAGGGTTGAAATGGTCCAATCCATATGAACAATTAATAAATTAAACCTGGAATTTAATCTAACTAAAACTAATTATCCTAATTATTTCTAATTAGAACAATTAATTTTTATTAAAAAAAATATCAACATCTAGTTAAATTCTACAAGAAGTTAATCCTAATTAAGCTCTTAATTAACCTAATTATTAAGAATTAATATGGCAAAACAATTAATTGAAACAACAAAACAAATGATAAAAGCAAAAAAGACATGGGCCTGAAGAGGGGGTAAGGCCCTAAACTAGGGTGTTAAGAAGCAAAAATGTTGGGACTGGAAGAAAGGCCCACCGAACTCCCACTTCAATCTCACTCAGAGCGATGAGGGGTGCAGGGAGTAATGTGCAAGGATATCCAATAATTCAAGCCAGGCCCAATACCATGGAGGCATATTCAGAAATCAAAGAGAAAATCAGTACATGGATAATTCAACTGAATTTGAAAACAAACTAAAATGAGCGACATGTCACTGAGTCCATTAGCTCAAGCCACCTCAGACAGACCATCATGGGCCACCACGCCAGAAATTATTTTAGGCGTCGGTGGCCACCAGAAATTCAAATCAAACACCTCATTGAAACCGTCTCATCCTCCCTGATCTGAATCTTTAATGAATTTCAACCTATACCACGCGTAGAACACTTACCGAATCCAAACACTCCACACCCTAAGTCTTGAGATACGAATTGAACAACGATCTGAAGGAATTGAAGCTCCTCGTGTGAGGGCCCAATTCTTCACCCTAATAACTACAGGACTGTAAATAAAATCAAGATGAAATAAGGACTAAATCTTACCAACGGAACGGAGGAGTGTCCCGGATTTTGTTGAAATAGAAGGGGACAATATTGAATAAGAAATCTAGAGATTCTTCAGGTATGTAATTCTTGGATCCTCGATCTTTCCTTCTTCGTCTTCTTCTTGGTAACTATAGTCTGTAGGAAATGAGGAGGGATTTCGATTCAAATTATACGTGACATTAAGGAGAAGGATTTGTTGATTATGGTTCAAGCTCAATCGATTGAAACTTCTATGTGAAGCTTCAATGGCCAAGTAATGGAGCTATGGTAAGGGTGAGTTTAGAAAGAGAGAGAATTTGAGATTTGTGTTGAGAGGATTCTGAGAGTGAGAGGATTCAAATGAAATTAGGATCAAATGAAACCGAAATTAGAAAGTTAGTTATGGAATTTGTTGAGTTATTTATTGAAATGAAATTAGTTGATTGGAGTGAAATGAAATGAAATCGAAAATGTGAAATAAAATGAATGTCTTGTTGGTTAATTGAAATGAGATTAGTTGTGGAATGCAAATGTCAGTTAGTTGTGAACTGGATGAGTTAGGAAATTATAGTAAAAGTAGTTAGTGGATATTAAAAAGTTGGCTTAAAATGGAACCTTGAATGTTAGATGTTATTAGCATGTAAACTAGTTAGGGAATCGCTTGACTGCTTAGACTATTAATAAGTGTTAATACTCTTTTGTCTTTTGGTTAGGAATGTGAATTATTTAAGTTGCCAATTCAGTTGAACTTTTGTGTTATGTAGTGAACTAATATGAATTAGTTATGATGAAACATGTTGCTTGGTGGTGTTCTAAGGTTGTGAACTTAATTGCATATTCCATGGCTATTGTCTTATGATGAATTGGTCATGGGATGGCTTGGAATAGGATTGTTTTTTATGCATTATGATGTAGTACATACCCTGCATTTTCCATGTTTTTAATGCAAGTCTAGGTGAGGGCCTTGATGTAGGTCCAGGGCTGCATTGCACTGTTGAATGGATGTGTTGTTTTACTGCAGATTATGTAGAAAAATTACTAGTGATGCAAGTGTGATGTGTTGTCCTTGAATTGCTTGTTGAAGTTGATGTTTGGCATTGCATGATTGTCTTATGCAATGCAGGTTTTGTTGTAGGATGTTGAGCTCTGTTGTTGTTGCTTTTGAGGATTTTGATATGTTGCTGCTAATGGAGTTGCATTTGTAGGTTTGCATTACGAATGTGTGTGTAGCTGCAAGTCTGATGTGCTATTGCTGCAAATGAATGTGATTGTTGCAGCTGAATGTTATGCAGGCCTTGGTTGCTAATTCATTCAAAGTCTTGCGCTGCTATGGTTTTGTAGGTGAAAATGAGGTTTTGCATTAAAGAACTTGGCTTGAAATGGAAATGGTGTAGCTTGCTCATGAAGGAGTGTAAAATTGTTGGGCATTGCTGATGTTTTGGAACCCAAGTAGGAATGTCATGATAAAAAGGGCCATGTGATGTATGCCAAAACATGTAGTATGCAAGCAAGTATAGCATTAGGATTTTTCTTTGTATGGACATGAACACATGTAATGACATGCAAATATTCATGGATGAATGTTATGGAATGTATGATTGAAAATTGGAATTCAAGACTTTTAGAACAATTGTGTTGACTTTGGTCAAGGTTGACCAAAAAGTCAACTGTAGACCAAAATCAACCTTTGGTCAAAGTTGCATTTTTTTGTATTTTCTTTTGTAAAATGATAGAATGGAGATTTGTATGCATGAATGTTCTTGTAACATGCCTTTGAATGTAATGAAACAATGCTTTACTTGGCTACTAAAATCAATGCTTTAATAGATTGGGATAGGGCCTTCACAACAAGACTCAATGCACTCACAAATGATGGACCAAAGTGATGAGAAAAACTTTTAAACCAAGAAACCACATAACTTGAATACATCTTATATTGTCATGATTATGGCTGGGATAAAAGAAAACTTGTGTGTGAAGCAATATGATGCCATGGCTATGAATGTATGGACAAGTAAACAACCAAGCAAAACAATAGTTATTCAAGACTTAAACAAGTATAACCAATGCAATGAAAAAATAAGGTCTTGAAGCAAGAATTAGGGCATGATGAAATCCACAAGTGATTGGATGGTTAAGCATGATCAACAAGGGCTATGGCAAGGTGCATCCCTTGAATTAGGGTTTTGATGGCCAAGACAAAGCCCAGAGCACTGATGAAGGCCTAAAACCAAGTCACCAATAAATTAGAGTTTGAAAGCCATGGGAAGTGCCATGATGAATTGTTCTTGAATCCACATCTCAAAGATAAGGCAAATTAGGGTTTCACTTCCCCTATGATCAGATGAAAAAAACCAAGTCATACCTTTGAGGTTTGATCCATACACAAACCCTAGTTTTGCAAGCCATGGAGCTTCGAATCTATAGTGATCAATCTGTAGAATGAATGTTGCATATGAATGAGACATGAATGCATACAGATGATTCCTAAGCAAGGATTGAATGAGAAGATGAAAAGGGTAGGGAAAATTTTATGGTATGAAAGCTGCCCCTATTTAATCTACTTAAATCGGGATGGTCGAATTGCGAGAGCTTTTTGGATATTCAATTTATGAGTGGATTAAATACCAACGTATCCGAAAATTTGACCGTTGACCATGGTCATATGGAATATAGGGATGTCAGTTTGACATTTACTGGTTCATCTGCTGGGATTTATCGGTATTATATGGGGATATTGCAAATGAGGAACATGATATGCATGTTTCATGATGTATGCTTTATTTTTATGATGCATGAAAGTTTCATATGGTCACGTGGATGTCATTCACATCGTGTGGTTTCTGGCATAAGGTAGACTTTGACTTGTCACTAATTATATCAAAGAAACTATTATTATGAGAACACTGTACATTAACACCGTTGTTGGGGATCTCCATGGTTCTACTAAAGAGCACAAACACATATGATCTAATTGGGCAGTCATCAAGACATTTCCAGATGTTAAAGCAAAAACCTTCAAACTACCGATTATATTTTAGGATTCTTTAGGAGGTTAAATAAATGCATAAGGTTTTCTTTTAATGTAACTTTTATTATTCCCCAAATTCTATATCATTATGTGATTAAAATAAATCAGTTATTTCACAAACAAAATGCAGGAGAAATAAAAATAAATTGATAAAAGAACTGAATTTTATTGATTGTACCCAAATTTGTACATATTATGTGTACAAGGATGCAAAGATCGTTAAAGAGGAAATTGCAAAAATTGAAAAATAAAAGAAATGGAAATTGGTATTTTTTTTGCATTTTTCATTTATTACAACACTGGTTGTCATCCACTATAGGATATGGATCCCAATACTTCTCTTCGATTGACGTTGATTGGATCGACCTTCAGCCGTCTGAGATCTAGATATAGTAAGGCAGGCTCAAGGAACATAGTCAAATGCCTTTATCCATAACTTTTTCCTGGACATTTTCTTTTTTTTTCTTCTACCGGGATGCTCATTCTTGCATAAGTCTCCCTTTCGGGTTTTCAACTTAGCGAGCTTTATATTTTTTTTATTTGACCCCTAACTTTTGCATTGATAATTCATTTTTTGGTCCATCGGGATAGCCAGTTTTTGCCTAGATTGATCTTGTGAAAGTCAATCCAGCAGGCTTTTATCATCATTTATTTTTAGGCATAATATTTTTTTACTATGCCAGCATTCACTGGCGACGGAAAATCTTCCCCATCCATTGTGGTGAGGATTAGGGCTCCACTTGAGAAGGCCTTCTTAATGACAAAAGGTCATTCGTAGTTGGGAGTCCATTTGCCCCGAGGATCCGAATGAATACAAGAATACCTCTTGAGCAAGAGTTCTCCTGCACGGTACTCACGAGGAATAACTTTCTTATCAAAAGCATGTTTGAGGCGTGTTTGGTACAACTGACCATGGCATACAGACGTCAAACATTTTCTTCAATCAGATTTAGCTGATCATACCGATATTGAACCCATTTAGCTTCGTCAAGGTAAGCCTCCATAATAACCCTGAGTGAAGGAATCTCAACTTCGATTGGTAAAACAACTTCCATCCCATATACTAATGAGTACGAAGTGGCCCTAGTGGATCTACGGACCAAGGTCCTGTAACCGTGCAGAGTAAAGGGTAGCATCTCATGCTAATCTTTATAAGTTCTGACCATTTTCTGGATATATTCTTTTAATGTTCTTATTAGTTGCTTCTATGGAGATGTTCATCTTCGGCCGATACGGTGAAGAGTTATGGTGTTCGATCTTAAATTCCTTGCACAACTCCTTCATCATCTTATTGTAGAGATTACTGGCATTGTCAGTGATGATCTTGCTAGGAATTCCATATTGACATATTATCTCTTTCTTAATAAACTGAGTAACCACCAGTCAAGTGACATTGGCATATGAAGCAGCTTTGACTCACTTTGTAGAGTCATCAATAGCAACTAGGATGAATTGATGATCGTTGGAAGCTTCCGGCTATATCATCCCAATCATATCAATACCCCACATAAATAAAGGTCATGGTAACGTCAAAATGTTCAACGGAGTTGGTGGCATAAATATCTTGTCACCATATATTTGACACTTCTGGCATCTTTTAACAAAGTTATAACAGTCAACCTCCATTGTTGTCCAGTAATACCTAGCCCAGAGGATCTTCTTTTCCATAGCAGGACCTTTCGCATGTATAGCCTTGAAGCCTTCATGTATGGATTTTATGACCATGCATCTAAGCAGCATGAAATCATAATTCCTCTTGTACAACACATCATCATAATTCCTCTTCCATTTGACCTTAAACATGGATGCCAATTTAGCTAGAGCGTCTACCAACTAATTATCTTCCCTAGGGATATGATGAAAAGATATTTCATAAAAGTAGGGTATAAGTTTTCTGATATTCTCTTTATAAGGTATCAACTTGCTATCTCGAATCTCCCAGTAACCTATTACCTGACTGATTACCATAGCTGAATCTCCATATACCTCAAGAATTTTAATCTTAAGTCAATGGCTGCCTCAATACCGTAGATACATGCATCATATTCTTCCATATTATTCGTGTAGTGAAAGCATAATACAACGCTAAATGGAAGGTGGAAGCCAGTTGGAGAAGTGATAATTATGCCTATTCCATGACCACGAGCATTACAGGCACCATCGAACACGAGCGTCTATCACGATCCTGGTTCGGGGCCTTCCTCAGGGCCTGGAATAGTGTAATCTCTGATAAACATGATGTCTTCATCTGGAAAGTCAAACCTCAATGGTTGATAACACTCAATAGGTAAATGACCAAGGTAGTCAGACATAATACTCCCCTTTATCACTTTCTGAGTCACATAATAGATATCATATTCGGTCAACAACATTTTCCATCGAGCGATTCTACCAGTGACAGTAGGATTTTCAAATATATACTTTATCGGATCCATTTTAGATATTAATAAAGTAGTATGGCAAATTATGTATTGTCTCAGGCATCGAGCAACCCAAGCCAAAACACAACAATTCTTCTCTAAAAGTGAGTATCTTGTGTCACATTCAGTGAACTTCTTACTGAGATAATATATTGCATGTTCATTCTTGCCCGTGTCATCATGTTAACCCAAAATGCAACCCATAGATTCATCGAGTACCGTGAAGTACATAATAAGAGGCTTACCATAAACCGATGATATGAGGATTGGTGGTTCTTGAAAATACTTTTTTATTTTGTCAAATGCCACTTGACAATCATTATCCCACACAATCGATTGATTCTTCCTCAACAATTTGAAGATTGGTTTGTAGGTAGCTGTTAAATGTGTTATGAATCTTGAAATATAGTTAAGCCGACCAAGGAAACCTTATACTTCTTTTTCTTTTCCCGGAGGTGGCATGTGTAAGACCCCAATTTTGACCCCTAAGATCCCTTATACCATCTCATAGCTTTGCATTGGCATTGGCGTCATACCTTGGTATCCTCCTCACCTATAATTCATTGGGTTTACATTGGTAGAGATCACTAAGCTTTTTTTATTGTATCATACTTTAGCGTAACTTTGTTTCTTTTGTAGGTAGTGTGTGTGTCCATCTGTGTTTCACCAAGCTCACAACTAGGGTTTGAGACCCTCAATGAAAGAGATCAAGCAAGAAAGGGTACACATTAGTTATAAGAATCATATATGGATCCCCATGTTCTTTATTTGTCATTTTGATCAAGAATTCATCAAGAGTTTGAAGCTTGTTTATCAAGGAAGCCCTAATTCATGTGGGTATCTTGTGTGCCTTCCTTAGCAAGTTTCTTCAACATTTGGCCAAAGATATCATGGGATAATTCATGTTACATCGTCATAAGCATATATGATCCTCCATTATCCTCTAAGAGCAAAGGAACTTCAAGTGTGCCAGTTAGATCAAGGAGGTTGGCCAGAAAAGTCAACTAGTCAAATCTAGGGTTCCCTAGACCCTATCTCCTACAATTTATGTCATATGAAAATAATTCTAAAATAAAAGTTACTCTTTATGACATTACAAACATCTTTCATGTTGGCATCAAGATCTAAGTTTGCTTGGAAAGTCATTTTTTTGTGGTGAAAGATTATAGGTCATTTTATTTGTGCCTTAGATAGAAAGTCAACTTCCAAGAACTATAACTTCCTCATTTTTTATGATACGAAGATGATCCAAGTTTTATGACCAATTTCAAGATGTCTTATTCAACTTTTTGTCTTTTAGAAAGATCAAATTCTACTTGTAAAGTCATGTTCCATGAGGAAACATTATAGGTCCATTTTGGTCCCCATCATTGAACAAGCAATTTTCCTCAACTTTTAAAATCCATAATTCCATCATGCTAACTCTAAATGGTATCGAATTTGTGGTCAAATTGAACATAATTTAAAGAGCTACAACTTTGTAGAATAAACCAAAGTTATTTGAAGCTCATATCAAAAGTTATTCAAGGTGGAAAACAGGTTCATTTGACTTTTAACTTAGAAATGTTTAAAGTATGTTTGATTGTTCCAACTTCAAGGTCAGAATTCACCATGTTCCAAGCTTCAAATGGAAAAAGTCCCAACATCAAAGTTTTTCCTCATAACGGTAGCTTCCAAAGAGCCCAAGATCACTTCATTTGGAGGACTTGCACATATGTTCTTTTCATGCCTTAATTTAGAAACTTTTGAACTCCAATTGATATACAACCTTGCATGGCCTCATGTGATGACATCAATAGAATTTTGGCACAAATTTGAGTAGATTGCAGTTATCCATTGGTCCTAAACACACGCTCAATCACCCATGCACATTGATTTTATATTTTTGCTTCAAACTTTGAATGGTGTAGAAATTAATTGTTTTTCCTATAGAATGAAGTGCATTTCCTCAGATTGAAGGAGAACCTTTATCCAAGATTTGCCAATCAATCCCATAGCCTTAATATATATAATACCTTGAGGATTTATTTAAAATCAAGCTCTTGTTCAACTTATGTTTATGAACAAGAACTCCAAGGATTCATTGCCATTTTGATCCCATTCAACTTCTGCAAGCAAAAGGAAGAGGAACCAAGTGGAATTGCATCAAGGATCGAGCTCCAAAGCTGCTACCCGAGGGTGAATTTCTTCAATTTTTTTCTCTTCAATTCTCACTCAGTTCTTAAGATCTTGGTTGAATTTGTGGGTAACTGAAGTCCTACCAATGTAGGCAATGTTCTTGGGTTATTTTGAGGTCAAATCGAAGAAACTCAGGTTTGATACCTCAAATTTCAACTCCACTTTTATGATTATAGGGTGAGAGTTGGAAGAATTGGAGGTCACATTTGGATTCCTTACATTTTTCTCTTTAAAATGGTATATGATCCATTCATTTTTGCAAATGTTTTGGTCTGACCAGTCTGGCAAGGCTTGTCGGAGAAGATGACCGGAGCTAGAACTCTGGTAGTGTGTTGGCTCATCCCACACCCTCGGATCTTCATGCCATGTTCTAATCTGGTTTGTTTCTTTTAATTACCAAGTGTGTACACGCGTTGACTGAAGCCTTGGAGGAACGTGCGTGCGTGGCCATCAGATCTGCCAACTCAATTAATGAGGGAGATCTAATGGACCTTGTTTTTTCTTATTTGTTTTATTTTCCAAATTGTTTTTGAAATTAGTATTTTCTTCCAAAATTCATTATAATTTCATTTTTAGTCCAAAAGTTATAGGACCAACACCAAAATTTCACAAATAATTTCCTCTTCCCATTTCTGAATTAAAATCAATTTTTGGATTGAGTTTGATATTTTTAGCGAAATTTGTGATTTTTGACTTGTTTTAATTGATTTTTTTAATGTTCTTTTGACCTTGTTTGACCTATGATAAATCCCTTGGCAATTTCTTTGGTGATTTGAAGGGATTTTAGGTTTTTGACTTTTAAAAATGTAGTTTCTTCATTTTAAAAATTAATCTAAATTGGTTTAATTGCTTTAATATTTTATTGAGCTCTTGTATTGACTTTGTGTTTACTCTACTTCTGTTTGGGCTTAGGCTTAGTTGAATTGGACCTTGACTTGGTCAATACTATTGGATTTAAGGGGTTGATGAAGTTTGAACTTCATCCCTTAAGATGAATGAATGGTATTGATCAAGTGAGGTTCATCCCTTGACCAATTTGGGATCCTTTTCACTTCATCTCTCCATCTTCATCCCATTTATTCCCCAATCGTTTATTGACCAATGACTTATCATAGATTAAAGGCTAGTTTATTCATCAATGACCTTGTGTCAGATGAATCAACATGAGCTTTATCGAGATAGGTCCATCCCCTCTTATTTTTGTGTGTGGTATGGTTTAAGAGCTTGGTCTTGATACCTTGTCTCTAGCATGCATTAACACCAGTATTATTATTGACTGGTCTCAGATAGTTGTGAATTCTAGATAAGTCCAATTACGATTTCTTAACATAACACTAAATTTGTCATGAACGCAATAGCATTTTTGTAAGTGATATTATAAGTCTCCTATTCCTCATGGTATTGTGTGATGATTTTTCCCATTTTCCATTTGTGAGAGCTAGTGGCATACTTGTTGATTTTATCCAAGTTGGAGCCCATCTCATGAATGATGTATAGGTTCATATCTTCATGCTTGTGAGTGGATGGTTAAGTGTTCTCCTAAAAATGACTAAAATAATCTTTTCTTCTTCCACTAACATTCACTATCTTTTTATATTCACTTTATTTTAGTATTATTTACTTTAATGCAATTTAAATTCTTTCACTTTATCATTTATTTTCATTTACATTAATGAAAATTATTCATGCTTCAGTCATTTTCACTTTGCTCATTTGAGCCATTATATTTTGTGCTTATGATATATTTATGTTTGTGATCTTGTTTTGTTTGTGGTCTTAGGACCTTAAAACACTTAATAAAAAACAAAAATCCAAAAAAACACATTGGTGGATTGTTGGATCTCTGTCTGTAACTTGATTTGGACCTATGGACTTAGAGTAGGAAACATCCCTGAGCTATGGAAAAACTTGGCCAATGCCATTAATTTGAGACCAATAATGGCCATTCCATTCATCTGAGACCAATAGAGAGACTCCCTTGGGTTTATTTGATACACTTTTTCTTTGTGTCTAAGCTATTATTTTGACCTCATTGATATTATTTGATGCTTTTCTCTTTGAGTATGTTTCAAGGGACTTTTCATCTGATACATCTAAAGAGATTGAAGATTGCTTGCTTTGGAGTGCTTGCTAGGATGTTTGGTTATCTTTATTTGATACCATTGGTCTTCATATTAATTGATTGGATGATTATGGCTTTATTGCTTTCTTAAATAATCCAAAGGAAATGGGTTTTTATCTGACATTATTGTCTTGTCGATGCTTCCCAGGGGTTAGATCTTTTCAACTCTAAACTTTTAAATCTTGTATAGGATAGTACCTTCATATCCTCCTCCTTCTTTAATTTCAAAAATCTCTCTCTCATTTTCAAAACTTAATTGCTTGTTATTCTTCAACTTAGACTTGTTTTAATGAGTATAAACCTTCGCCTTATGCAATTGATTTTCAAAATATTTTCTTAATCAAACTTGTGAGTAGACTTAATAATATTGACCTTATTTTCAAAAAGACAAAACAAAACCAAGAACCTCGTCTAATCATTTTGGCCACTTTGTGCCTTTTCCTTTTAACCTTTTCAAAAGAGAGCATTTAGATTTGATTTATCTTTGGTTAAGATATAATTCTCCCATTCCATGATATGTTGAGTGTAAGACTTTCCATTTATTAGGGGTTAGTGACATACTTGTTGATTGAATCCAAGTTGGAGCCCTCCCTCTTAAATGTTGTAAAGCCCTCATTATTGGTGGATGTTTGGTTAAGTATTCTCCCATTGATAACAAAATATCTTTAAGCTTTTGTTAAAATCAATCCACCCATCTTTGAAATTTTTACCGTGAACTACGAGGTTTTGATCCCTCATTTTATGTTGGTACCTAGGCATAAGACCAAAAGTCTTGTCAAACACAAAAATGTAAATAATGAATTCTTTTCTCATCCCCTCATTCTGTTTTTAAAGAAACGTCTTTTTCAACCAAAACAGTTACACACAAAAAGGGCTCCCTAGGAGTACCTAGGACACTTTGGATGCTAATACCTTCCCTCTATGTAACCAACCCCTTATTTGTAATCTCTGGCTTTTTATTAGTTTTGATTTGAAAACTTATTATCTTTGGGTTTTTATTTGTACTTTTTCCTTTTTCCTTTGGAAACAATAAAAGCATGGTGGCGACTTTGGTTTTATTGATGTTGAGTTAACCAATAGCTCAATGGTCATGAATTTACTGCTACATAAAGAAAGTGGCGACTCTGCTGGGGAGTAGTCCTCAGTGGGTTTATCCTACTTTTTTGTGTGTATTATATTTGTTGATTATTGATGTTTGTAAGTTTGTATATATTGTATGTGTGATACTTTCTGTTTGTTGTGCTTGGTGATCTCTGAGTGGTGAGTTAAGTTCTATACTCGGACTTGAGTTCAATCTAAGATAGGAGGATGGTATATATATGTTCGACTCGTATGGAGTAGTCCTTAACGAGTTGGCTTGAGATTCATCCATTCAGTGGAGACCCATTTGGAGTTACTGGTGTCACACGAGTAAGTCGTGAATAGACACTACTTTCTCCGACCTAGGAGTCCGAGAAGCTGAGAACCGTAGACCATTTAACCCAAACTGGCCTATTTAGGACGTAGTGCAGAGACTATTCAAGTGTAGACTAGATAATAGTTGTTACGCGATACTACTCTCAGACGAATTTCTCTTGGGAATACTATGGGTTGATGAGTCAGTCATTCAAACCTATAGTATCCGATAGATGGGATCACCACTCTGGGAACTTTTCTTGAACATGATCTACAGGTTTTTATCCTTAGTACACTCATTTGGGATGGTTCTTAACCCGACTCTATACTCGTGACTCACAATAAACCCTTTGATTCTTGGTTGATTCGATCAGTTATTATCAATATCAATGGAACTTGGGTGTTGATGGGGTGAAAACCCTAATCCACAAAAATGGATCATTGATCTTGATGATGACTTAATCCATCACTTTACCTTTATTTGTGTTTGCATTATGCGTGATCCCTTGTGTGTGATTGTTGCATTCATGCATACATGCACATCACAACATTCATCACAAAAAAATAAATTTCAAGGAACTAAGGTCGCGTTTACAAATATTTTCAGACCATGGATTGTGGACGAAGGAACATTAAGAAGTACAGTTTCAGATGTCCAGATTTGAAAGAGTTAAGGAAGCTAGCATCCTTTGTAGTTGATCCATTGGATTTCAAAGGACGTCATGGAAAGCTTTTGTCTATGCTGTCTTTCGAGGTTGTTGAAGGAACTTTTGAGCGTGTTGGTTCAATTCTATGATCCTCTCTACTGGTGCTTCATTTTTCTTGATTATCAGTTTATGCCTACGTTGGAGGAGTATGCCTATCTCTTAGGTATACCCGTATCTGACAAGGTGCCTTTTAGTAGATTAAAGGAGATTCCAAAATCTTAAGTCATAGTTGATGCTCTTCATTTGAAGAAGTCTAAGATTGATGCAAATATGACGAAGAAAGGAGGTATCTGAGGTCTGAATTTTGAGTTTTTGATTGGGAGAGCTACCACTTTTGCTCAAGCTGGTAGTATGGACACCTTCGAGGCTATCTTCATATTGCTTATCTATGGTCTAGCATTGTTCCTTAACATTGACAACTTTGTTAATGTTAATTCCATTAGAATCTTCTTGATTGGGAATCATGTTCCGACTTTGTTGAGCTATATTTAAGGAATTCTAAGGGTGGTGGAACCATTATGTGTTGTGTCCCTCTTCCTCAAAAGTGGTTTATTTCACACTTGCCTCAGACATCAGTCTTCTTGGAGAACAAGCAATGTCTACGGTGGTCTCAGAGACTTACGTCTTCCTGCGGATTTTGTTACGTGTTCATGCATATTACCTGCGGATTATTCAAATGCCATGCATGCGCGCGCTAGGGTTTGACAATACGCTGTCGTTTCAGCCTTGGCGCGCTTCAGTTCAAATGTGTACTAGCTTCGATCCTTGGCTGAAGCGCTTTTCAAAATGCCATTTCACTTTTCTCCTATTTTCATATTAAATGTCCATTTCATTTTATTTTTTGTTCCATCAACTTCAAAAAATCATATCTAATTGAATATTGCTCTAAAAAATACCAGGTTTTTTGCATTGTGTTGCATTTTCTGTCTAGTATTTTTTTTATCATTTTTCCATAAATTATGCTTGGCTGGATTTCATTTTGTGCTAGGGTATGTGAACATGTATCCATTTTGTACCTTGCCTGGCTATATCATTTGTGAAATGCTGGTCCTTAATCCAATGGATCTGAAAATTTGTGAAATGCTGCCCTTTTTCTCTTGTTTACGGCATGGAGGTTGTTCTCCCAGTAGAGGTGGAGATCCCATCAATGAGAGTCTTGATGGAAGCCAAGTTGACTGATGCTGAATGGATTCAGAGTCGTTACGACCAGTTGAATTTGATTGAAGAGAAGCGATTAACTGCCATGTGCCATGGTCAGTTATATCAGCAGAGAATGAAGAAAGCATTCGATAAGAAGGTCAAGCCTCGTGTGTTCCGAGAAGGTGACCTCGTGCTCAAGAAAGTCTTGTCTTTCGCGCCCGATTCCAGGGGCAAGTGGACTCCAAACTACGAGGGTCCATATGTTGTTAAGAGAGCCTTTTCCGGTGGTGCTTTGATGCTTACAACAATGGATGGGGAGGATTTCACTCCTCCTGTGAATTCAGATGCAGTCAAGAAATACTTTGCCTAAAAAAAAAGAGTATATAAAAACAGAATAGCTCGCTAAGTTGAAAACCCGAAAGGGCGGCTTAGGCAAAAATGAGCGTCTCGGTGGAGAACCCGAATGGGCGATCCAGGCAAAAGTTAGAGACTTGAAAAAAAATGATGTTTGCATCCCGCTAGATTGAGTACCTCACCCTGGGGCAATCTAGGCAAAAATTAGGGATTTGGCAAGTAACTGCATCCTGATAAGACTTTCTGTTCCGCAGTTGTCTTTTCATCAGAGATTCTCGATTCATCGTCGACTGAAGCTTCGAATACATCGAGATTCAAATTGGTAGAGAAAGGATCATTATGTTCAATGTAGCCCTCTTCCAATATATATCACTGATTTCAAATTTGTATAGATCTATGGAGTCTTGCCATTTGCAGGCTACCATTCCATCAAATCAATTTGAGCTTTTATCCAATTATTTGCATTCTTGTTTGTTCCAATTCAACAGATATTTTGCATGTTTTAATTGATAAAATGTCATTGTTTTAAACAAATAAATTTTTCAAATTTTTGTTGTTTTAAAACAAAGTGAACATTCACAATGATCAAAGGATACTTAAGAATTTCTCAGTGCTCTCCCAAGGGTGGCATGATTCCCAACAGGTAAGACATTTGTTCATATTCCTGGCATGGTTGTATCCTCTTTCTCCAGAGTTGTTGTTGGGGTTGTTCCCCAAGCAGAGCTTTTGTTGGGGTTGTTCCCCAAGCAGAGTGTTTGTTAGGACTTCATGGTCCTCTCCAACAGTATTCTCTCTTCGGCATGGATGTTTTCCTTTTGGAAGATTCAGTGGTTGGTGGGTTGACATCCCGGTACTTTACCAGTTTCCTCAGCACAGTCGCTAGCAGGATTTGTTGATATGATATGCTATATTCCTCCCCATCGGAGCGCTTGTTGAGGTTTTCACCTCTTATCCCTTCAGCAGAGCAGTGTTTATTTTCCTCCTCAGCAGTTGTTGGGTTTCTCTTGGAAGGTTCAGCATTTGGTGGTTGATCCCCAGCTCTCCTCCTCATCCCCGGTGGATTCCCCAGTAAGGCCGTCAGTAGATTTGTGGTATGGTGGATTATATCTGAGAAGTTTCCTGCAGAAGTTTTGTGATTTCCCTGCAGAATGCTCAATGGAGTTGGTATCCCCAATAGAGTCAGGATCCCATCCAGAGTTGGTATTCTCAACAAAGTTGCTTTTGTGGCAGTTTCTGCCTGGTGAAAATCTCTGTTTTCCCCAGTAGGGTCGGGTGGTGATCTATCATCCTGGGTTTGGTGGATTTCCTGATGCTTTTGATCCCTAGTAAGGTGGCTTGTTGCAGAATCTACTTTTGTGATCTACTTTTCCCTCAGTGGGTTTATCCCCAATGGAATGGCTGAGAGTATGCCCAGTAGAGTTGCTTGTGCAGTTAGATTCTACATGGATGATCTGTTCTCCCTTTGTGGGTTGTTCCCCAGCGGAGTTATTTGGAGTTGCTTTCGTGGCAGTTCTTGCTTATGCAGTGAACTCTTGTTTCCCGGTTGATATTGAGGAACCCCCTGCAGAAACCTCGGGATTTCTCCTTTCCCCAACAGATTTGTCTTTGTGGCCTTTGTTGCCTTTTGTGAGCTTCCATTCCCCAGTTGGGTTGATTATTGATCCATCACTCAGAGATCTTGTGATTTCTTTGATATCTCTGACCTCTTTTGCCTCCCCGCAGATCTTTGCTTTTTAGCATTTAGATCTCCAGCAGATTGGCTTTCCAGTTGGATTTTTCCTCTGGAAGTGTAGTACCGGGCGTTTGATTCCTGGGCCTGTTTGTGTTAGATATGTCTGTTTTGTCAGCATTCATCAAACATAAATTACGCATATTCATGCATACTTTCAACATTCAGATATTCATGTTGCATTCTTTGCCATATATCTTTTGTTTGTTGTTCCCTGCTATGGGTAATGTAGATCTCCCCAGTAGATCTTCCCAAGCAGATGTCGGGTGTCTAATCTCTCAATATAGAGTCAGCCCCATAAGCAGAAAGTGTCTGTCTTTTCTTCTGCAATTCCCCACTGAGATATATCCTCGTGGATGACGGTTTCTTCCGTTTCCTCCCAACACATGTATTGGGATGGATTTTCCTATTGAGTTATATCCTCATTAGGACAAGTTTCGATTCAGTTTGCCTTTTTGGTTTGATCCTGAATTGGCATTTTTTAACTGTTTCTTGTGCTTCCCTATGGAATAAATGAATGAATTGCCCAGTAACCGGCAATGATTATGCTATCCCCAGCGGAACCTTTTGGGCCTCTACCCTTATACCGGTAGTTATAAGTCATATGTTCCTTGCCTCTTGGCGGAATTTGTGGTTATATACCTTTTATTCCTCAGCAAGAGTCGTTGGTTTTCTACCCAGTAGTCGGTAGTCGTAAATCCTAGTTTTTGCTTGCTCCTCAGCAGTTGGTGGTTTGTTATAAACCCTATTTTGTTTCCCGTGCGGAGTTGTGATTCTTTCCTTCCCCACGCAGAGAATTGTTGGTTTTCTACCCCGTATTCGGTAGATGTAAACCCTATCTTTTGTCCTCATCAGAGTTGTTGGCTACTACCCAATATTCGGTAGTTGTAAGTCCTATCTCTTTTCCTCTAGCAGAGGTAACCTTTGTGGTTCATTCGGGTTGATGGTGGATTTTGTGGTTTTCTACCTCGTATTCGGTAGTTGTAAATCCTATGTTGTTGTGGTTTTATCTCCAACGGAGTTTGTGCTTTCTTGTGGATAATTGCCGGTTGCTAGCAATTTTATCCTTAGCTAGCGTTTGGTCTTCTACCCCGTATTCGGTAGTTGTAAACCCTAATTTCTCCCCTTTGCAGAGTTAACCTTGTTGTTCATCCTAACCGATGATGGTTACTCTTTGTGGTTATCTTCATTCAATATTCGATGTTGATATTCCCCCCTTTGCTTCTGGGTATTTGTCGTTTGCTAGCAATTGTATCCCTAATAAGTCTTGTGGATAATTGTCGGATGCTTGCAATTCATCCCCAGTGAGTCTTCTTTCATTTACCCTTTTGCTTGGTAATGATTGTTGCTCCCTTTGATCGGTCATCTTTATATACCTAGTTTTGGTATCCCGATGCCTTTCTGTTTCGGTGGATTTATCCTTTGTTAACCCAGTAGCCGGTTGTGGATAATCTTCCATGCGAGTATGTTATCCACGTTCTGACGGTAATGGATAATATATCTCATGCACTCTTCAGTCGAAGCCTGTTGTGTTTCCCCAGTCGAGTAACATTCGTTATTCCTTTGCGGAATCGAATATTTGTTGTCTCTTGGATAATTGCCGGATGCTTGCAATTTATCCCCTGTGAGTTATCTTTCGTTTACCCTGTTGTTGTAGTATCGATCGTCTCTCTTTTTGGTTGGTCACCTATTATATACCCTGTAACCGGTATCTCTGGTGTCTCTTCCTTTTCGAGTATATTATTCACGTTCTAATGGTAATGAATAATATATCTCATTTCGCTCTTTGGTTGGAATCCTTTGTTGATTTTCCCCAGCGGAGTAGGATTCGTATTCTTTGTAGAATCGAATATCCATCCTTTCGGATGATGATTGTTTTGGCATATATACCAATTCACGTTTTCGGTAGGTCACCTATTATATACCCAGTAACCGGTATCCCTGGTGTTTCCTTCCATGCGAGTATATTATCTACGTTCTGACGGTAATAGATAATATATCTCATGCGAGTATACTATCCACGTTCTGACAGTAATGGATATTATATCTCATGCGCTCTTTGGGTTTTTTCCAGCTGAGTAAGATTTGTTTTCCCGTTGTGGATTCGAATGTCCATCCTGTAAGTCGATTTGCTTTTTCAAGCCCTCCTTTCGGATGATGAGTGTTTTGGCATATATACCAATTCACGCTTTGGTTGGTCACCTATTATATACCCAGTAACCGGTATCCCTGGTGTTCCTTCCTTTCTGCTCCCTATTATGACCTTGGTCCCCTGTGGAGTCAGATTTTCCTGAGTTGATGTACCTTTTTTCAGGTCTTTCTCAGATGTTTGGTTGATTGATATCTCTCACCCTTATACCGGTCTTAGATATTCATTCTTCCTGAGCTTGTTACCCTTATACCGGTAACACCTCATTCTTTGTTGCTTCTCCAGGAGAGTCTCTTTGTTAGACATTCTCCAGTGGAGTTTTCTGTTGTGATTTTTACCCTTTTGCTGTATTGGCGTTTTCCCCAATATATGCAAGTTTTCCCCGGCAGGGAGATTCTTTGTGAATTTTTTTTCCCCAGTCCGAGTTCGGATTTTCATCCGAAGTATCCTTTGTGGATAATTTGAGTCAGCTTGTGTCTTTCCAATGGATGTGTCTTCCTTTGGAACTCGTTTCTCCCCAGTTTGAGTCTTTCACTCCCCAGTGAGGTCTCCAGTCCAGTCGTGTCTTGTTCACGTCGTGTCAGTTTGTACCCTAATTCAGAGTCGTGTCCTGCTCACACATTCTTCTTCCTTTTATTATTACCCCTATGAGAGTCCTATTAGTGTCTCTGTTCCTGGTGAGTGTATTACTCCGATGGATCGTCTTTTTGTCTTTGTGGACCAGTGTTCCCCACAGAGGTTGTTTCTTTTGCATGCATACATCTGCATCATGAGGTCTCTTAGGGACCAAAATTTGTCTCATTACTGTTATTTAAGCCCATTCTACCGCGTCAAGATGAAGATTTCTAAACTTCAATTCTCCAGCTAGAATGACCTTAAATAGGGGCATCTGTAAGACCCCAATTTTGTCCCTAAGATCCCTCATGGTATCATATCATATCATTCATTGCCTCAAGGATCATTGTGCACCTTGTTTCCTTCCCTGTGGGTTGGTTATCTTTTTGAGAGTGATTCTTGATCACCAAGCATGTTTTGCATTTTTATATCATTGCTTTTCTTTTTACCACTAACCAAAAGTACAAAAATATGTCATCTAACCTTTGTCTTGCAGATGAAGCAATCAACAGTCAAAGCAGTCAAAAGGCATTCATTGAGCAATAGATGGTGGTCATTCTTGAGAATTTGGACCCCATAATCATTATCAAGAGTTCATATGAACCATGAGATCATTTTGGATCAAAATCCCAAGTGGTAGAGGCTTGAATTTCATCAGAACATTGCCAGGTCATCTGAAGGCCTAGAAAGTCAACTGCCAAGTCAACTGTGGATTTGGAGGTGGGAAGAGCCTAGAAATACTTCATTCATGTTCAAACAAGTCTCATTTGACATTTCAAACATCAACGTTGAAGAAAATAAAGTCAAGTCAAAACTTTCCAAAAATAGAAAGTGACCTATAATTCAAATTTGCCAAAAATGGAAAGGTTTTAACCTAACTTTAACTTCAAATTACATCATCAAGAAAGCTTCAAATGAAATTTTGTTTAACATGAAAGTTGTAGATCTTTCTCTCCCATTTACAAAAAGTCCAAGATCATCAATTTCTCATGTGTGGTTAAGGAGATGTGATCAAAACATGGCAAAGTGTACTTGAAGATTCAAATGTGCATAACTTCTCAACCAAAGCTCCAATTCAAGTGGTTCTTTTTGCTAAATTCTCATTTTGACCTCTAGTTTCCAAAACATACATTGCATTGCACAAATTGTCATCACATAATCATTTGCAAATTCTTGAATTTTTGGAGGGAAATTTCAATATTCAAATTTGGTGAACTATTTGAACATTTTGCCTTCACCAATGATTTTAAAAATGCATTTTAAGTGAAATTCCATTAAACCCGTGCACTGTTCACCATGCATTTTCATGCATAGGGTGAAAACCACAATTTGCACTTACACTCCTTTTTTGCTAATTCCACTTAACCAATAGCTTAAGAATGATTAAAGAGTGATTAGTAGGAGGTATAAAGCCAAAACCCTAACTGTTTCAGCATAACAACAATCACAATTTCAGATCTAGATCTAGAACTCTCAAATTTTCTCTCACTTTTTTCTTGCATTTTCTTCACATTCAATCCATTTCCATTGCTTGATCCTTGTTTATGAAGTGTTCCTGAGTAGTTTTGCACGTGGAAGCAAGAGGACTGGTGCAGTATTGAAGCATTTGTGAAGCTTGAAGCAACAATGGTGAATTCAGAATTTGGTGAAATCGTGTGCAATTGAACCTCCTACTCTTCTCCAATCAACTCTACAAGCATCATAGAGGAGTCTTTGAGCATTGCAAGGCTTGGACAACACAAAATCCGGTTCTGCTCTCCAAGAGGTTACATATTCGATCTCTTTATTTCTCAAAATTCTTATGCTATTGTGATAGATCTTAGTATGCTGAGTAATCTGAGCTTTGAATCGAGTAAAATGATGCAGTATACATGGATTTATGCTTGTTTGAAGTTTTGGTGTTGATTCTTGTTTGCTTCGATTCATGCATGTCTTGATGTTTATTGATGAATTGTTTGTGGATTATTGTTGTATGTTGAAACATCTACACGATGCCATACTTATTTTTAATTTCTGGACACTTTGAGATTTTCTGGAAAAATCCAGATAAAGATCTTCATGATCTTCATCGTGTTCTTCATGTGTTCATGCATCTCCAGATTTCCTGTGGAATTACCTGAGGAACGCATACGTTTTCCTGCGGATTTTATTACGTGTTCATGCATATTACCTGCGGATTTTATTACGTGTTCATGCATATTACCTGCGGACTATTCAAATGACATGCATGCGCGCTAGGGTTTGACAATACGCTGTCGTTTCAGCCTTGGCGCGCTTCAGTTTAAATGTGTACTAGCTTCGACCCTTGGCTGAAGCGCTTTTCAAAATGCCATTTCACTTTTCTCCTATTTTCATATTAAATGTCCATTTCATTTTATTTTTTGTTCCATCAACTTCAAAAAATCATATCTAATTGAATATTGCTCTAAAAAATACCAGGTTTTTTGCATTGTGTTGCATTTTCTGTCTAGTATTTTTTGATCATTTTTCCATAAATTGTGCTTGGCTGGATTTCATTTTGTGCTAGGGTATGTGAACATGTATCCATTTTGTACCTTGCCTGGCTATATCATTTGTGAAATGCTGGTCCTTAATCCAATGGATCTGAAAGTTTGCATGATGAAACTACACTCTTTGCTTGACATTTTGGTGTTGATCTGGTATTTTTACCATTTATCATTTCTATTTTATGATCATGTTCATTTGGTATGACAATTTGTGTCACACCTTTTGATGTTCAACTTATGTGATGTGTTTGCCTTGCCAAATGATCTCCAATTGTTCTAATTTTTTGTGTGATGCATATTATGGATGTTGTGAATAAGCATGAATTTTATTGGAATTATTTGGATCATTTCTGATTTAATTGAGATTTTTCATTCTGGTTGGTCACATTTGAGCTTTAAAATTGCCTTGAACTTCAAATGATCATGAAATGCTTTTGGTATATGATATTGATGTGAGACCTTTTGGATTGTTTCAAGATGTGTTTGAAGTTGATTCATGTTAATTTTCAGCTTCTGTTTTGAATTTTTTCTCCATCTTTGACCCTAGGCTTTGACCTAGTGGTTTGCCTCTCATGTTTGAGCTTTGATTTCAGGTTGAACATCCAAGTTACATGGTTAATGATGCTCCATCATTTGAGAATTGATGTTTGCTTTTGATCACTAATCCTTGTGTGTTTTGTAGGTTGATGTTGACTCATTTGAGTTTGACCTTTGGCTTGCACATTGTGAACCTTGTCTGTTTAACTGATATTAACTGTTGGTTGTTTGTTTGTATAGTTGTACTGATTTGTTTGATGTTTCCACAGGTACATAAGTTGCTTTAAGTTCACTTTGAACTTGCTTTTGCTTGGTCGCTTAACTACTTAGGTATAACCTCTAATCTTCATGTAGTCTGGAAGACCTGTCCTGTTATGTGGGCAGGCACCTGTCTGAAGTCCTCCTTAAGAGGCAATGCTTGTGATTGTTTAATCTTTGTGCCAAGCAGGAAAAGTCCTCTTATGAGGCAATTGGTAGATAAAAGAGATGTGCAATCCATCTCCTGCTATTTAGTGTGTCATCCACTTTGCTCACATAACATGTTGATGCATTGTGGATACTAACCCAAGATCTTATAGAGTCAAATCACTTGTGGAGAAGAGTTCCAACTTTCTGAACTCCCACACATTCTATTGTTTAAGGCTCTCCCCCAGGCCAGGGATAAGAGCTATGAGGCACACCCCTCATCTCCATTTCATCTGCTTCACCCTAACTCTCAATGTTAGGGTTAAGAGCACAAATTACCCCATTCCAGTTGACTGTAAAGTCTAACCTTATTTGAGCCTAATTGATTGTATATAGTGTGTGCTAATTGACTTGTTTGTCTGCTTACTTGATTCATCTGTGCATATATGCTTGAGTGTGCCTTTGTGCATTTATCATTATCATTTGTGTATCATTTCATAAACTTTGCTTTATAGCATTTGGTTTTGTCCATGGAGGAGATAAGAATAAGACCATTGATTGGCAGTTGTATCCTATGATATGGAAGGAGACTAGTATAAGTCCATTGATTGGCATCTGGCATCGTGTTTTGTTTTAGGAGATTGGTATAAGTCCATTGATTGGCATCCGGTATCCATTTTTGTTTTGTGAGACTAGTATAAGTCCATTGATTGGCATCTGGTATCATTGTTTTGTTTTAGGAGATTGGTATAAGTCCATATATTGGCATCTGATATCCATGTTTGTTTTAGGAGATTGGTATAAGTCCATTGATTGGCATCCGATATCCATTTGCTTTGTTTATTTGCTATTGCTCATTGCCTATTCCAAAGGAATCACTTGAATCATCTACCTATGATCTCAAGAGGTGAACATCTAAGAAGTTTTACTTCCTCACCCTCCCATCTTTTTGTTTCTTTAAACCTCCATTTGCATGTTAATCCAAACTTGAAAAGCTATTGTGCAAACATTCTCATCTCTTTTCAAATTAGAAACCTAGGCTTTAGGCATTTGATTTTCCAAACTTCATTTTCATAATACTTCTTGAATTGAATTCTAATCATACTTTGACCATCTTTTGTGAATAAAATTCTAATTGGTTAATCCAACTCATTCAATTGTTTTGTGGCGTTGTCCATTCTTGATAAGTTTTCATACATTAGCCATAGGTTTGATTTATCCTAGTTGGTTGATGTTAATCTCACCTTTTGTCCTTAGTGATTGAATTGTAAGACTTCCTTGCTTATTATAGGGTTAACCCCTCACTAGCAAGTTGAAGCTTTTCTCACATGGTGGACTTGTTGTTTGTATAACGTCGAGTTTTCTCCCGTGGATAACGAAAGACCTTAGGGCTTTTGATTTAAAATGAGCCCACTCATATTTTGGAAATCTTTTAGCCGAACTACGGCGTTTTGATCCTTACCTTTCATGGAAAGGTACGTAGGCAACGGGTTCATCCGTTCAAACACAAAAATAATAACTTGTATATTCTTTTCTCATCCCTTCCATCCATGTTTACACAATAAATATTTCATAAACAAATAACCTTTCGTACAACAAGTGTGAAAAGGGCTCCCTAGGAGTACCTAGGACGTTTTGGGTGCCTAACACCTTCCCATTGCGTAATTAACCCCTTACCCAGATCTCTGATCTTTTCATTAGTTTTCTATGTGTAAAACTTCTTAGGATTTTCTTCGCTTTTTAGCCATTCCTTTGGATAAATAAAAGTGCGGTGGCGACTCGATTCTTTGTATGCTTTGCTTTTGGTTTAATCAATAAATCATAAAGTGACGAATACACCGCTACAGTATGTTGCTTTAAAATAACATTAGATTCATGCATCACTTGCATCGCAGGTTTCTTACATTCTAGCCCTTCGGCCAGGTGTCTCATGATCTTCATCTTTGTATCAGTCAAGCTGACACATCAATATAACACTCGCGCTAATCGACAATGCATGATGGATCATTTGGAACAAGAAAACCGGAACTCAAGGAAGAGGTTGCTAGGCTCACTACTCTTATGGAGTCACGCATTGCATCTTAGAGTCAAGCGACTCCAACTCCTGCAACTCCGCAACAATGGACAGTCATCTCAGAGATCATCTCAACGCCAGTGTTTGTGGTTCCTGTCAACCAGCCTGCACAATCTATGCTTGCCAGATTCCCGTGGAGAATGCCTCCGAATTATGTGCCTGAGGGTTATACTCCTATTATTGCGCCTATGTCGGCATCTCTCCCAGTCATGTCGACTCCTTCTCCTGTTGTGCATGTTATGCCTCGTGTTGAAGAGACCATTTACGACTCTGAGCCGTCTGAGGGTCCATATATGTATGACAAAATGGATGAAATGAAGGATCAGTTTCAAGAGATGAAAAGGGAATTTAAGACCCTGAGGGGAAAAGATTTGTTTGGGAAAAGCGCTTATGAGCTCTGCTTGGTGCCCAATGTAAAGATCCATGTTAAGTTCAAGGTCCCTAACTTTGAGAAATACAAGGGAAACACTTGTCATTTAAGACATCTTGTGATGTACGCCCGCAAGATGTCAACCCAGACTGATAATGATCAATTGCTCATTCATTATTTTCAAGACAGTTTGACTGGTGTTGCTCTTTGTTGGTACATGGGTCTAGACAGTGGCAGCGTTCGTACTTTCAATGACTTAGGCGAGGCCCTCATCAAGAAGTATAAGTACAACATGGGTATGGCACTCGACTAATTATGGTCCATGTCTCAGAAGGACAATGAGACATTTAAAGAGTATGCACAGAGGTGGAGAGAACTTTCCGCTCAGATCAGTCCTCCATTGGAAGAAAAGGAGATGACTATGATCTTTCTCAATACATTGAGTTCATTCTATTATGAGCGTATGATTGCTAGCGCTCCCAATGACTTCACTGAAATGGTGAACATGGGGATGCATCTAGAAGAAGGTGTCCGTGAGGGCCATTTGTCTAGAGAAGAGGAGTCTACTAGTAAGAAGTATAGGGGTGGTTTCTCAAAGAAGAAGGATGCAGAAACTAATTCAATATCTGTGGGAAGGAAAAGAAGGCCTTATATGAAGTAGAATTCCAGATCTCATTAACAACATCATCAAATATCCTCTGTTATTCAAGTATTTACCAATAATCCTGTTATTCAATCAGCACCAGTACAACAACAACAACAACAACGTACTCACAACAATCACAATTACAACAATAATTAGCATAACAATAATTATGAGAGGAAAAAGGTCACGTTTGATCCTATTCTGATGACTTACGCTGAATTGTATCCATCTATCATTGTTAAGAATTTGATTCAACCTAAAAATCATCCGCATATGTCTGAACCTCTGCCATGGTGGTATAAGCCAGATCAACATTGTGCTTATCATCAAGGGGCACCCGAACATGATATCATCCATTAAAGTATGAAGTCCATAGATTGGTAAAAGGTGGGATGGTGTCCTTTGAGGACCGTATGCCGAATGTCAAAGTTAATCCGTTACCCGCTCATGGTAATTCTTCTGTGAATATGGTGGACGGTTGTCCCGGTAAGTACATAGTTTTTTATGTTTGACGTATCCAAAGATCTTTAGTGGAGCTTCATAAAACTTTGTACCTGATTAGTGATTGTGAGCATGATCATGATGGTTGCATTACTTGCAGTGTTAATTTACGTGGGTATATGATTGTGAAGAGAGACATTCAAAAGTTGATGGATGAAGGTGTGATTCAAATCAACCAAGCTAAAGATCTGGGTGATGATGTGAATGTAATTATGCCAATTTTCAAGACTCCTGAGCGAGTGGTAACCCAGTTTGACAGCAACAAAAGAAGCAATAGATTGGTATCACCGTTGGTAATACGGCCGGCAGGCCCAGTCCTGTATGCATCCAATAAAGTCGTACCTTACAAGTATGATGATACTATGATTAAAGATGGACAGGAGGTTCATCTTCCCGCAGCTAATTCAATAGTAAGCATTGTTGATGTTGTTAAGGTGACCTGAAGCGGTCTAGTATTTAGTTCGGTGTCTCCAAAGGTTGTGGAGGATGTCATAGTTGGGAAGAAGGCCGAGGCGGATGTTCCGGTGGTTGATCATATTAACACTCTAATCTATCAATCTGGTGAGTCTAGCAGTTTGAAGGTTAAGGATGATGATGATGAGGTTCTCCGCTTGATCAAGAAGAGTGAGTTTAACATTGTGGAGCAGCTACTCCAAACGCCCTCCAAGATCTTTGTCTTATCTTTGTTGATGAACTCTAAAGCACACCGAGAGGCATTGAAGAAGGTACTTGAGCAGGCCTATGTGTAACATGATGTTACGGTTGATCAATTTGATCACATCGTCGCTAATATTACTTCATGCAATAATGTGAGTTTTTGCGATGAAGAGCTTCCAAAGGAAGGCAGGAATCATAATCTGGCCCTCCATATATCCATGAACTGTAAGGAAGATGATTTTTCCAACGTCTTGGTAGAAATTGGGTCATCTTTGAACGTTCTACCCAAGTCTACTTAGGCTAGGCTATCTTATCAAGGAGCACCCATGAGATATAGTGGTGTGGTTGTGAAAGCGTTTAATGGTTCTTATAAAATCGTCATTGGAGAAGTTGACCTCCCGATTAAGATTGGTCAGAGTGATTTCCAGATTACTTTCAAAGTAATGGATATTCACCTAGTCTATAGTTGTTTATTGGGTAGGCCATGGATTCATGAGGCAGGTTCCATCACATCGACTCTACATCAGAAGCTCAAATTTGTCAAGAATGGGAAGTTGGTTATCGTCGGAGGTGAGAAAGTGTTGTTGGTAAGCCATTTATCATCTTTCACATATGTTGAAGCCGAGGAAGCTGTTGGAACTCCGTTCCAAGATTTGTTTGTGGCTAATATAATCCAGAATACTAGGGCATCCATGTCTTCTTTGAAAGATGTGCAAGAAATTGTTCAGGATGGTGACACAGACAATTGGGGGCGTGTCGTGGAAGTGATTGAAAACAAGAACAAGGTCGGTTTAGGATTTGAGCAAGGGTCGTTCAAGAAAGAAGTCAGAGTTATGCAATAGATTTTCTGTAGCGGAGGGTTCATCCACAAGGAAGAATAACACTCAGCTGCTATAATTCATGAAGAAGAAGATAATGCCAACTTTGTAACGCGTGGATAGATTTGCAAGAATTGGGTTGTTGTTGATGTTCCTGTTATAGTTCACCGTTTAAAGTAATATGCCTTATTCTTTATAGAAAAATCCTTCTCCTATGCCTAAGGGAGAAGTGAAAACATTGTCAGGCATTTTCAATTATTATCAATAAAATGCAATTTTATTCATCCATATTTACGTTGTTCTTACTATTTGCTTTTTCTGAAAATGGTAATCACAAAAAAAAAAACATAAATAAACAATCATTTATCCCATATCTGCATAAAATTTGTTTGCACTTCATATTTCTAAAATTAAAATATCAAATCGTTATGCAGGTTGCTTCTCAAACTGATTGAAAATAATGACCCTACTCCCTATCCGAACATTCATTTCCCTGTGTTCGGAGCTGAGAAAGAGAATGATGAAGACATTTCTAATGAGTTATCCAGTTTGCTTGAGCATGATGAAAGAACCATTCAGCCGTTTGAAGAACAGATTGAGTTGGTCAACTTGGGTTCCGAAGATGATATCAAGGAGGTCAAGATTGGGTTACAGCTTCATCTAGAGGTTAAGAACGTGTTGATTGAGCTTCTCCGAGAGTACTCTGATGTGTTTACTTGATCTTATCAAGACATGTCAGGTCTTGATATAGATATTGTGGAGCATAGATTATCGTTAAATCCATAATGTCCTCCAGTCAAGCAAAAGTTAAGAAGAACTCATCCTGACATGGAAATGAAGATTAAGGAAGAAGTCCAAAAGCATATTGATGATGATTTCCTTGTTACTTCTAAATATCCGCAGTGGGTGGCCAATATTGTGCCTATTGCGAAGAAGGATGGACAAGTGTGCATGTGTGTCAATTATAGATACTTGAACAAAGCCAGTCCCAAATATGATTCTGCTCTGCCACACATTGATATGTTGGTAGAAAATACAACTAAGTTCAATGTCTTCTATTTTATGGACGGATTTTCCGGTTATAATCAGAGAAAGATGGCACCCGAAGATATGGAGAAGACAACGTTCATTAAGCCTTAGGGAACATCCTGCTATAGAGTGATGCCTTTCGGTTTGAAGAATACTAGTGCAACGTACCAAAGAGCCATGACCACTCTTTTCCATAATATGATGCATAAAGAGATTGAGGTATATGTTGATGATATGATTGCCAAATCAAGGTCTGAAGATAAGCATGTTGAGCACTTATTGAAGTTATTCTAGCATTTGAGGAGGTATAAACTCCGCTTGAATCCCAATAAGTGTACATTTGGTGTTCGCTCTAGTAAGTTGTTAGGCCTTATTGTCAGTGAGAAGGGTATTAAAGTTGATCATGCCAAAGTCAAAGCAATACAAGAGATGCATGCGCCCAAAATTGAGAAGCAAGTCAAAGGTTTTCTCGGCCGCTTGAACTATATTTCAAGATTTATATCGCATATGACTCCCACATGTGCGCCTATATTCAAGCTCCTTCGAAAAGATCAGTCTTGTGATTGGACCGAGGATTTCCAGAAAGATTTTAACAGTATTAAAGAATATATGCTTCAGCCTCTGATTTTGTCTCCGCCTATTGAAGAAAGACTTTTGATAATGTATTTGACTGTGCTTGAAGAAAGTATAGGTTGTGTTCTTGGTCAGCAAGATGAATCTGGTAAGAAAGAATATGTTATTTACTACCTCAATAAGAAGTTCACTAATTGTGAGTCATGGTATTCTATGCTTGAGTATACATGTTGTGCTTTGACTTGGGATACTAAGCGTTTGTGCCAGTATATGTTGAATCATACTACTTCGTTGATATCCAAGATGGATCCAATCAAGTACATATTTGAAAAGCCTGCTTTAACTAGGAGGATTTCTCGTTGGCAGATGTTGTTATCTGAGTATGATATTGAATATCGAGCTCAGAAACCGATTAAAAGTAGCGTCTTGGATGACCATTTGGCTCACAAACCTATTGATGATTATCAGTCAGTGCATCTTGATTTCCCTGATGAAGAGATATTGTATTTGGAGATGAAATACTATGATGAGCCATTACTTGAAGAAGGGCCAGAACCTGGTTCCTGTTGGGGCATGGTATTTGATGGAGATGTTAATTCATTTGGTAATGGCATCGGGGCAATGATTATTACTCTTCGAAGCACTCATTTCCCGTTTACAGCTAGATTGACCTTCAAATGTACAAATAATATGGCTGAGTATGAAGCCTGCATTATGGGGCTCGAAGAAGCCATTGATCTTAGAATCAAATATCTCGACGTATACAGAGATTCAACTTTGGTTGTTAATCAGATTAAAGGTGAATGGGAGATGAGTCAACCCGGTTTGATACCATATAAAGATTATGCGAGGAGGATATCAACTTTCTTTACACATGTTGAGTTTCATCATATCCCTCGAGATGAAAATCAGATGGCATTTCCTCTTGCAACCTTAGCTTCCATGATCATGGTGAGTTATTAGAATGAAGTCCCTAATCTGGTTGTGATGCGCCTTGATATGCAAGCTCATGTATTTATTGTCGAAGAGATCAAGGATGATAAGCCATGGTACCATGATATCAAATGTTTCCTCCAAAGTCAGATTTACCCGCTTAGGGCATCTTTGAAAGACAAGAAGACTTTGAGAAGACTAGCTGGCAACTTCTACCTGAATGGTGATGTGCTTTACAAGAGAAATTTCGATATGGTTTTGCTCAGATGCAGGGTGATCGATCACCATTTGCACTTAGTTTTCATCATCCATCTAACATGAATCTTCAAAAATCGGTAACACCTTTTCTTTCTTTTAGTTGATTTCTTAAGTTTTATCGCATTTTATAAATCCCTGCTTGTTTTATGTTGTATTAATGGTTCATCTCTTTTTGTCGCATTTTATGCGTTTCCGTGGTAGTTCTATTTTGTTTCCAGGTCTAACAATAAGCCTGAAAGATACGTTAGGGAAGAACGGAAGTCAAGGACATCGTGCAAAGCAAAATAAAGCAGAAACAGGGTGCTAACACGGGTGCCAGTGTCAGCTGACTTGGCCCGTGTCAGCCTGTGCAGAGTGGAAGGTTGAAGGAAGCAAAAAACAGGGGGCTGACACGGGTGCCAGTGTCAGCTGACACGGCCAGTGTCAGCTGACACGGCCCGTGTCAGCAAAAGCTGAAGGAAATAAGTTGGCAGAGAGTCAACATGGGCGCCCATGTCATCTGACATGGCCTGTGTTGGCCAATTCACCCCGTTTGATGATTTTTATTGTTTTGGTCCCTATGTAAGTCCGAAGGGCAGTCTTGGTATTTTACGATTATTTTAGATGATTTGGAACTATTTAATTTGCTATTGGAAAAGAGAAAAGGGACTTTTGGATTGTACAAAGAATATACAGAAAAGAGAAGAAAGCTTTCAAGGTGTTTAGAGAAGAAGAGATTTTCAAGATCGGAAGAGATTGAAGATCAACCTTCATCACCAAAGAATTGTAATGTCTCTATTTTGTAATTTGCTTTCTTTGAATACTATGAGAAGCTAAACCCCCCAATGCTAGGGGGTGTCCCTGAATTGCTACTGTGTGAACACTATTTCTATGTTTTTATGATCATCAATGTTTTCTTAATTCAAATTATTATACAACGTTCTTAATGCTTTATTTTATCGGACAAATAGAAGTTTGATCCATGGTTAAGGTTTAGGTCGGACAAACCACCTTATCGCTTGTTGTATAATAATACTTCGGTATAATCGCTTAGGAATAAGGATCATACCATAGTAGCCGTTAATTCTTGTTCATTTACGTATTTCTGAACGTCATTTTGAATAGCTAAGGAATTAGGATTGAAATTGACTGTTAATGGTTTTCGGCTAAGGAATTAGAGAAAATAATTCTTGAGAATCGATATTGAATGATTACAACGTAGATATCGTATAATGTGGAAGTTATGTAGTACAAAGCAATTCATACATCTGGCCCTAGCATGCTTTCTTATATCGATTAATAGCTTTTTATACGCTTTGTGTAATTTTTTCTCGTTCTTATCATTTTGAAAACAATCAACAAACCCCCTGTGATCTTTTGTTCAATGGAATTATTGTAAAGATTTGTACTTATTACACAGTCCTCGAGATCGATACTTGGGAGAACTCCCATTTTATAACAACATTGGTGCAAATAGTACACTTGCTATCTACTGATCAAGTTTTTGGCGCCGTTGCCGGGGACTGCCAAAGTATAAGTTGAATAATAATTCAATTGAAATTTTGTTGCTCTGCAACCAAAATTTTATTTCTCTGTACTATTGTTTCTTTTTATAAATTCTAATAATTGTCTAATCTTTGTATGTGAGGTAAGACCTCAGCTGAATTTCTTTTTGACACAGAACCAGAAAGATTATTGCATGCAAGATGCCAAAAAGCTAGACTGGAACTATCAGAAGCAACCCCCGTTGTTTCTGAGTCTGAAAAAGAAGAAGTTGTTTCAGTTCATTCGGAAGAGTCCGACACCGTATCTGAAACGATGGTTGAAGCTCCACCTCCCGTGGAAAGACTTCTGGGTGACTATGGAGGTGAAAATGCTCCGACTGGAAGGTTAAAAATAGTAAAACAACCGGTGAATGTTGATCGTTTTCAGCTACACCCTTCAACGATTTGCCAACTCGAAAGGAGACCGTTCTCTGGAAAAATCAATGAAGACGCCAACAAGCATTTACAAAGATTTCTGACCATGACGACATCGTTAAAAATTGAGGGACACTGAGAGGAAGCTAAAAAGTTGGTGATGTTTCCGTTTACCTTATCGGAAGATGCCAAAGAGTGGTTTTACTCTTTACCCGTGGGAAGCATTACAACTTGGCAACAAATGGAGACAACATTTTGAATGAGTACTTCCCTGCCTCTGTTTATATCCGTAAGAGATATGACATTGTTAATTTCAAACAGAAGGAAGGAGAGTCACTCGGAGATGCTTACAAGAGGTTCAAGAGATTGTTGGTTGCATGTCCTACTCATAACATGGATGCAACTGAACAGATGCAAAATTTTGTGAATGGCCTTAGAATAAAGACTAAGCAACTCATAGACACGGTTGCCGATGGCTCAACAAATTTTACAACAGCCACTGGAATAAAGAAAATCATCGAAGCCATTGCAGCAAATGAGCATCTGGAGCTCTATGACCGCAGTGTAAGTCAATCTGAAGGTATCATTGATCTCAAGCTAGCAAATCAAGTTGTGAAGATAGAAGACCAAATAATAGATGAAGTAGAGCAAAGAATCAAGAAAATTGCTCTTGACACTCAAACGGTGGCACAAGTTCAACCGGTTCAACCTATTCAAGCTGTTAGTTGTGAAATTTGTGGGGGGGCTCACTTCGTCATGCATTGTGTGGCAACTGCACAACAGGTAGAAGAGATTAATTTCCTGAAGCAGAACAACCCTTACTCCAATACATATAATCCTGGATGGAAAAATCATCCAAATTTCTCCTGGAAGGACCAGCAAGGAAATGTTCAGAAGCAAGCGCCCAATCAATATCAAAGCCAACCACAGCAACAGTATCGACCACAACAACAACAACCATACCAACAGCAGTTTCACCAATCCCAACAACAATTTCAACAACATGTACCAAGAAAAGCAGATTGGGAAATTTCCATTGAAAGAGGTTGTTAAACTATTAGATGTGGGGTTAATTTATCCTATATCCGATAGCTCTTGGGTGAGTCATGTTCATGTGGTTCCAAAGAAAGGAGGAACTACTGTGATAAAGAATGAGAAAAATGAGTTGCTCCCTACAAGGATAGTCACGGGGTGGCGTGTTTGCATCAATTACAGAAGGTTGAATTTGGTGACAAGAAAGGATCACTTTCCTTTACCATTCATCGATCAGATGTTGGAAAGGTTAGTTGGTCATGACTACTGTTGTTTCCTTGATGGCTACTCTAGATATAATCAGATAGCGGTTGCATCAGAAGATCAAGAAAAGACAGCTTTTACATGCCCCTATGGTATTTTTGCTTACAGAAGAATGTCATTTGGGTTATGTAATGCGCCAGCCACATTTCAAAGATGCATGACTTCCATTTTTGCTGACAGGCTTGAAAAGCATATGGAGGTCTTCATGGATGACTTCTCGGTATTTGATTTCTCTTTTGATAATTGTTTGACTAACCTCTCCCTTGTCTTAGAAAGATGCCAACAGACCAATTTGATTCTCAACTGGGAGAAGTGCCATTTCATGGTGCGATAAGGCATAGTCTTGGGTCACAAAATTTCCCACAAGGAAATAGAAGTGGACCAAGCCAAGACCGAGGTAATAGCAAAGCTTCCTCCTCCAATAAACGAAAAAGGTATAAGAAGTTTCTTAGGGCATGCGAGTTTCTATCGCAGGTTCATAAGAGACTTTTCTAAGATAGTTAAACCTTTAACTACCCTTTTGGTTAAGGACAAGGCTTTTATTTTTGATAAAGAGTGTGGTGTTGTATTTGAAACTATAAAAAATAAATTGGTGACGGCACCAATTGTCATTGCCCCAGATTGGTCTCTACCTTTTGAGATCATGTGTGATGCGAGTGACAATGCAGTGGGAGCAGTTCTTAAACAACATAGGGATAAGCTGTTGCATGTAATATATTATGCTAGTCATGTTTTGAACCCTGCACAGATGAACTATGCGACTACCGAGAAGGAGTTGCTAGCGGTGGTCTATGCCTTCGATAAATTCAGGCAATATATGTTGGGTTCTAGAGTCATTGTGTATACTGACCATGCTGCTTTAAAGTATTTATTTGCTAAGCAGGACTCTAAGCCAAGACTATTGAGATGGATCTTACTCCTCCAAGAGTTTGATGTGGAAATTCGTGACAAAAGAGGGTGTGAAAATACTGTGGCAAATCACCTCTCTCGGATGTCCCCTATAGAAGAGAATGAGGAAAAGCGTCCAATAAAGGATGAGTTTACTGACGAATACATCCTTGCTGTTATTGGAATGCCATGGTTCGTAGACTACGCGAACTATCTAGTAGGTGGGGTGATCCCTAGCGAATTTGACTCTAACAAAAAGAAAAAGTTTGTGCATGATTGCAGGTTTTATTTGTGGGATGACCCATTCCTGTACAAGAAAGGAGTAGACGGGTTGGTTAGAAGATGTGTCCCCGAAGAAAAACAGAGAGATATCCTGAAAGCATGCCATGACTCTGACTATGGTGGACACTTTAGTGGTGATAGAACCGCAACCAAAGTCCTCCAGTCAGGCTTATACTGGCCTACACTTTTCAAAGATGTTCAACAATTAATCAAAGAGTGTGATAAGTGTCAAAGGATGGGAAACATCTCGAAAAGAAATCAGATGCCTCAGAACCCCATGTTGGAAGTTGAACTCTTTGATGTTTGGGGTATCGACTTTATGGGACCATTTCCACCTTCATTTGGAAAGAATTACATTTTGGTGGCGGTGGATTATGTATCCAAGTGGGTAGAAGCAGTTTCTCTACCAACGAATGATGCAAAAGTGGTAGTCAAATTTCTAAAGGAAAACATATTTGTCAGGTTTGGAGTGCTAATAGTTCTAATAAGTGATGAGGGAACTCATTTCTTAAATCACCTAATGGATAAGCTACTCTTGAAGTATAAGTAAAACATCGTATAGCCACTCCGTACCATCCGCAAACAAGTGGTCAAGTTAAAGTGTCGAATAGGAAGCTGAAACAAATTCTGGAGAAGACGGTTAACTCATCTCGCAAAGATTGGGCAAGTAAACTTGATGATGCGTTTTGGGCATACCGAACTGCGTTCAAAACACCGATTGGTATGTCTCCTTATCAATTGGTGTATGGTAAGGCTTGTCACTTACCTTTAGAACTTGAACACAAAGCTTTGTGGGCTTCAAAATTCCTTAATTTGGATCTTTCGAAAGCGGGAGAGTCCCGAATCCTTCAACTCCATGAGTTAGAAGAATTTAGGAACCGAGCATATGAAAATGCCAAAATTTACAAAGATCAAACAAAAAAATGGCATGATAGAAGGATCCAAGGGAAGGAATTTTGGGAAGGACAAATGGTGTTATTGTTTAATTCGAGGATGAAGTTGTTCTCGAGAAAACTGAGATCAAAATGGTCGGGACCATTTATGGTACACAAGGTATACCCCTATCGAGCAATTGAAATAAAAAATCAATCCAATGGGGACATTTTTAAAGTCAATGGCCAAAGATTAAAACCTTACAATGTGAAGCAAGAAGTTGGTCAAATTGATGTTGTTCATCTTGTCTGATAAGATGAACAATCGTCGGGCCAGGCGACGTTAAACGAAGCGCTACGTGGGAGGCAACCCACGCTTTTTGTGTCTAACAATTTTCTTTGTTTTTTTGTGTTTTATTGACTTGTAGGTTTGGACAATGTTTACTAGAGGAGCCAAAAGTTCGTGTGCAAATAGTCTCTGGAAAAATCGGAAGTAGAAGCCCATCACAAGCTTGAAACAACACTAAAAAGAAAGAAAATTAGGGGCCTGACACGGGTGCCCGTGTCAGGAAGCAAGGTGAGAGGCATGTTTTCCAGGGGTCTGACACGAGTGCCCGTGTCAGCTGACACGACCCGTGTCAGCCCCTGTTGAAGCTGGTTAAAAGAAGAAGGACACGACCCGTGTCAAGGAGATCCACAGTGCTGACATGGTCCCCCGTGTCAGCTGACACGGCCGTGTTAGCAAGCGCGTTCGAAAATTTTCAATTTTTTTTTACCGTTTGGCTTTGGGCCCACCACCAAACTTCTCCCACTAACTCCATTTTATCACTCATTCACTCCTCATAAACCTTTTCTCTTACCTATTCTCTCACCTTCATCTCTCTTTCTCTAAAAAACACCTAAAAACCTCCATTTTTATTCACATAAAGCTTTATCCTTTTACCTCATAACTCCATAAAATCTCTATCCACCTTCACAAAAGCTTCTCCATTTTCTATCCTCTACCTTCCTACGGTAATCTTTTTCCCTAATCTCTCTTTTCAATTTCAAGTTTTTTTTCTTTGTGTGCAGATAAGAACATGTCTCGCCGAGTAGACAGAAGCATAAACGTGGGGGAATCATCCCGGCCACGTCAAAGGGCAAGAAGGACTCCGAATGAGCACGATATTTTGTTTGAAGACTTGGAGCACCAAAAAAGGTATATTGCTCATCTTAAGAGAAAATTGACACCCACCAGATAAATGTGCGATAGCACTTTGCAGGAATTGAGATTGCAGGCTGAAATTCACCGAATGTTCCATACCTTAGGTATGTTGGAATTCATGCAGTTATAAGCGACAACTTTTGCGCGTATTACTCTTGAATTTTTAAGTACCATTGAATTTAAGTTGAAATATCGGTGGAATGGAACTGAGAAAGAGTACTATGGTACTTTACGTTTTCGTTTATTTAATACTAACCTTGAATTGTTTGTGGATGAGTCGGGGAGTACCCTAAAACTCCCAATTGTAGGCCCTCGAATGGTGCCCGATACTTTTGTCCCGGCGGAATTTTGGACCGCTATAATAGGTAATGCTAAATATATCTCCAAAGGGGAAAAAACATCGGGTATCCATAACCCTTGTTTCAGGTACGCTCAAAAGGCTTTGGCGTACACCATGTTCGGTCGTAGTGATAGCACCGGTGTCGCCACCCAAAGGGAGATTTTCTTTTTGTACAGTATGGCAGCACAAACTCCAATCATTGTAGCAGCATTTGCAGCTGACTACCTAGACAGAGTTGGTCGCGCTACTTCAGGCGACATTTCGGTTGGTGGAATGATCACCCAGATTGTCAACCATTTTGGGTTTGGTGCTGCGCTTGCTGAAGCTCCACAGGTGCCGGGTAAAAATAAATTGGACATGGCCGCGTTGATTCAACAAGGCATGATTTAGGTAAAAATATCTTGCTTTACCCGCTTATGATTTCATTAGTATCACTAACAAAGCCAACTGGCTTTATGAGTGTCCCGACCTGGATGAGGGGGACGAAGATTTTCTTGATTCTTTTCCTGCAAATGAGCATGTGGAGGGTGCACATAGCACTGAGGAGCACTTTTACTAACAACCACAAGAACCGACCCAAGCTTCAGGGTCCTACTCCATGCCACAAGACCAATGGGGTTGGATTCAAAATGAGATCGGTCACCTTCGCACAGAGCAATCTAGGCAAGGTGAGGAGCTCACCAGGTTCGGAGTCGAACAACGCCGCCAAGGGACGGTTTTGGATGAAATGAATGCGATGATGCAACGCATGATGTTGCATTATCCGTATCCGCCCCCACCTCCTCAGTAAACATTGTGAGTACCCCTCTTATCTTGACAATGAACATTGCGGACAACGTTTGGTTCAATTGTGGGGGGGGGGAGGGGTTTATTATTTTGTATTTTATTTAAGTTGTGTTTGTTTGCTTTGTACCTTGTTTTGTCTTTGTGTGTCTGTTTTATTTCCATGAGTTACAGATAAAAGTGGATTCTACTGGATAAATGATGGACTAGTGACCAATGAGGGAAAGATGCAACCCCGGATTTGCTCCCGAGGCAACCTGGAAGTTGATACAGCCAAGAAAGATAATGATGGATGCAACTTGGCTACTCTAGACCGAAAGAGGGGATGGTAAACCCAAGCTGAAAAAGAAGATGTTTGTCATGAAGAGTAGTTTGGAGCCAGCAAGCTTATCCAACATGGTGAGATTTCAACATAACCTAACACAAAAGAGCGCATTCAGGTATGACTTTATCTCTCTATTTTTGCGTAAGTTTTACTGATACAGTACAATACAAAGACGCACACTAAGGCACGTTGTTTGTTTTCACCCTTTAGCCTTTCTAGCCATCCGTAATGTTGTATTTATCCATTGTTAACCCCGTTGAGCCTGTGTCCCCTTGTTTGTGAAAACCATTATGTTAACCATAAGCCAAACACTTCCTACCTTCGCTCGGCATGACTGTTGTAGTGCTAAATTCGTGCAAAAAGATAAGTTTGAGGTGGTGATCCTTAATAAAATTGAAAAAGGGAAAGTGCAAAAAAAAAAGTATGTAGAAACATCTACTTCTACCGGAAAAAAAAATAGAAAAGAAATGAAAAATGAGATGAGGTCTAAGCACTTGCCTAAGTCAAAGACTCATGCCATAATGACTTACTCAAAAAGAAAAATTGAGTGAAAAGAGTCAAGTTGGACAACACCCCATGACATAATTTGTGCACAAAGAATAGCAACAACATGAATGCCGAGTTTGTAAACCTTTGTCATCCATTTTCTTGTCTATCCCCACTGTACCTGAGCCCCGTTACAATCCGAAAGACCTCTAAAAGTGTGTGAATTTGTTTTGTGTAGTGAACGTAGAATCTATTCAAAAATTAAGAGTTGATATGGCATACCTTGATATCATGAGTGGTAAACACTTTAACCCCGAGAGATTTGGTGAGTGGTATGAAGAAGTTTGCAGGTGAAGGAACACTCTGATATGATAATGCAGTGGATAGTTCGAATGGGTGAACCAGAAGCTTAATCGGGAAGGAGGAAGATAAGTTGCAAATAGCATCAGCTGTATTGTGGAAAGAAGAAAATCCATTGTTGACCTCTGTGTTGTTTCTTACATAACTTGAGGACAAGCAATGAGATAAGTTTGGGGTTGTGATCGGTCACCATTTGCACTTAGTTTTCTTCATCCATCCAGCATGAATCTTCAAAAATTGGTAACACTTTGTTCTTTCTTTTAGTTGATTTCGTAAGTTTTATCGCATTTTATAAATTCCTGCTTGTTTTATGTTGTATTAGTGGTTCATCTCTTTTTGTCGCATTTTATGCGTTTCCGTGGTAGTTCTATTTGGTTTACAGGTCTAACAATAAGCATGAAAGATGCGTTAGGGAAGAACGGAAGTCAAGGACATCGTGCAAAGCAAAATAAGGAAGAAACAGGGTATTGACACGGGTGCCCGTGTCAGCCTGTGCAGAGTGGAAGGTTGAAGGAAGCAGAAAACAGGGGGCTGACACGGGTGCCCGTGTTAGCTGACACAGCCCGTGTAAGAAAAATCTAAAGGAAATAAGTTGACAGAGAGCCAACATGAGCGCCCATGTCATCTGACACGGCCCGTTTTGGCCAATTCGCCACGTTTGCTGATTTGTATGGTTTTTGTGCCTTTGTAAGTCCGGAGGGCAGTCTTGGTATTTCACGATGTTTTTAGATGATTTGGAACTATTTAATCTACTATTGGAAAAGAGAAAAGGGACTTTTGGATCGTACAAAGAATATACAGAAAAGAGAAGAGAGCTTTCAAGGTGTTTGGAGAAGAAGAGATTTTCAAGATCGGAAGAGATTGAAGATCAACCTTCATCACCAAAGAATTGTAATGTCTCTATTTTGTAATTTGCTTTCTTTGAATACTATGAGAAGCTAAACCCCCCAATGCTAGGGGGTGTCCCTGAATTGCTACTGTGTGAACATTATTTCTTATTTTTTATGATCATCAATGTTTTCTTAATTCAAGTTATTATACAACGTTCTTAATGCTTTATTTTATCGGACAAATAGAATTTTGATCCATGGATAAGGTTTAGGTCGGACAAACCACCTTATCGCTTGTTGTATAATAATACTTCGGTATAATCGCTTAGGAATAAGGATCATATTGTAGTAGCCTTTAATTCTTGTTCATTTGTGTATTTTCTAACGTCATTTTGAATAGCTAAGGAATTAGGATTGAAATTGACTGCTAATGGTTTTCGGCTAAGGAATTAGAGAAAACAATTCTTGAGAATCGGTTTTGAATGATTATAACATAGATATCGTATAATGTGGAAGTAGTGTAGTACAAAGAAATTCATACATCTGGCCCTGGCATGCTTTCTTATATCGATTAACAACTTTTTATATGCTTTGTGTAATTTATTCTCGTTCTTATCATTTTGAAAACAATCAACAAACCCCATATGATCTTTTGTTCAATGGAGTTATTGTAAAGAGTTGTACTTATTACACATTCCTCGAGATCGATACTCGGGAGAACTTCCATTTTATAACTACATTGGTGCAAATAATACACTTTCTATTTTATCGATCACATGGATAGACACGAAGCAGACCTATTGATGACAAAAGTCTATCAAGGTTCCTTTGGTATTCATTCCAATGGACATGTTATGGCAAAGAAGATGTTTAGAGCAGGTTACTTTTGGCTGACAATGAAATCTGACTGTTGCAAATACGTGAAGAAATGCCACAAGTGTCAAATTGATGCGAATAAGCTTCATGTTCCTCCGACACTTTTGAATGTCACTTCCTCTCCATGGTCCTTCTCTATATGGGGAATTGATATGATTGGCATAATTGAACCTAAGGCATTAAATGGATATCATTTCATTTTAGTGGCTATTGATTACTTCGCAGAGTGGGTTGAAGTGACATCGTATGCAAATGTGACCAAGCAAGTTGTTTTGAGGTTTATCAAGAATCAGATCATATACCGATATGGTGTGCCAAGTAAGATCATGAATGATTATGGATTGAACTTGAATAACAATATGATGGAAGATCCCTATAAAGATTTCAAGATAACACATCATAATTCTTCTCCCTATAAACCTAAGATGAATGGGGTTGCTGAAACTACGAACAAGAATATTAAGAAGATTATCCAAAAGTTGGTTATAATGTACAAAGATTGGCATGAAATGCTCACATTTGCTTTACATGGGGTACCGTACATCCGTCTGCACTTAGACAGGGGCAACCCCTTTCTCTCTTGTTTATGGCATGGAAGTTGTGCTCCCCGTGGAGGTTGAGATCCCATCAATGTGTGTGTTGATGGAATTCAAGTTGACTGAAGTTGAATGGTGTCAGAGCAGATATGATCAGTTGAATTTGATTGAAGAGAAGAGATTGACTGCCATGTGTCATGGTCAGTTATATCAATAGAGAATGCAAAAAGTTTTTGATAAGAAGGTCAAACCTTGTATGTTTCGAGAAGGTGACCTCTTGCTCAAGAAGATATTATCTTTCAAATCTGATTCTAGGGGAAAGTGGACTCCTAATTATGAAGGCCCGTATGTTATTAAGAGAGCCTTCTCAAGCGGTGCATTGATTCTTACAACTATGGATGGTGAAGAGTTCATCCGTCCTGTGAATGCCGATGCAGTCAAGAAATACTTCGCCTAAAAGAGAAAAGAACAACTCACTAAGTTGAAAACCCGAAAGGGATACTTAGGTAAAAATGAGTGTCTCGGTGGATTGAAAACCCGAAAGGACGGTCCAGGAAAAATTTAGAGATATAAAACAGAAAAATCATCCCGGTAGATTGAGTACCCCACCTTGGGGAAATCTAGGCAAAACTAGGGATTATGGAAAGTAACTGCATCCGGTTAGATCTAATAATTTTAGCAACATAGTCAGTCATTTGGTTCTGACTCATCATTCTCAACCAAGGACAATGTAGTGGTAAATTCATGACCATCAAGCTATGGATAAACTTGACGTTAGTAAAACCAGAGTCGCCACCGCGCTTTTATTGTTTCCAAGGGAAAAGGGAAAACTACGAACAAAACTCAAAAGATAAGAAGTTTTCAAATCAAAACTAGTAAAATGCCAGAGATTACATGTAAGGGGGTTGGTTACACAGAGGGAAGGTGTTAGCACCCAAAGTGTCCTAGGTACTCTTATGGAGCCCTTTTTTGTGTGTACATGTGTTTTAGTATAAAAGATGTTTGCAATAAATAGAGTGTGGGTATGAGAAAAGAATTCATTAATTATATTTTTGTGTTTAACAAGACCTTCGGACTTGTGCCTACGTACGAACATAAAATGAGGGATCAAAACCTCGTAGTTCGTGGTAACAATTTCAAAGTGACTGAGTTGCTTTTAACAAAAGTTTAAGTTTAACAAAGGCACAAAAGGCCTAAAAATGTTTGAATGGGTGTTAGTTCTTTTTGTATTTTGAAATTTTAAGTCAAGTATAGTTAAGTTCATTTACAAGTTTGATTAAGAAAAGAGTTTGAAAATGCAATGGCATAAGGCCAAAGTTTCTAATTTGCAACAAGGTTTAAGTTTAGAAATCACAAGAAAAGAATATTTTGAAAGGGGGGAGAGATTTTAAATTAAATAAGGGGGAGGAGATGAAGAGACTATCCTAAGCAAAAAATTAAAAGTTAAGAGTTGAAAAGATCTGACCAATGGGATGCAATCCAATCGACAAGAATGTCATATAGAAACCCAAATTTCCCTTGGACTTTAGAATCAGGTAATATCAATACACAAATAGCAAGATGAAGAGCAAGACATCAAATAAAGATAGCCACATCCAAGCTTAGCAACTCCATGATCTTCTTCCAAATCTCCCATGTATCAGATAACATACTCCTTGAATGGCTCAGAGATAGGCATTAAACATAGGTTCAAAGTAACGGCTTCATCAAGATCATGTAGCAGATGAACTCAAAAGGGCTCAATACTTTCATCAGATGAAAGTTTTCTTCATAAGCACTTGGTTTCAGAAAAGTTGGCATTGGCCAAGTCGTTTTGCATAGGGAGTGTTTCCTAAGTGTAAATCCAATATCTCAGATCAAATCCAACAGTCCACACAAATCTTTTTTAGAGTTTTTGTTGTTATTATGTACATTAAGGTCAAAAGACCACAAAACCAAACAAGATACACAAACAAGTACATACAATCACAATATAATCACAAAATAAAGCTCAAGTGAGCAAAGTGAAAATGGCATTAAAATAAACAAGTTAAATGGTATGAATAATGGCAAATGAATAAAGACTTGAATTTAAAGTACATAAAAGTAAAGAGCTTGAAATTAAATGTTAGTTGAATGTTAGTTGATTAGAAGTTAGTGTTGCTTTTGCTTTTATTGTTTAAGTCATTATTTGGAGAACACTCAACCCACTATTCACAAGCATGGATCATTGAGTCAAGACATCTATCAAAGGAAGGAAAAAGGCCAAGTTTCCACACAATACCATGAAAGGGGGGAGACTTACAATCTCACTTACTAGAATGGTATGCTTTTTGGTCAAAATTTAGCGCTATGTTAAGCAATCGTAATTGGACTTATGTAGAAGTCACAACTATTTGAGGTCGGGCAATAAACTTTTTAGTGTTAATGCATGTTAGAGATATGGTATTATGAACCATGTTCCTAAAACATACCACACTTAAAAGAAAATGGCAAAAGGGTGGACCTAATCTCATCCATACTTATGTTAATTTTGTAATCAACTAGCTTTGGGATAGAGAGAGATCATAGGTCAATGAAATGGATGGGAATAGAATAGGATTGAGATGAAGGGGGGGGGGGGGGAATGAAATCAACACAAATTGGTCAAAGGAGAACTTTTATCAAATTAAAATCATTCATTCATTTTGGGAGATGAAATGTTCATTTCATCAATCCCCTAAATCCAATGATTTTAAATCAACAAAGTCAAATCAACCTTGACCAAGGCCTAACAACAATAGTCAGAGTCAACAAGTCAACACAAATAGATCAACACAATTTATTTTCAGTTAAACAATTAAAAATACATTAAATTAAATTATGGTTGGTCAAAATCCTAAAACCTCATCAAAACACCAAATAAATGGCCATGAGATTTATCATAGGTCAAACAAGGTCAAAGGACCTTGGAGAAAAAATTTCATCATTTTTGGAAACTTAAAAGTATTTTTAAACAATTAAAAATATGCACAAAAACAAATAAGTCATGAAATATATTAATATTGATCCAAAAAATAATTTAAATTCATAAAATGAAAGAGGAATTTATTTGAAATTTTTTGGTGAAAGTCCCATATTTTTTGGATCAATACTAAAATTAATATGAATTAATGAAAATAAAGCAAATAAACTAAAAATCATAAAATGGAAAAATACGTCGACCACTTGATCTCCCTCATTAATTGAGGTGGCAGATCAGGTGGCTCCTAGCGCGCGATCCATGGTGGATTAGAGTCAATGCGCCGCACAAATGGTAATTGAAACCAACGCTCAGGATTAGAACAAAATAGATGGATCCTATGGTCTGAGACATGCCAACGCACCGCCGGAGCTGGAGCTCCGGTCTTCTTCTCCGGTGGACCTCACCAGACTGGTCCACCCTCAACCATCATCAAAATGAAAAAGGAAGACATGAATTTAAATAAAAAATGCTCAGGAGCTCGAATCTGACCTCAATGTTAACTAACTCCAAGTATATTAAAAGATACAGGGAGTTGAATTTTGAGGATCATGATCTGAGTTGCTTCGATTTGACCTCTAAGTAACTCAATCTTGTTGCCTACAATTGTAGGACTTCAGGCAACCAAAAATCAACAAGAATTATGGGGAATTGAGTGAGAATCAAAGAGATGAAAATTCATAAATTCACCTTCACTGCAGGTTCAGATGGACACAATCTTGCTTTGAATTGTGATTGGCCTTGCTCTGGATGCTTCATGGAGTGGAAATGAATCAAGAAAAGAAGCAGGACTCTTGGAGATTTGAATCCTCAAAATAGTGGAGATTCAAACTCGATTTTCAATGAAAATCCTCAAGGTTATCCTTTGAATGAGAGGGTCTAGGGATGGTGATTCAAAGCTGGCGCGCAACGGTCCTCAATTCAGAGTGAAAGAGCTTCTATTTATAACCAAGGCATTGTCATTTGCGCACTTGTTTCAAACTTTCAAAAATAGAAAAATGGCTTTGCATGGATGCATGAGCGTGTGATAGGCCCATGTAATGATGCATTCAAGTCCAAAATCATGTGTAAGCAATGCTGAAGTCATGTTAACAAGCCATGCATTTGTGTACAGAATGTGGAAGTTCATATATGCCACATGGTCATCCAACTTTAAGCCATGTGCAAGTCACTCATACTTTTTCCAAATGGGACGAATTTAGACTTTTTGGAAATCTTAGATCAAGAGGAACAACTTTTATGTTGAACAAATTTTAATTTGAATCCTGGATCATGATGAATTTTTAGGTGGAAGTTTGGAAAATCAAACATATCAAAAAAAAATCTAAGTACCAAGCCATATGTTCACTTCTTCCACCTTGAGTAACTTTTTCTATGGGCTTCAAATGAGAAAAGTTCCTTAAAAAAAGTTGTATCTCTCTCAAAGTCCTTCAATTTGGTTAAAAATTTGACCTCATTTGGATTTACAATGAAGGAGTTATGCATTTTAGAAGTTGAGGAAAATCACTTGTTCAATGGTATTGGCCCAAAATGACCTATAAGGTCTCCTCATATCACATGCATTTAAAAGTTGAATTTGATCTTCCTCTAAACATCAAAGTTGAATTAGACATCTTTAATTTGATTTTTCAACTTGAATAGCTTTAATATCATAAAAATTGAGCAAGTTATGGTCTTCGGAAGTTGACCTCCAGATTAGGGTTTAGACAAAATGACCTATAATCGTTCACCATAAAACATGACTTTACAAGAAAAACTAGCTTTAAACTTCAACATGAAATTTGTTTGGAATGTCATTTAGAGTAACTTTACTCTTGGAACCATTTTCATATGAAACAAATTGTAGGAGATGGGGTCTAGAGAACCCAATTTTGACTAGTTGAATTCCTCTGGTCAACCACCATGAACCAACTTGCTAGCTTTTTATTCTCTTGACTTTTGGGACTCATGGAGGATCATATATGCATAAGATTATTCAATTTGAAGTATCATTTGAAATATTTGATCAAATTGTGAAGAAGCTTGTTGAAGAAGTTACACAAGATACCCAGATGAATTAGGGTTTCCAAGGCAAACCAACTCCAAACTCTTGATGATTTCTTGATCAAAATAACATGTGAAGATCATGGGGATTCATATATGATACTTATAGCCATAGTAAACCACTTCTTGATTGAGCTCCTTGCAGTGAGGGTCTTAAACCCTAGATGTGGGCTTGATAGAGCATAGGTGTGCATGTGCACTACCTACAAAAGAGTTAAATTATACAATGACATATTTTTGGTATTTGGGTTAATGGAATAAAGATAAATGAAGTATGATACAATCAAATGTGCTTGGTGATCTCTCCCAATGGAAACCCAATGAATGAGGGGTAAGGAGGATGCCAAGGTGTGATCCCAATGCTAATGTATATGATGAGAATAGCATGAGGGATCTTAGGGTCAAAATTGGGGTCTTACAGCTGGCCCTATTTAAGGATGTTCTAAATGATGAGATGAAGGTTAAAATCTTCATATCGACTCAGTAGAATGGGCTTAAATAACAACATATAGAAATAAATTTTGGTCCCTAAGAGGCCTCATGATGCATATGATATGAATGTTAAAATAATCTCTGTGGGGAAAATATTGCCACAAAGGAAAAGAATTCGAAGAGACTGAAAGTCCGCAGGAGCATAATACATTCCATAAGGAAAACTCACTAGGGAGACATGGACTCTAGGGATAAAAAAAGGTTGTGCATAGGCCAGGCTACGACTTAAAATTGTTGGGGGACTCGAGGGATTCCATGAAACAAAACAATGGAAGGACCCGGCCGGGGAAAGAAAAAACATCTGTCGGGGAAACGGGTAGATTAGAACAAAGCTGAAATACTCGACCTAAGCAGGAAAGGGTGATTCCCTGAGGAAATACGCACGCAAACTCAACTGGGGAAGAAATCGTCTTCATCCCAGGAGGAACAGAAGTATATTATCCACTACCAGTTACTGGGTAAAGGGATAACATAATCTGTCAGAGAGGACATCCGTTACCGGTTAGGATAAACATATCAAGGATGACTCGCTGAGGGTAACCAGGAGGTGCATTCATTACCATTTATTGTGTAAGAATGAACTACTGGATAAAAAGCCAAATAGGACTCACAGCTACCGGTTACTAGGCAGAAGACCACAAAGAAAGAAAATATATGTCACCGATTAAAGTGAACATATCAAGGATAGACTCAAAGGGGAAGAATATCCGTCATCGGTTAGGATGAACATATCAAGGATAGACTTACCTGGGCACATCAGGAAGGATACCCATCACCGGTTAAGATGAACATATCAAGGATAAACTGCCTGAAAAAGTAGGAATTACATCTATCAGATACTGGATAGAACACCAAAAAGAGAATATCCGTCATCGGTTAGGATGAACATATCAAAGATAAACTCTACGGGGAGAAATAGGGATTACATCTATCAATTACTAGATAGAATACCGAAAAGAAAATATTTGTCACCGGTTAAGATGAACATATCAAGGATAAACTCCGCAAAAGGGAAGCAGGATTTATAACTACCGGTTATTGGGCAGAAGACCGCAAAGAGGAGGAAACTCGTCATCGGTTAGGATGAACATATCAAGGATTGACTCTCTAGGGAACAAAATAGGGATTACAACTACCTTTTACTGGGTAGAATACCAAAAAGAGAATATTCGTCATCGGTTAAGATGAACATATCAAGGATATACTCAAAGCAGAGGAAGAAAATATCGGTCATCGTTAGGATGAACATACCAAGGATATACTTCCTGGGGAAACGTGAAAAATGAATCCGCTGGGGAGAAAAGGGTTACTTTTGCCGGGTATTGGGCAAAAAGTAAAATCTGCAAAAATTGAGAAGAATATTACCAGTTATTGGGTAATAGACTCTCAAGGGGACTAAAAACATCTATCTAGGTAAGAGCTAGAAAGAAACAGTCAATCAAAGACTCAACCCAATGAGGATATAGCTCAACGGGAGTGATTCCATCCAGATAATTCACTGGGGAGGAAACTGAAATAATAATCATCCACGAGGAAATAACTCGTTGGGGAATGAGAAAAGTTAAATTATTTCTGCTTAATGGTCTAACACTCTACAATTGAAAGAGGGAAGACAAACCAAATCTGCATGGGGGAAAAGCTTACCATCATAGCAGAGGATCAGAAAAATGATGAATCACAAAGTGTAATAATGCAATAATGAAATTTATGAATGTATATGTATGTATATATGATGATTATGCTGACAAAACGATCACAAAGGATACGAATGTTACTGGTCTGAATCATCGATACAATTCTTCGCCAATCCACAAAAGAGAGAAAGAAATGCTGGAGAGATTAAGGTGCAAAGGAATGCACAATAATCATCCGCCTCAAAGGCTCAACCCAGGTTGGGGAAAAGAGAAGGAGATCCGCTGAAGAAAATGCAACATCAAATATGCGGGGAAGTTTAGGTCAACATCATATCAAATGGGAGACAACCCTGCAGGGGACGACCACAACATTGCTCAGAATCAAAGCTAACAGAGGTTAGGGGAAACTCTAATGGGGACTTGCGGGGAAGCAAAATTTTGCCGAACTGCTGCTAGGACACGCCTACAATTCATGGGAGGCAAATACAAGCTTAGCTGGGGAAACCAACCAAACTCGGCTGCTGAAATGCTGCAGGAATATTGCTAGAATGTTGTTAGGGATGGAATAAGGATCATACCAACCGCTTGGGGGAAAACCAACAATGCTTCGCATTTAGGGCTTACCACTTTTCAAACCGCTGTTGATATTCCTTTAATTGCTTTTTAAATGTTACTGCTTTTATTATTTAAGAAAACATGTTTTTTACTTTAAAGCTTTAACTTCAAAAATGATCATAATAAAATTTAATTCTAATTGGCTGAATAAATAAGAGTGGGAACAATTGGATAAAAATCTCAGCTTTATTTAATAGAATGGTAGTCTGTAAATGATAAGAGTCCGTAAATCTTTACAAAAAGTTAAAAAGTGGTAATTTACATGGAAAAGGGCTACATTGAATACAATGAGCACTCATCCTTCTACCGCCTTCAATATCCACTATGCTCTTAACTTTGGTTGAGCATGAATTAGAACCAAACATTGTGCTCAAGAAAGTCTTCAAGACTGAAGATCAACCAGCTTGCAGTCACTTGCCATGATCCCTACTTTTTGCATAAATTGCCCTAAGGCGGGGTACTCAATTTATCGGGATGATTTTTCTTCTATTTTGTGCCTCTAACTTTTTCCTGGATCGCCCTTTCAGGTTTCAATCCACCGAGACGCTCATTTTTTCCTAAGCCGCCCTTTCGAGTTTTCAACTTAGTGAGTTGTTCTTTTCTTTTTAGGGGAAGTATTTCTTGACTGCATCAGCATTCACAGGACGAGCGAACTCTTCACCATCCATAGTTGTAAGAATCAAAGCTCCACCTAAAAAAGGCTCTCTTAACAACATATGGGCCTTCATAACTAGGAGTCCATTTTCCCCTAGAAACCGGTTTGAAAGATAGAATTTTCTTGAGCACAAGGTCACCTGCTTTGAACACATGAGGTCTGACCTTCTTATCACAAGTTTTCTTCATTCTCTGCTGATATAATTGACCATGACACATGGCAGTCAACCTCTTCTCTTTAATTAAATTCAGTTGGTCATACCTGGTCTGAAACCATTCAGCCTCAGTCAACTTGGCTTCCATCAAGACACGCAATGATGGGATGTCAACCTCTACTGGGAGTACAACTTCCATGCCATAAACAAGTGAGAACGGGGTTTCCCCTGTTGATGTGCGGATGGATGTACGATACCCATGCAAAGCAAATGGGGGCATCTCATGCCAATCCTTGTAAGTCACAACCATCTTCTGAATGATCTTCTTGATGTTCTTGTTCGCAGCTTCAACAACCCCATTCATCTTGGGTCTGTAGGGAGAAGAATTATGACGTGCAATCTTGAAGTCTTTGTAAAGAGCTTCCACCATATTATTGTTCAAGTTCGATCCATTATCAGTAATGATCTTACTTGGCACACCATATCGGCATATAATCTGATTCCTGATAAACCTTACAACAACTTTCTTGGTTACATGAAGTCGTCAATAGCCACCAGAATGAAACGATGTCTGTTCGAAGTTTTGGGCTCAATCATGCCAATCATATCAATTCCCCACATGGAGAAAGGCCATGGGGAGGAAATGTCGTTCAACAGTGACGGAGGAACATGAATCTTCTCTGCATAAATTTGACACCTATGGCATTTATTCACAAACTTGCATGGGTCAGATTCTATTGTCAGCCAATAGTAACTTGTTCGCAACATCTTCTTTGCCATAACATGTCCATTGGAATGAGTACCAAAGGAACCTTCATGGACTTCAGTCATCAATAAGCCTGCTTCATGTCTATCCACGCATCTGAGCAAAACCATATCGAAGTTTTTCTTGTAAAGCACATCACCATTCAGGTAGAAATTGCCAGTTAATCTCCTCAAAGTCTTCTTATCTTTCAAAGATGCCCCAGGCGGGTAAATCTGACTTTGGAGACAACATTTAATATCAAAATACCACGGCTTCTCATCTTTAGCTTCTTCAATAGCAAACGCATGCGTTGGCCTATCAAGACGCAACACAATCGGATTAGGAACTTCATTCCAATACTTCACCATAATCATTGAAGCCAACGTTGCAAGAGCATCTTCCATCCGGTTTCCATCTCGAGGGATATGATGAAACTCAACCTTTATAAAGAAAGTTGAAATCCTCCCCGTATAATCTTTATATGGTATCAAACCGGGTTGATTCGTCTCCTATTTACCTTTGATCTGATTTACGACCAAAGTTGAATCTCCATAAACGTATAAATACTTGATTATGAGATCGATGGCCTCTTCAAGCCCCATAATGCAAGCTTCATACTCAGCCATATTGTTTGTACACTTGAAAGTCAATCTAGTTGTAAATATAAAATGTGTGCCTTGAGGAGTAATGATCATTGCCCCAATGCCATTACCATATTGATTAATAGCTCCATCAAATACCATGCCCCAATAGGAACCAGGTTCTGGCCCTTCTTCAAGCAATGGTTCGTCATAATCTTTCATCTTCAAGTACAAGATCTCTTCATCAGAAAAATCATACTGTAATTACTGGTAATATTCAATCGGTTGGTGAGCCAAATGGTCAGCCAAGACACTACCTTTCATCGCTTTTTGGGATCGGTGTTAGATATCATACTCTGATAACAACATCTGCCAACGGGAAATTCTCCCAGTTAAAGCCGGCTTCTCAAAAATAAACTTGATTAGATCCATTTTGGATATCAACCAAGTGGTATGATTTAACATATATTGACGTAAACGTTTAGCAGCCCAAGCCAATGCGCAACAAGTTTTCTCAAGCATAAAATACCGAGTCTCACAGTCAGTGAACTTCTTACTGAGGTAGTAGATATCATATTCTTTCTTTCCAGTTTCATCTTGCTGACCAAGAACACAACCCATACTTTCTTCAAGCACAGTCAAATACATGATCAACGGTCTTCCTTCAACAGGTGAAGACAGAATCGGAGGCTCTAGCAGATACTCTTTGATACTGTCAAAAGTTTTTTGGAAATCTTCGGTCCAATCACAAGACTGATCTTCCCGAAGAAGCTTGAATGTAGGCGCACATGTGTGAAATGAATCTTGAGATATAATTCAAGCGGCCGAGAAAACCTCTGGCTTACTTCTCAGTTTTGGGCGCATGCATCTCTCGTATTGGTTTGACCTTGGCAGGATCAACTTCAATACCCTTCTCACTGACGATAAAGCACAACAACTTACCAGAACGAACACCAAATGTACACTTATTGGGATTCAAGCGGAGATTGTACTTCCTCAAACGTTGGAATAGCTTCAACAAATGCTCAACATGCTCTTCTTTATCATTGGATTTAGCAATCATATCATCAACATAGACCTCGATCTCTTTGTGCATCTGTTGTACCCCTAAATTTGCCCTCCCCTTTCTCACCTATGCATCCAATCACTTGATTAGGAGATGACTTGCATACATTCATAATTCATCCACATGCATCATTCATCATGGATTCAAACAAAAAAAACTTGGGTTTGTATAGCTATCAAAGTTCAAAGGTATGGTCTAACAATATCATCAGCATGGGGGGATGTGAAACCCTAATGATGGTGGTGAAGGCTTGAATTCAACAAAGTTGTGATCAGCCAACCTAGGGCCTTCAAAACCCTAATTCCTCAAGGCATGACTTCATGGAGCTTCCCCAGACCTTATCTTGGTCTCCAAAGCCCTAATCAGAAGATGGGAATCAGATGAACTTGGTGGCTTCATTGTGTATTCATGACCCTTCAATCTTTACCCTTTGTCATTTTTGTTTGGCCTAACTCTTCTTGGAGCATTGGTTTTGGTCCCAAGTCAATGAGTCTATCCATATGGTTGTGGATATGCCTTTGGTCCTGATCATCTGAACATCCAAATCCCTTGTGCTTCAAGCCATTTGTTGGTCATGCCATTGGTGCATGAACACTATGTTAAAACCTTAATCTTATGATCTCATTTAAGGCCTTGTTCATGTACATTATCAGTCAAGTTATTTTTCAAAAGTCCAAGTCATAAAACAAAACAATTTGGAAACCAACTTCAAACCATTTGTTAATCCATTTCAATCCATTTCATGTCATTTTAAACCATCACATGTGATTCTACATAAGAAAATACAAAATTTGATATTTTTGACCAATTGTTGACTTTGGTCAACAATTGACTTTTTGGTCAACTTTGACCAAAGTCAAACCAAGACCCTAATACCCTAAATTTCATCATGATCATCAATACATTATCCATTTACAAGGAAAATACCAAAAAATGAAGTTTTGACCTATTGTTGACTTTGGTCAAAAGTTGACTTTTTGGTCAACTTTGACCAAAGTCAACTCAACCCCTTTCCATCCTAAAACCCTAAATATCCTAAACCTAACCCTAATCATATCCCATATCCCATGTTGATCATTTAGTGTCCAATTTGCTTGTTGCTTCATGAGGAAGTGTTGTTGCCACTTTATTTGTTCAACCAACCAAACATGGCCTACATGAACCCCTAGCTGTTGGTATGGTATACTTCATTCATGCTATATCTCCCCATCAGAGTGCTTGTTGAGGTTTTCACCTCTTATCCCTTCGACAGAGCAGTGATTATTTCCTCCTCAGCAGTTGGTAGTTTCCTCTTAGAAGGTCCAGCATTTGGTGGTTGATCACCAGTTCTCCTTCTCTTCCTCAGATAATCCCCAGTAGATTTGTGGTACGGTGGATTGTGTCTGTGATGTTTCCCTGCAGAAGTTTCGTGATTTCCCTGCAGTATCCCCAACAGAGTTGGTATCCTCAACAGAGTTGCTTTTGTGGCAGTTTCTGCTTGTTGTGAACTTCTGTTCCCTAGTTGGGTTGGTTGGTGATATATCATCCATAGATTTGGTTGATTTCCTTATGCTTTTGATCCCTAGTAGAGTGGCTTGTGGCAGAATCTACTTGTGTGATCTATTTTCCCTCAGTGGGTTTATCCCCAATGGAGTGGCTGGCAGTATCCCCGGTAGAGTTGCTTGTGCGGCTAGATTCTACTTGTGTGTTCTGTTGTCTTCAGCAGTTCTTGCTTGTGCAGTGAACTCTTGTTTCCCAGTTGATACTGAGGATCCTCTGCAGAAATCTCGGGATTTCTCCATTCCCCCAACAGATTTGTCTTTGTGGCAGTTGCTGCCTGTTGTGAACGTCTGTTCCCTAGTTGGGTTGATTGATGATCCGTCACTCAGAGATTTTGTGATTTCTTTGATATCTCTGATCTTTTTCTTTCCAGCAGATGTTTGCTTTTTAGCATGAAGATCTCCAGCAGATTGGCTTTCCAATTGGATTTCTTTGGATTTTTCCTCTGGGAGTGTAGTACCGGGCGTTTGATTCCTGGGCCTGTTTGTGTTAGAAATGTCTGTTTTGTCAGCATTCATCAAACATAAATTACGCATATTCATGCATACTTTCAACATTCAGATATTCATGATTGCATTTTTTTCCATATATATTTTGTTTGTTGTCTCCTACTAATGGTGATATAGATCTCTCTAGTAGATCTTCCCAAGCGGATATCGGGTGTCTAATCTCTCAAATATAGAGTCAGCCCCATAAGCAGAAAGTGTTTGTCTTTCCTTCTGCAATTCCCCACTGAGATATATCCTCGTGGATGACGGTTTTTTTCCTTTCCTCCCAACGCATATATTGGGATGGATCTTCCTATTGAGTTATATCCTCATTAGGACGAGTCTTGATTCAGTTTGCCTTTTGGTTTGATCCTGAATTGGCATTTTTCAACTGTCTCTTGTGCTTCCCTGTGGAATAAATGAATGAATTGCCCAGTAACCGGCAACAATTCTTTTTATCCCCAGCGGAGTTTGGGCCTCTACCCAGTAACCGGTAGTTGTAAGTCCTATGCTCCCTTTTCCCTCTTGGCGGAATTTGTGGTTATATACCTTTTATTCCTCAGGAGAGTTGTTGGTTTTCTACCTAGTACCCGGTAGTTGTAAATCCTGTATACTTTTTTTTCCCTTTTGTGGAATAGGTGTTTGTGAACATCTTTGTTCCTCAGCAAGAGTCGATGATTTTCTACCCAGTATTCGGTAGTCGTAAATCCTATTTTTCTTGCTCCTCAGCAGTTGGTGGTTTGTTATAAACCCTATTTTGTTTCCCCGTGCGGAGTTGTGATTCTTTCATTCCCCACGCAGAGAGTTGTTGGTTTTCTACCATGTATTCGGTAGTTATAAATCCTACCTTTATCCCCTAGCAGAGGTAACCTTTGTGGTTCATTCTGGTTGATGGTGGATTTTGTGGTCTTCTACCCAGTTTTTGGTAGTTGTAAATCCTATGTTGTTGTTGTCTCTCTAGCGGAGTCTGTGCTTTCTTGTGGATAATTGTCGTATGCTAGCAATTTTATCCTCAGCCAGATTTTGTGGTCTTCTACCCCGTATTCGATAGTTGTAAATCCTAATTTCTCCCTTTTGCAGAGTTAACCCTGTTGTTCATCCTAACCGATGATGGTTAGTCTTTGTGGTTATCTTCATCCAGTATTCGATGTTGATATTCCCCCTTTCTTCTGGGTAATTGTCGTATGCTAGCAATTATATCCCCAGCAGATCTTTCCTTGTGGATAATTGCCGGATGCTAGCAATTTTATCCTCAGTGGGCCCTTTCACCGTATGCCAGTGATTTGTTCCCCGGATCATTGAGGTTTATCAATGTATCCCCGGTGAGTTCTCTTTCATTTACCCTTTTGATTGGTAATGCTTGTCGCTCCCCTTGATCGGTCATCTTTATATACATGGTTTTGGTATCCCGATGCCTTTCCTTTCGGTTGATTTATCCTTTATTAACCCAGTAACCGGTTGTGGATAATCTTCCATGCGAGTATGTTATCCACGTTCTGACGGTAATGGATAATATATCTCATGCACTCTTCAGTCGAAGCCTGTTGTGTTTCCCCAGTTGAGTAAGATTCGTTGTCCCTTTTATGGAATCGGATATTCTTTGTGCCCCTTGTTGAGCGTATCTCCCAGTAGCCGGTGATATATCTCTTGGATAATTGTCGGATGCTTGCAATTTATCCCTTGTGAGTTATCTTTCGTTTGGCCTGTTGGTGTTGGTAACGATTGTCTCTCTTTTTGGTCGGTCACCTATTATATACCCAGTAACCGGTATCCCTGGTGTCCCTTCCATGCGAGTATACTATCTACGTTCTGACGGTAATAGATAATATATCTCATGCGAGTATACTATCCACGTTCTGACGGTAATGGATATTATATCTCATGCGCTCTTTCGTTTTTTTCCCCATCTAAGTAAGATTTGTTTTCCCGTTGTGGAGTCGAATGTCCATCCTGTAAGTCGATTTGCTTTTTCAAGCCCTCCTTTCGGATGATGAGTGTTTTGGCATATATACCAATTCACGCTTTGGTCGGTCACCTATTATATACCCAGTAACCGGTATCCCTGGTGTTCCTTCCTTTCTGCTCCCTATTATGACCTTGGTCCCTTGTGGAGTCAGATTTTCCTGAGTTGATGTACCTTTTTCAGGTCTTTCTCAGATGTTTGGTTGATTGATATCTCTCACCCTTATACCGGTCTTAGATATTCATTCTTTCTGAGCTTGTTGTTCTTTCACCCAGTAACCGGTGTTTAGATCACCTATCTCTTTGAGTTTGTTACCCAGTAGCTGGTAACACCTCATCTTGCAGTTTGTTCTCCAGGAGAGTCTATTTTGTTAGACATTCCCCAGTAGAGTTTCTGTTGTGATTGTGCCCTTTTGCTGTATTGGCGTTTTCCCCAATATGTGCAGTTTTCCCCGGAAAGAAGATTCTGTGTGAATCTTTTTCCCCAGTCTGAGTCCGGATTTTCATCTGAAGCATCCTTTGTGGATAGTTTGAGTCAGTTTGAGTCTTTCCAATGGGTTTATTCCCTTCGAAAATTTCTTTTTCTTTCCCCCAGTTTGAGTCCTTTACTCCCCCAGTAAGGTCTCCAGTCCAGTCGTGTCCTGTTCACGCAGCGTCAGTTTCCCCTAATTCAGAGTCGTGTCCTGCTCACGCATTCTTTTTCTTATCCCCATGAGAGTCCTGTGAGAGTCTCTGTTCCTGGTGAGTGTATTACTTCGATGGATCGTATTTTTTTTGTGGACCAGTATTCCCCACAGAGGTAGTTTGTTTTGCATTCATACATTTGCATCATGAGGTCTCTTAGGGACAAAAATTTGTCTCATTACTGTTATTTAAGCCCATTCTACCGCGTCAAGATGAAAATTTTAACCTTCACTTCTCCGGCTAGAATGACCTTAAATAGGGGCATCTGTAAGACCCCAATTTTGTCCCTAAGATCCCTCATGGTATCATACCATAACATTGCAATGCTTCAAGGATCATTGGACACCTTGCTGCCTTCCCTGTGGGTGGGTTATCTTTTGAGAGTGATTCTTGATCACCAAGCATGTTTGCATTTGTATATCATTGTTTTTCTTTTTATCACTAACAAAAAGTACAAAAATATGTCATCTAACCTTTGTCTTGCAAATGAAGCAATAACAGGTCAAGGCATTCAAAGCATTCATTGAGCAATAGATGGTGGTCATTCTTGAGTTTTGTACCCCACAATCATCCACAAGAGTTCATATGAGCTATGATGACATTTTGAAGCAAAATCCCAAGTGGTAGAGGCTTGAATCTCATCAGAACATTTTCAGATCATCTGAAGACCTAGAAAGTCAACTGCAAAGTCAACTGTGGATTTGGAGGTGGGAAGTGATTATAAATACTTCATTCATGTTCAAACAAGTCTCATTTGACATTTCAAACACTCACATTGAAGAATTTGAGGTCCAGTCAAAACTTTCCCAAAATAGCAAGTGACCTATAATTTGAAATTTCCAAAAATGGAAAGTTTTTGGACCAACTTCAACTCAATCTTACATCATCAAGAAAGCTTCAAATGAAATTTTGTTGAACATGAAAGTTGTAGATCTTTCTCTCCCATTTCCAAACAGTCCAAGATCATGAATTTATAATGTGTGGTTGAGGAGATATGATCCAATCATGGCAAAGTGTGCTTGAAAATTCAAATGGGCATAACTTTTGAACCAAAGCTCCAAAATGAGTGGTTCTTTTTGCATTTTGATCCTCATGACTTGTAGTTTCCAAACATCTCATTACATGGCTTGAATTCCATTTGCATTATCATGTGCTCACTCATGAAGTTTTTGAAGAGAAATTTCATAAAATCAATTTGGATGATTATATGCATACAAAACCAATTCAAAAATGTGCATGGGCCTTGTTTAAGAGGTTTTGGATCAGCATTGTGAACTGTTCACGTATGCATGAAGTGCATGAGGTGAAAAACCATTTTTGTACATACACCTCATAAGTTGCTAATCTCATTAGCATTTGGCTTAAACTTGATTTCAGAATCATTAACAGGACCTATATATTGTTAAACATAACTGCATTCTTCATTAACATTCATTTCAGATCTGAATTTCAAGAATCATCAAAAAAATTCTCTCAAAATATTTTCCAAATTCTTCACATAAACACTCAGTTTCTTGCATTATTCTTGGTCCTGGTAAAGATTAGAGTGAGATTGCACGTAAATCTTGGAGCATTCATGCCATATTTTCCGTACTCGAAGCTTGAAGCATCCATGGAGTTTGTAAATTGAGCTGGTTTCATGTGCAATTGAGCTTCAATCTCTCCTTCAATCATCTCCACAAGCATCATAGAGGAGCTTTGGACTATTACAAGCCTTGGATAGCGCGATTCAAAGGATCTGCACTTCAAGAGGTACCTAAGTTGCTTTAAGTTCATTTTGAACTTTGCTTTGCTTGGTTGCTTAACCACTTAGGTATAATCTCTAATCTTCATGTAGTCTGGAAGACCTACTGTTATTGGTAGCCACCTGTCTGAAGCCCTCCTTAAGAGGCAATGCTTGTGATTGTTTAACTTTGTGCCAAGCAGGAAAAGTCCTCTTATGAGGCAATTGGCAGATAAAAGATATATGTAATCCATCTCCTGCTACTCAGTGTGTCATTCACCTTGCTCACACCACGTGTTGATGCATGGTGAACAATAACCCAAGATCTTATAGAGTCAATCATTTGTGGAGAAGAGTTCCAACTTTCTGAACTCCCACACTTTCCATTGATCAAAGCTCCCCCTGACCAGGGATAAGAGCTATGAGGCACACCCCTCATCTCCATTTCATCTGCTTCACCCTAACTCTCAATGTTAGGGTTAAGAACTCAAAATACCCCATTCCAGTTGGCTGTAAATCCTAACCTTGCTTGAGCCTAATTGATTGTATATAGTGTGTGCTAATTGACTTGTTTGTCTGCTTACTTGATTCATCTGTATATATTTGCTTATGTGTGCCTTGGTGCATGTATCATCATTACTTGTATATCATTTCATAATCATTGTTCATTACTTTGTAACATTTTGTTTTGTCCATGGAGGAGGCAAGCATAAGTCCATTGATTGGCAGTTGTTTCCTATGATATGGTAGGAGACTAGTGTAAGTCCATTAATTGGCATCTGGTATCCTTGTTTCTTTGCTTTGTGAGACTAGTATAAGTCCATTGATTGGCATCTGGTATCCATTTTGTTTTAGGAGATTGGAACAAGTCCATTGATTGGCATTTGGTATCCTTGTTTTGTTGGTTTTGTGAGACTGGTGTAAGTCCATTGATTGGCATCCGGTATCCATTTTGTTTTGTGATATCGGAATAAGTCCATTGATTGGCATCCAGTATCCATTTACTTTGTTCATCTGTTATTTGCTTGTTGCCTATTCCAAAGGAATCACTTGAATCATCTACATATGATCTCAAGAGGTGAACATCTAAGAAGTTTTACTTCCTCACCCTCCAAGCTTCTATTTCTTTAAATCTCCATTTGCATGTTAACCCAAAACAAGAAAACTATTGTGAAAACATTTTCATTTCTTTTCAAATTAGAAACCTAGGCCTTAAGCCTCTGATTTTTCAAACTTCATTTTCATAGTACTTCTTTTGAATTGAATTCTAATCATATCTTGACAACTTTTGTGGATAATCCTAATTGGTTAATTTCACTCACTCAATTGTTTTGTGGCTTTGTCCATTCTTGATAAGTTTTCATACATTAGCCATAGGTTTGATTTATCCTAGTTGGTTGATGTTAATCTCACCTTTTGTCCTTAGTGATTGAATTGTAAGACTTCCTTGCTTATTATAGGGTTAACCCCTCACTAGTAAGTTGAAGCTTTTCTCACATGGGGACTTGTTATTTGTATAGGTTGAGTTTTCTCCCGTGGATAACGAAAGACCTTAGGGCTTTTGTTTTAAAATGAATCCACCCACACTTTTGGAAATCTTTTAGCCGAACTACGGCGTTTTGATCCTTACCTTCCATGGAAAGGTACGTAGGCAACGAGTTCATCCGTTCAAACACAAAAATAATAACTTGTATATTCTTTTCCCATCCCTTCAATCATGTTTGCACAATAAATATTTCATAAACAAATAACATTTCATACAGCAAGTTGTGAAAAGGGCTCCCTAGGAGTACCTAGGACGTTTTGGGTGCCTAACACCTTCCCACTGCGTAATTAACCCCTTACCCAGATCTCTGATCTTTTCATTGGTTTTCTATGTGTAAAACTTCTTAGGCTTTTGTTCGCTTTTTAGCCATTTCTTTGTGACTTCTACATAAGTCTAATTATGATTGCTTAATATAGAGCTAAATTTGATCAAGAAGGCATATCATTCTAGTAAGTGAGATTGCAAGTCTCCCATTCTTTATGGCATTGTGGGAAAACTTTACCTTTTTTCATTTCATGAGAGCTAGTGGAATACTTATTGAATTATCCAAGTTGGAGTCCTTCTCATGGAAGATATCTTGGTTTAAGAATTCATACTTGTGAATGAATGGTTGAGTGTTCTCCAAAGAATGACTTAATTAATTAAAACTCACCACTAACATTTAACTAACCACTGACTAACTCTTATTAATATTGCTTTACTTTTAAGTCATTTACTTTATGCACTTTTAATTTCAGTACCTTTATCATTCATTGCCATTTACATGTCACACAACTTGTTTATGTTTCAGTCATTTTCACTTTGCTCATTTGAGCCATATCTTGTGTTTGTATATTTTTGTTTGTGTGTTTTGATTTTGTTTGTGGTCTTAGGACCCTAAAACACCTAATAACAACAAAAACCCTAAAAAACATTTGTTGAACTGTTGGGATTTGATCTGAGCTTCTAGACATAGGATTAGGCAACATTGCTTATGCCAAAGGACTTGGCCAATGCCAACTTTTGAGACTGAGTTATCTTTGATTATTCCTTCATCTGATGCAAGACCTTGGATCTCGTTGATTCATCTGCTACTCTGTCTTTGTACTTAATTGTTACTTTGCTATTATTGTCTATGTCTGATGTTTTATTCTGATTTGATCAAGGAATATTTCATCTAATAGATTGGAAGACACTGACGACTGCTAGCTAATTGGAGTGCTTGCTTGGATATGGCTATCTTTATTTGATTCCTTGATCTTTATGGTGTCTGGATATTGCTCATTGCTTATTGTTTGTTGCTTGATTGAAGTCCAAAGGGAAATGCGTTACTGTATGACATTCTTGTCTGTTGGATTACATCCCATTGGTCAGATCTTTTCAACTCTTAACTTTTAATTTTTGCTTAGGTTAGTCTCTTCATCTCCTCTCACTTCTTTAATTTAAAACTCCCTCTCTCTCTCTCTCTCTTATGCCATTGAATTTTAAATCTTTTTCTTAAATCAAACTTGTAAGTATACTTAACCATTTTGACTTTAATTTCAAACAGACAAAAATAACTAACAACCTCATTCAACCCTTTGGCCTCTTCTTCCCTTTATGTTGTTAAAAGAGCCTTCTCTGCAGGTGCAATGACTCTTATGTCTATGGATGGTGTGGAGCTCCCTCTTCCTGTGAATTCCAATGCAATCAATAAATACTTCTCCTAGAAAAATAAAAGAATAACTTGCTAAGTTGAAAACCCGAAAGGGTAACTTAGGAAAAAATGAGTGTTTTGGTGGATTGAAAACCTGAAAGGTAGGTCCAGGCAGAAATTAGAGACATAAACAAAAGATAGTCATCCTGGTAGATTGAACACTCGAAAGGGAAATCTAGGCAAAAGTTAGGGATCATGGCAAGTAACTGCGTTAGGCCAAACTTGATCATATGGAGCAACGATGTCTATCAAAGATTCATATCCAGTCATCCTCTACCGATGTTTTGAGCATAGTGGAATTCAAAGTTGTTAGGGAGAATATTGGTCATTGTATTTCAATGTAGCCTTTTCCATGTACTTACCATTTTTTTCAACTTTGTAATGATCCATGGAGTCATGCCATTTGCGGGATACCATTCTAACAATAAAATTTGAGCCTTTTTCCCATTTATTTGTTGTTCTTATCTTGTTTCAGTTTACGAAATTTCATTTATTTTTATAATAATTTTTTAATCAAAAGATATATAAACAATCATCTTTTTGAAATTTACAAAAATATTTTCCTCGATTTGTGAATATAAAAAGTGGAATGTCAACCATGATTTCAAGGACGGTAAGATCTTGAAGATCGGAGCTCAGTGTTCTCCCAATTTAGGATTTTTCTTATGGGTGTATCCAGGATCATCAGTTTCCCTAGCGTGAGATTTTCGGGAATGGTAGAATCTCCAGTGAAGTCACCAACAGGTCTTCATTGCAGAGTTTATTTGGATGTTTCTTATCCCCAATAAACCTTTCCTCGAAATGGAGTACATGCTTTAGAAGACTAAGTTATGGGTCTCCAAGCAGTTTTTCTTCTTTCTCTCTCTATAACGATTTAAGCCTTGTATCAAGATTTAGCTCCTTTGATGGCTTATGATCATTCATCGCAGGGTTTTTCTTCAGCTAAATCCCTAGCGGGATCTTTAAGAGTATCTCCATCTTATTGAGATTAGCCGAGTATTCAGTTGTATTGTGCTATCGATCTAACCCTTTTGTTCCTTTTTTGTCAACATATTCACACACATATTTGTATGCATATTCATATACATAGTCATAGCATCATGATGTTTATTTATGCATCTTCCATTTCTTGTTGCATTCCCCTCTCTCTAGTGGGTTTCCTCCCTACTGAGTGTGTGCCTCGTCTCTCGATTAGAGTGTCGACCTTAGATAGAAAGAGCTCATCCTTTCTAATTCCCCATGGAGTTTGATCCTCGTGGAAGGTGTTGCTTCAATATTCCTTTCTAATTCATTATCTAGATGGAAGTAATCCCTAGTTGAATTTATTTCCTCATCGGGTTGTGTCTTTTTTGACCGTTTCTCTCCATTTCAATTTTGGGTGGAACTATTGGTCCTTAGAGCTTCTTATCTTTGTTAAGTTATCACTCGGTTGATAGTAGGTAATAATTTCTCTTGTCTTTTGTTGGTTATCTTGATTAATCTATCACTTGGCTGGTAGATGGTAATCATTCCTTTGAGATGGTTACTTTTGTGAAGCTATCACCTGGTTGGTAGTTGGTAATCATTTCTTTTGAGCTTATTATCTTTGTTAAGTTATCACTTGGATGATAGAGGTAATAATTTATCTTTTCCTTTATTTGGTTACCTTTGTTAAGTTATCACTTGGTTGATAGTTCGTAATCTATCCTTTGGTTCGTTACCTTGATTAAGTTATCACTTGGCTAGTAGTTGGTAACCCGTCCTTTGAGTCGGTTACCTTTGTTAAATTATCACCTGACTGATAGTTGGTAATCATTTATTTTGAGCTTATTATCTTTGTTAAGTTATCACTCGGCTGATAGTAGCTAATAATTTCTCATGTCTTAGGTTGGTTACCTTTATTAAGCTAACACTTTCCTAGTAGTTAGTAATCATTCCTTTTAGCTGGTTACCTTTGTTAAGTTATCACTTGGCTGGTAGTCAGTAATCACTCATTTTAGCTTATTACCTTTCTTAAGTTATTATTTGGCTGATAATTAGGTAATATTTCTTTCCCCTGGTGGAGTCTTGATTTGATAACTCTTCCCCCGTTGGGCCTTTGGTTCATTTGTTTTCTAACTAAGCATTGGTTTATTTCCAATACAATAGTTACTCCTGAGCCGAGTCGTTCCCCTAAGTAATTTTGTTTGCCCCCAGTTGGGTTTTCCCCCTTTGGAAACTATTTTTTCCTCTATGGAACTCCATTCCCCTTTTTTCTCCAACAATTCTTTGTCTTCTAGCGTTATATTCCCCATAGAGATCCTTGCCTTCATTCATATTTATCATATCATAAGCATTTTTGCAGTATCTTAGGGCTAAAAAATGGGTTTTCTATATTTAAGTCTCCTCAATCCCGTCGAGACGAAGATCTCAATCTTCATATCTCAAATCGAAGAAACTTAAGGAGGGGCATTTGTCGTACCCTAATTTTTAACCCTAATATCCCACATACCATTTGCATCCTTGCATACAAACAAGATCACCTCTTGGTCCCTCTCCCTCTCATCTTTCGATTTGCCTTATATAGGGATCATCAAGCAGTTCTTCATCATAATTAATTATTAAACCCATTGAAAATAATGACTTTATGCACTCTCCCAACTTTAAGTTCCCTTGAAATGGAATAAGAGGATATTGAAGAGATTCCTGATGAGATTTCATGATTGCTTGAGCAGAAGGAGAAGACCATTCAGCCTCACAAAGAGCAATTGGAAGTAATTAATTTGCATTCTAAAGAGAACAAGAAAGAAGTCAAGATTGGGACACTGCTTTGGTCAGCTGTTAAGAGGCAGGCCTAGGTATTGTGGGACAATATGGGTTGGTTAATATAGGAATGAAGTTTATGTCCGTATTTGCGGATTAGTGTCATCATGATACCCTTAGTTCACTCAGTTAGTACCTATCACTGCATCCCGACTTGAACTTATGAGCTTTTTAATGTTTTACTTTAGGACAAGCAAAGGTTTAAGTGTGGGAGAGTTTGATAACACTGAAATTTACCATATTTTCGACTCCAATTTCACATGCATTCTAGTTGTTTTATTGTTATTTTATTGTGTTATTGCTATATTTTCCTTTGTTTTCAGGTTTTTACTTTAATCGGAGCCCCGGTCGAGAAAAGGAGCGAAAAAGAGCCAAAACCCCTAAAATTCAGCATTTTGTACTTGTGGCCTACCCCAGGGCTGGTGCCATAGACCCTGCCATGACGTGTCCAAGCTTAACTTCCCTCAACTTCCACGTTCCCCACTACTTCCACTAAGGCACCTCAGATTGGCCTTGTGGCGGGCGCCATGGCCTTGTGGCGGGCGCCACAAAAGGAAAAGTTTTCCCTCCCGTTTTCAAGTTGAAGGGCGTCCTTGTCATTTCCATCTTTTTACTTGCTTATAAATAGAAACTCGAAATCACTTTTACAATCATCCAAACTTAGAGCAGAGGCAAACTCAGAGCAACTTTGTTTCACTTAGGCATATATTCAGTATTTTAAAGTGGTAATCGCTTCGCATTGGAGTGTTACCACAATTGTGTAATCAAGTCTGATAGAGTCTGTAATCGAGTTTGGAGCACTTTGGAAGGAAGTTAATCCTGCCGCCATTTTCATTTCCGCTTTGCAATTTATTCAACCCTCCGATTGGAGCAAGGTTTTATTACTTGTCTTTATCTTATTTATTTTCCCGCACTCGCTTTACTTTATTTATTTTCCCGCAGTCGCTTTACTTTATTTATTTTCCCGCACTCGCTTTACATTATTTATTTTCTCGCACTCTCTTTACTTTATTTATTTCTCGCACTCGCTTTAAATTATTTATTTCCTCGCACTCGCTTTAAATTATTTATTTTCTCGCACTCGCTTTAAATTATTTACTTTCCGCACTCGCACTACTTTCATTTACTTTCCGCACTTTTACTTTACCATGTCTAACTAAATCTTTAAGGTTAGAATGTAAGGATCGTAATTTAACCGATAATCCGTACAATTGTTCGTAGAAACACTTAAGGGCTATTTTAACTTTCAACTTAAGTTTTCCCGCACTTCAATTCCGTTGGGTAAGATCGAAAGTCGTCCAACTTCTTTTTAAACTTAATTGTTTTTAACTATTTCAAAAATAGCGAAAGCACTTTGTTTAGTTCATTAGGAGTTTTTAACTTAAGAAGAAAAGAGATTTTAAAACTATTTTCGGACGCGTTTATAAGTTTAGAGTCTCGTTCGTGAGAACCTCTTTTGCTTAAGAAATCCAGGTTATAATACTTTTCAACTTAGTCAAGATACTATATTTCTTAATTGTGGGAGGAGACTCTATCGTCTTTTATTTATTAGCTTTCTCGTTTTTTCCCTTATCGTTTTTCTTTGCTGTTTTTAGATAGTCTATTTATTTTTATTTCCTTTTAGTTGTTTATTTTGCTTTTTAGTATAATGCATGAGCCTGACGAGTCACCAAATATAGTAGATCTTTAGTACAATCCTACCTCCCCATACCTTTAGCCCCACCAAAAAAGAATTTTTGCAAAAGAAAATAGTGTTATTCCGAAAGTTTTCAGGTTTTAAGGACATGTTTTGAGTAAGGATGCGGTGACTTGGGAGAACTTTGCGAAACATCAGTATTATTTTAGCACCATAGACTTCGTAAATATAGGAACCACTCTCGGAACCCCATATACGATGGCCTTAATCATCATTTCCGTATAAGTCCTCAGTAGTTTATCTCAGCAGTCAGCTCCGGCCTACGCATCCTCTACGTAGGGGACCGATGCATATAAGTGAATGATCCAGAAAAACAAAAAAATAAAAGAAAGCAAAAAGGCAACTCCGGTATAGGTGACCCTTACAAAGTCATTTAAACCAAAGAATTGTAAACATTTGCTACAAAAATAAAAAGAAAAAGAAAAACTTACCCACTGTTAGTTGGTTCAGAGGTATCTGGCACTGAACTCGGTAGGGCGGATTACGATCCGATCCCCCACAACTACAGTTAGGTCTAATAAAAGGGTTTACACATATTTATGTGCCAGAAACCCCAAGCTCAGATCATAATCACTAACAGGCCACTCTACTATTAAGCATGTACAGATAACGGGCTTAATGTGATTGCGCCTGAATGAAAAGGACACAAAAAGAGATGAAGAGGCAGGCCTAGGTATTGTGGGACAATATGGGTTGGTTAATATAGGAATGAAGTTTATGTCCGTATTTGCGGATTAGTGTCATTATGATACCCTTCGTTCACTCAGTTAGTACCTATCACTGCATCCCGACTTGAACTTAGAATTTTTACCTAAAGCACTCGTTGACACAAATTTTCTTTTATGAGCTTTTTAATGTTTTACTTGAGGACAAGCAAAGGTTTAAGTGTGGGAGAGTTTGATAACACTGAAATTTACCGTATTTTCGACTCCGATTTCACATGCATTCTAGTTGTTTTATTGTTATTTTGTTGTGTTATTGCTATGTTTTCCTTTGTTTTCAGGTTTTTACTTTAATCGGAGCCCCGATCGAGAAAAGGAGCGAAAAAGAGCCAAAAACCCTAAAATTCAGCATTTTGTACTTGTGGCCTACCCCATGGTTGGCGCCATAGACCCTGTCATGACGTGTCCAAGCTCAACTTCCCTCAACTTCCACGTTCCCCACTACTTCCACTAAGGCGCCTCATATTGGCCTTGTGGCGGGCGCCATGGCCTTGTGGCGGGCGCCACAAGAGGAAACGTTTTCCCTCCCATTTTCAAGTTGAAGGACGACCTTGTCATTTCCATCTTTTTACTTGCTTATAAATAGAAACTCGAAATCACTTTTACAATCATCCAAACTTAGAGCAGAGGCAAACTCAGAGCAACTTTGTTTCACTTAGGCATATATTCAGTATTTTAAAGTGGTAATCGCTTCGCATTGGAGTGTTACCACAATTGTGTAATCAAGTCTGTGATAGAGTCTATAATCGAGTTTGAAGCACTTTGGAAGGAAGTTAATCCTGCCGCCATTTTCATTTCCGCTTTGCAATTTATTCAACCCTTGATTGAAACAGGTTTTTATTACTTGTCTTTATCTTATTTATTTTCCCGCACTCACTTTACTTTATTTATTTTCCCGCACTCGCTTTACTTTATTTATTTTCTCGCACTCCCTTTACTTTATTTATTTCTCGCACTCACTTTAAATTATTTATTTCCTCGCACTCGCTTTAAATTATTTATTTCCTCGCACTCGCTTTAAATTATTTACTTTCCGCACTCGCATTACTTTTATTTACTTTCCGCACTTTTACTTTACCATGTCTAACTAAATCTATAAGGTTAGAATGTAAGGATCGTAATTGAACTGATAATCCGTACAATTGTTCGTAGAAACACTTAAGTGTTATTTTAACTTTCAACTTAAGTTTTCCCGCACTTCAATTCCGTTGGATAAGATCGAAAGGCGTCCATTGTCTTTTTAAACGTAATTGTTTTTAACTATTTCAAAAACAGCGAAAGCGCTTTGTTTAGTTCATTAGGAGTTTTTAACTTAAGAAGAAAAGAGATTTTAAAACTATTTTCGGACGCGTTTATAAGTTTAGAGTCTGGTTCGTGAGAACCTCTTTTGGTTAAAAAATCCAGGTTATAATACTTTTCAAGTTAGTCAAGATACTATATTTCTTGAAAATAGGTTTAATACTCTAACGCAATGCGCGCCTTTTTATAAGTGACAATAAGAGGGTTTGATTAGGGAGTGTTATACGGTGAACTGACTTTTGTGTTTTTGCTTCGGAAAGCAAATGTCGCGGATAGCAAGAGTCGCCACCGACTTTTCTTTTATCCAATAAGGAAAGGCGGAAAAGAACAGGAAAGACCTTGATTAGATTTCGGGTTCGGGAGGTACATTATACAAAGGGAAGGTGTTAGCACCCTTTGTATCCATGGTTATCCATGGGCTCTTAATTGCTTAACTCACTTATGTTTTCCTTGTTTGAGAAAGTGTTTGGGAAATATGGTGTGTTTAGAAAATATTTTGAAAGGAGAGTTTAACTTTGTAATGATTCTTGTACGAATGTATACAAAGTGTTTATCTCGTTTGATTTGGAAAGATGTTTAGAAAAATATAACTCGGCAATGATTCCGGTGCGAATGTATACCAAGTGGTGATTTTCTAAAAGATGTTTCGAAAAGTGAGAGGTGTCAAAAGTATTTTAAGCTATGAGCAAGCATTTAAGAGTTATACCTAACCAAGGTCTTTATAGGTATTTCCTATCCTTAGAAGGGTAAAACTGTCCTTACTATTGAGAAGTAAGTAGTCTTATCCTTTGGATGTAAAGGGACATCGTAGGGTCGTCGATCGGTCATTGAAGGCAACATTTGTAAGGATACCTTAGCATTCGAAGGGACGATCATCATTTAACCGTAGGCTACCATGAAGGGTCATCGAGGGACAAAGTCATGTATTCGAAGGCAACATTCGAGGGACTATGATGATTTAACCGAAGGGTCTTTGCTAAGGGTATCCCCACATTCGCGGGACATGACTGTAATATCGTAAGGCACCAAAGAGAGGGCCCAGATCATATGTTCGAAGGCAATGTAATCAGTCAAGTAATTAAAATGAATCTTCACAAGGGTATCCCACAAATAAAGTGGAATACCTAGCAAACGGTCTCTTCAGGAGTATGTGAACCCTCACAAAATTCAACAAACGGGTTAGAATACCAAGCTAGGGTGCAACCAAGAATTGCACCAAACAACAATAATGGTGTCAGGCAAACAGCGTGTAGATGCAATAGAAAACATGTCAATCAAGTACAGAACAGATTAGAATGCAATTGAAAAAAAACAAAATATTGTCATATTCGCTACTGCCTCGCCTAGCGAGGGCTTGGCGAACCCTCGCTACATGTTCGCTCAGCGAAGTGCTGGCGAACGACTGCGGGTTCTGGGTTCTCTTTTGATAACAGTGTGATTTCCAGAACCCCAAACCCTATGGCATCCATTACAGAAATTACATGGTTAAACATTCAAGATATTGTGTTGCACATTCATGCATACTTAAACCCATATGCAAAACCTAATGAGAAATTCAATCATAATGCCTCATGTATTTGCAGATATCAAATTAGGAGCATAAAATTAGTGGGGGTGTGGCAAACCTGTTTGCAATTGAGTTGGGCGGAGGTAACCTTTGTGTAGATGAGTTTCCTTCAGGGTATCCGGGGGTTACTCTGAATTCTCTTCGTTAGCCTCCAGGGTTTTTCCGGTTGCCTCTGTTAGGGTTTGCTTGTTCCCTCTCTGTCCACCGTCTGTCTATCTCCCCTTTCTCTGGGTGAATTTCTGGTATTTATAATAGTTGTGTCTTGGTGGGCTCAGAATTAAGCCCAAAATTTTCTGGTATTTCGTGAGCTCGCTAGGCGAGTGAGGTAGCGAAGGATTCGCCTAGCGAGCATGCCAGTTTAGGTCATCTTCTGGATTTGGTAACCTGTGCACTGGACCCTTGTTCCTTTAACATTAATGTCTTGAAAATGGATTAGAATGTCTTGAAAAATGTCCTGAACACTTAACGGGCAAATTTTGGGGTATGACAGCTGCCCCTGTTCAATAGTCATAAACCGGGAGAGTTAGAATGGTATGTATGCCATTCGTGATCTGGAGGTGGAAGATTATTGAACACTTAGAATGCCCCAAAAATTTGCGCTTGTTAATTAAAAGTTAGTCTTGATGGAGATGGGCTTAAAGATGCCATCTAGAAAGTATGAGGATGGAGGCTTCAGAGTGCGTCGTACATTAGACCATATCTGAAGACATGGGTGTCATACTGGGTCTTACGCTAGACCGTATAATGAGTCATCCATTAGGGTGAGCTGAACCTGATGAGATAAGAATCTGAATGGGTCATACACTGCTGGGAATAAAGGATCAGAATGGATCATACACTGGATCGTATCTGAATTGCAGAATGAACCGTCCGTTAGGCTGCATCTGGAGAGGTAAAGATCAGAATTGATCGTACGCTAGATCGTATCTGAGTAGCAGAATGAGCCGTCCGTTTGGCGGGTGACTTCACTGGGGATGGAAGATCAGACCAGATCATACGCTAGATCGTATCTGAGTAGCAGAATGAACTGTCTGTTAGGCTGTATCTGGAGAAATAAAGGTCAGAATGGATCGTACGCTAGATCGTATCTGAGTAGTAGAATGAGCCGTCCGTTTGGCTGTATCTGATGATAAAAGGTAGTCGTACGCTAGACTACACTTCAGAATGTACCGTACGCTAGGTAGTATCTGAGGAATAAAGATCAGAATGGATCGTACGCTAGATCGTATCTGAGTAGCAGAATGAGTCGTCCGTTAGGCTGTATCTGATGATAAAAGGGGGTAGTCATACTCTAGACTACATTTCAGAATGTACCGTACGCTAGGTAGTATCTGAGGGGATGAACATCCAAATGGGTCGTACGCTAGACCGTATTGGAACAGTTGAAGGAACCATACGTTAGGCTGAATCAGAATGAACCGTATGTTAGGCTATATCTGATAATATTTGTATATGTTGTATTTGCAATAAATGTCTGGGATGGGCTTAAAGATGCCATCATTAGGAGGATGTCAGAATGCTCATCAAAATGAACATCCATATGGATTATATCTGAAAGATGTATCTGAATCTAAAATGTAACCGATGAGGGTGTCCGTCTGAATGAACCTTTATTTTGACTGTATCGGGAGGATAATTAACCTGAAAAAAGGTTAGCCTCATGCCATGTCATGATGCATGAGATGTTTTATGCTTGTGAAAATAAATGTGAACATTGGATGCATGTATATGATGCGAAATGATGCATTAATGAATTATGCGTCTGAAAATTTTTGCCAGGGGAAAATAAATCCCCATATTCTGGTTGGAGATATTTGTATTGATGACCCCTTCTTAGCTGGGGGTATTTGATTTCTTGTCTGATGGTAGAAATATTCACCAGGACCTGGCTGGGGGATAAAAGAGATGACCAGTCTGTCTAGTAATGCCAATTTCTTCTGGGAAATAACTGGTTTTGCTGGGGAATAGGATTAGCAACTGGATTCATCGGAAAGCATGGTTATACTTTATCCTCGACCCTAAAGTCTTTTAGTAATTGCTACTCCTATTTTATGCATGTATTTTCGGTAAACATCAATCATGTTCAAACGCATATATTAATTCGAATTAAATCAATGGACGTTTATGCAAACAAAATAGAGAAAGTAAAACAAAAGCATCTTTTTGGAAATAAAATTGTATCGATTTTGAAAGAGGGTCTATAAATAGGCAATTTGAGTACAAGGAGACAGAGATCCTAGTAAGAGGAAATTGTTAAGAAAACAAAGAAAAAGCTATGAAGAAAAAGTCCTATTGATTTTAATTTCACTACTGTCATTATGTCTTCAAGCCTCTCATCTCCTGCTGTCAGATAGAAGTGATTGGCTTGTTCTGTCCCTTTGACTTGGGTGAAGCTGACCTAGAACAGGACATAGTCATACGCTTGAATCCCTAGTTTTTGCCTGGACTGCCTTTTCAGGTTTTCAGTCCACCAGGGTACCCTTTCTTGCCCAAGCCGCCTTTTCAGGTTTTCGACTTGCCGGGTGTACATTTTTATATGTTTATCCCTAGTTTTTGCCCGAACCCTTTTGGTTCGCCGGGATGCCCTTACTTTTTCCTAGATACGTCGACCTAGCGGGTCTCTTTTATGCGTAGTATTTTTTAACTATGTCTGCGTTCACGGGATGTGGGAAGTCTTCGCCATCCATTGTAGCAAGCATCAAGGCTCCACCTGAGAATACCTTCTTAACTACAAACGGCCCTTCGTATGTGGGAGTCGATTTGCCTCTAGAATCACCTTGTGGTAGAATGATACACTTTATTACCAAGTCGCCAATTTGATATACCTGTCTCTTGACTTTCTTATTAAACGCCTGGGTCATGCGCATCTGATATATCTGTCCATGACAAACAGCCGCGAGTCTCTTTTCATCAATCAAATTTATCTGATCGAGTCGAGTCTGAATCCATTCATCTTCCTCTAAGCCTGCATCTTTCATAATTCTTAGAGAGGGAATCTGAACTTCCACTGGTAAAACGGCTTCCATTCCGTAGACTAAAGAGAAAGGAGTTGCCCCTGTCGAAGTGCGTACTGAAGTGCAATAACCATGAAGAGCAAAGGGTAACATCTCATGCCAGTCTTTGTATGTTACTGTCATCTTTTGTATGATCTTCTTAATATTCTTATTGGCCGCTTCTACGGTTCCATTCATCTTTGGCCGGTACGGAGAAGAGTTATGGTGTTTTATTTTGAACTACGTGCAGAGTTCAGTGATCATCTTGTTGTTCAAATTAGTACCATTGTCAGTGATAACTCTTTCAGGGATGCCATACCGACAAATAAGACTATTCTTGATGAACCGTGCCACCACATTCTTGGTGACAGAAGCAAATGAGGCTGCCTCTACCCACTTCGTAAAATAATCAATAGCAACAAGAACGAAACGATGTCCATTAGAAGCAGTAGGTTTAATCTCTCCAATCATATCAATGCCCCACATTGCAAAGGGCCAAGGTGTTGTCAACAAGTTCAATGGAGTAGGAGGTACATGTACTTTGTCCGCATAGATCTGGCACTTGTGGCAAGTTCTGGAGTGATGGTGGCAATCAGCTTCCATGGTAGACCAATAATACCCTGAACTCAGAATCTTCTTGGCCATCGTATGTCCACTAGAATGAGTCCCAAAAGTACCGTCGTGTATGTCTTCCATAATCTTTTCTGCTTCCCTTTTATCCACACAGCGAAGCAAAGTCGAATCATGATTACGTTTGTATAATACTCCATTACTCAAAAAGAATTTAGCGGAGAACTTCCTCAGAAACTTCCTGTCATTGATGGACGTCCCTTCAGGGTATTCCTGAGTTTCTAAATATCTTTTTACTTCGTGGAACCAAGGTTTCTCTTCTAGTTCATAAGTATTCAGTTCATAACAATATGCTGGTTCATCTAGTCGTGCAATCGTGATCATGGGAGCTTCATTGTCCCATCTGACTCTGAACATAGATGACATGGTAGCTAATGCGTCTGCCAACTGATTCTCTTCTCGTGGAATATGTTCGAATGTAATCTCTTCAAAGTATGGGATTAATGTCAACACCCGCTCTCGATAAGGGATGAGATTTGGATGTTTAGTGTCCCATTCTCCTCTGATCTGACTGATTACTAAGGCTGAGTCTCCGTACACACTCAAAAACTTGATTTTCAGGTCTATAGCAGCCTTGAGTCCCAAAATACATGCTTCATACTCAGCCATATTGTTGGTACAGTCAAAACATAGTCTAGCAGTGAAAGGCGTATGGCAACCTCTGGGAGAAATAATTACAACACCAACACCATTGCCCAACACATTAGAAGATTCGTCAAAAACCATAGTCCATCGGGATCCTAGTTCGGGTCCTTCATCTGGTCCAGGTTCTTCATAATCAGTAACAAGCATGACATCCTCATCTGGGAACTCAAAATTCATAGATTGGTAATCATCAACTGCTTGATGAGCCAAATGATCAGCTAACACGCTTCCTTTGATGGCTTTCTGAGTAGTATATTGGATATCATACTCTGTTAAAATCATCTGCCATCTTGCTATTCTTCCGGAGAGGGCAGGTTTCTCAAATATATATTTGATAGGATCCATCTTAGAAATCAATAAAGTGGTATGATTCAACATATACTGCCTTAGTCGGCGAGCAGCCCAAGCCAAAGCACAACAAGTTTTCTCGAGCAATGAGTATCTTGTTTCACAGTCGGTAAACTTTTTGCTAAAGTAGTATATGGCATGCTCTTTTCGACCAGACTCGTCATGTTTCCCCAACACACACCCCATTGAATTTTCTAACACGGTCAAATACATGATTAGAGGTCTTCCTTCAACTGGTGGCATCAGAATTGGAAGTTCTTGGAGATACTTCTTGATTTTGTCAAAAGCTTCTTGACATTCATCATTCCATATCATCTCTTGATTTTTCCTCAGTAATTTGAAGATGGGTTTGCAGGTAGCACTCAAGTGGGAGACAAATCGGGCAATGTAATTCAAGCGTCCCAAGAAACCTCTGACTTCCTTATCTATACGGGGAACTGGCATTTCTTGAATAGCTCTAACCTTAGCCGGGTCAACCTCAATTCCTTTACCACTGACAATAAAGCCCAAGAGTTTACCGGATCTTACTCCAAAGGTGCATTTGTTCGGGTTCAATCTCAACTTGTATTTCTTCAACCTCTCAAACAGTTTGAATAAATGATCGAGATGTTCTTCTTCAGTATGAGATCTGGCTATCATGTCATCCACATATACCTCTATTTCATGATGGATCATATCATGGAACAAAACCACCATAGCACGCTGGTATGTTGCCCCTGCATTCTTTAAACCGAATGGCATTACTTTGTAATAGAAAGTGCTCTATTGCGTCACAAACTTAGTTTTCTCCATGTCTTCAGGCGCCATCTTAATCTGGTTATAACCTGAGAATCCATCCATGAATGAGAATACCTTGTGTTGAGCGGTGTTATCTACCAGAACATCAATGTGCGGAAGTGGAAAGTCATCTTTGGGACTCGCTTTATTCAAATCTCTGTAATCTACACACATTCGCACCTTACCATCTTTCTTTGGCACTGGTACCACATTAACAACCCATTGAGGATAAGAAGTAACAGCCAGAAAACCTGCATCAAATTGTTTCATAACCTCGGCTTTGATTTTCTCAGACATTTCAGGATGCATGCGACGAACCTTTTGCTTAACAGGACGACAATCTTCCTTCATTGGCAAACGATGCACTACTATATCAGTATCCAGTCCTGGCATGTCTTCATAAGACCAAGAAAAAATCTCTATATAGTCATGTAACATCTGAATCAATCTTTCTTTGACACTGTTTCCCAAGCCTGCTCCTATTTTGACTTCTTTCTTGTCTACTTCAGTACCCAGATTTACAGTTTCAATTGATTCCTCATGCGGCTGTATAGTCTTTTCTTCTTGCAGTAACAGTCTGGCAAGCTCTCCAGGTACTTCACAATCTTCCTCACTTCCATTCTCGGCTTGGTAGATCGGATTTTCAAAGTCATAATGAACAGTAGCAGAATTATTATCAACAAGATCCAGGGTGGATATGGATCTGCAATTTGTTACGTGAGTGTGTGTAAGAAAGCATAGCTTGTTTAAAAGATGACAGGAAAGATAAAGAGCGCAATATTTGAATGCAAAAAGTCCATTGATTTATTGAATGTGGATATGCTTATGAAAATGACAAAACCCTTAACAAATTAGCTATTTGTGCCCCGGGCATAGACACAATGCTTTAAGAAGTTCAATTGTAAAAAAATTAAAAATTTGCAACACTAAAATAGGCAATAACAATTACTCCTGACTAAAGGAAATCGAGATAGTGTCTTCAGCCTTCCAATTATTGAGTCCGTCACCAATTGTTGGGAAGATCTAGTTACCCAAGTCGCAATCGCTATCAGCATCTTCTACAGCATTAATCTGATCGTTGACCATCTTTTCAGAGCGAAATCCCAGGCCAAATCTATCAGACTTGTACGGTACATCGATCAGTTGACCCCAGCCAGTACGACCACCATCTTCGACCACGGCTTGAGCGTCTTTCAGAGAAGTCATGGCAGGAGGAGCACGAATAACCTTGGGCACACGGGAAGTTGGCTTAAGAACAGGACTGGTCGGAGGAACTACTTCAAATGAATGAGAAGGAGTCTCAAAGAATTCTCCATCCATCTCGACGTATCTGAAGGTATGCACACTGCTGACAATATACTTTTCTTCTCCACACACAGTGACAATCTTACTCTTTATTGGATACCTCAGCTTTTGATGGAGAGACGAATCTACAGCACTTGCCCCATGAATCCAAGGGTGCCCCAGCAAGCAGGAATAGGCAGGACGAATGTTCATTACGTGAAAGGTAGTGTTGAAGACTTGAGGTCCTATCTTGATAGGGAGAACCACTTCACCATGGACAACGCTCTTCGCACCATCGTAAGCACGCACCACAACGTCACTAGGTTTCAGTTCAATGCTTTTACAATCAAGTTTATCGAGCACAACTTTCGGTAGCACATTCAAAGAAGAGCCATTATCGATCAACACATGACACAAGGTGATCCCCTTACACTCAATGGAGATATGCAGAGCTTTATTGTGATTCTTTCCTGCTGGTGTCAGGTCAGCATCGGAAAAGCCTAGGCCATTGTCAACAGCCAAGTTAGCAACATAATTTTCGAACTAATCGACAGATGTCTCCTGAGGCACATGAGCGGTCTTCAAGAATTTTATCAATGCATTGGCATGAGATTCAGAAGATAACAACAAGGATAACATCGAAATTTTAGACGCAGTATGCCCCAACTATTCTACCACATCAAAATCACTCTTGCGGATGATTTTCAGCATTTCTTCCATTTCCTGTTTGGCAACATCTTCGGTAGTAACTTCGACTGGTGTCCTTGATTGAGAAGGATTGATTACTGGTTCCTTTTCTCGAGTTTCAGGGACGGGAGGTGAGATTTCTGGAGAAAAGATCCTTCCGCTTCGAGTAATTTTACTAGTCCCAACAATGTCAACGTCATTAGGATTAGCAGAATTATCATCTTGCTTTATGCCGTGGATGTAAACATCACCTCCATAATTCCACGGAATGGCTTTGCTTGAGGAATATGGTACTGGGCCAGGTGCGGTAATAATTAGGGGAGCTACCTTGGGCTCAGCAGTAATCTTCACAGGCACTCTAGTAGCGGTAATCTTCACAGGCACTCTGGATCTGGCAATCACAAATATTTCTTCAATAGGGTTTTCCACCTTAGGAATCTTTTCAAAGAGAATTGTACTATCATCCATCAGCTGTTGAATACCATTCCTCAACTTCAAGCAATCATTGGGTCGGAGTATACAGAGATCGCAATTTTCAACACAACCTGGAAATAAACCAGCTTGTAATAAATTCTTCTTGATGATCAGGAGAGGAGATGCTAAGTCAGCTACATTAGAAATGTGGGAATTGTCATCCACAGCATTAACAGTCTTGTCATGATTAGGCATAGGAGCAGTGATGACATTAGGAGTCTCCGGAGGATCAAATTCAATTTCCCCAGCGTCGATCATATCCTGAATCTTATTCTTCAACAACCAACAATCGTTTGTATCATGCCCGGGGCTATCGGAGTGATATGCACACCTGGCATTGGGATTATAACGAGGAGAAGTAGTGTTGGGATTTGCAGGAGGATCTCTGAGGGTAATTAAATTTGCTTTTAGCATACCCTGCAGTGCCTGCGCTAAAGTCATATTGATTTTCGTAAACTGTCTTCTCGGCCTATCTTGTCTGTGTTGGAAGTTTTGAGATGACGGTGATGTAATCGTAACTGCTCCAACAGTATGGTCACGATTTTTCTTGTTATGACCCCTTTGACCGTACACAGCATTTGATTCATTCCTCCCCTGATAGGACTTTTTGGTGCTTGCAGAGGTAGCCACCTGTATCTTTCCACTTCGAATGCGAGTTTCAACATGTTCACCCGTTAATATAAGTTCAGTGAAACCCGATGAGGAACTTCCCAATAGATGGCTGTAGAATGGGCCGGTCAGTGTACCCATGAACATGTCCACTAATTCTCGATCAGTCATAGGGGGTTTGACTTTGCCAGCCAAATCTCTCCATTTTTGAGCATATTCTTTGAAGCTTTCTTTAGATCCCATAGTCATATTCTGCAATTGTAGCCGAGTAGGCGCCAATTCAGAATTATACTGGTAGTGCTTGTAGAAAGTTGTCGCTAAATCAGTCCAGGTGCGGATGTTAGAGCTCTCGAGCTGATAATACCACTCTAACTGTGTGCCAGACAGACTCTCTTGGAAAAAATGGATCCATAGCTTCCTATCAGTGGTATACGGCTGAATCTTTCTCACATAAGCTCTCAGATGCATCTGAGGACAAGACACACCATCATACTTAGTGAAAGCGGGGACCTTGAATTTGCGGGGAATGACCACATCAGAAACCAGACCTAAGCCTTCGAAATCCAGACCGGGCGCCTTCTGACCCTCCATAGCTAGCATGCGTTCTTCCAGCAACTTATACTTATCATCTTTTGGAGAGTACTGTTCATTTTCATAATCTTCATCGTTGTCCTCAGGGTTGAAGGGATCAACATCTTCCTCTTCCTAATCATTTTCGGTCTCCTCTTCTTGATCCTTCGGAATTCTAATCTTGACTCCTGCGGCCTGTCCTTTAAGCCTTCTTTCCGGGTTAATGTAACTCACAGCTTTCTTGTCTTTCTTCTTCTCGAGCAAGAGAGCCTTCAGCTCCTCCTGCTCCTTGGATAAGTTCAAGATCATCTCCTGGAATTGAGAATTCTGAGTCTGGAGATCTTTGACAGTTTGTTCGAGAGCCATCTGTTTGTTTAGAAGGAAGACCGTGAGAACATTGATCCTTTAGAATACCTGTTATGCGATGTTATGTTATGTTATGCAATGTATGAAATGTTTTCAAGGACTTTTGGAATTTAACTTTGCGTAAACCACCAAAAAGGGTAACTTTTATTAATAATTTCTTTAATCAATGTTCGTTACAAAAAATAAATAATAAAAATACAATGAAAGATCAAGTCTCCCAGGGACGGCTTCTTTTTGGGCGGAGATATGCATTGAGTCTTCGTTCCTCATTAAGCTGGCTGGTGAGCTCTAATACTTTCTTCCTTTCTGCACCGAACTGAGTTTCAAAAGTACCCCTTTCCCCTCTCAACTGGATCCAGGATTTCTTCAATTCTTCAACATTGGTAGGCATATCTGGATAAGGAATGATCTGAGGGGTACCTCCTTCAACTTTTGGTTCAACAATCAGAGGTCCGATTGCAAGATATGGCATGATAAGCTCACGAGCTCTGGCGCGTACCCATCTGAGATAAGGTTCCATAGGAATAGAGTTTTTCTGTCCTAAAGTACTTCTATTCACCATGCCCCAAGCTCGTACAAACCTTTGACGGAGACCTTGAGAGTCGTTGTCATAGTCAAACACAATGCCTTGAATAATTACTTCATGTGGACCATCTCTTCGAGCATAACCAAACTGACGTAGGGCTAAAGTTGGGTTATAAGTAATACCTCCTCTTATCCCCAGGAGTGGTACGTTAGAGAATTCTCTGCAACGGTCAATGATGATAACATTTTCTTTGGGTTGGGGACACCAATGGATGTCCGAATGGGAGAGCGACATTATCCTTTGAGGCCATTTCAAATTTTGCTCATTCTTTAAGACTGATTGAGGAAGGTGCGAAATAAACCACCTAGATAATAAAGGTACGCAGCACATGAGAGTCCCTTGCCTTTTCATAGTACGAGTGTGAAGGGAATGCAAAATGTCTCCAAGCAAGGTGGGCACAGGGTTATGAGTGAGAAATATCCTAACAGCATTCATGTATATGAATTGATCCGGATTAGGAAATAGCACCAAACCATAGATTAGTAGGGCTAGATCATCTTCGAAAGCATGGACATTCATAACTTTTAGGAATTCTCGGGCCTTATTTATCAGAAATTTGGCAAGTAAACCCTTAAACCCACTTCTTGTTACCCAATTAGTTTCAATGTCGGACTTTGTCATGTGTAAAGCCGCGGCAACTTCTTCAGACTTCGAAATCTTTTCTAAACCACTGAAAGGTGTTTGATCAAGGATAGGTATCCCAAGCCGCCTGGAGAATTCTTCTAATGTGGGTACCAACTGATAATCTGGGAAGGTGAAGCAATGATGTTTAGGATCGAAGAACTGGAATAGAACTCTCATCATATCTTCTTTGAAACCGGTAGTAACTAAATTGAGGAGAGAACCATGTTTCTTGATGAACTGAGCATGATCGGGAAGTTCTGACACTAAATCCTTGAGTTGAGGAGAGATCGCTACAAAATTGATCTGGATGGTCTTCCTGGAAGCCATAGCCTGTTTAACAGAGCAAAGTTAAATCTCTAAGTCCTTGAAATGGTTAGTACAATGTCATGATGTCATGATGTTATGATGTTATGATGTTAAGTAAGTAATAAACACAAACAAGTCACACCGCAATCATTCCTAGGTTTTAAGGCTTGCATGAGTTCCATATGTAAGTACCCTCCCCACTGAATTTTGGTTGGTTCCACCTGTCCTAGAATAGTAACCGGGTTCTAGAAGGATCTCAAATCATCGACTTTTCCTTAAGTCCACTCCAGTGCAACACCAAGCGGTTGACCAAAATTTCCCTAAAGTCCAATCTCAAAAAGTGTAGTATCGAGTATCAACCAACCCCAGTCGGAACCGAAGTCAGTTATCTCACTACTTTCTAATGGCTAGGATGAGTCAATTAGGGTTCTAAAGGTCTGGTTAATGCTTTGATGACACCACGCAGACGCCAAATTCTTCCTCAAGTAAACATGAGGAACATCAGGACATCTAAAGTGTCACATTAACCGTAGCCATCATTTTAACCATTCCAGTATACGCCGGACAGTCGCGATGATCTCTTGCTACTTACCTAAGGTACACTAGATCCGGGTGTAGGATCTTTCACTCAAGCATAGGATACCCAAACAATCCCTTAAAAGTACATCAGTTGAAGGAACAGTTCGAAAACATAAATGACCTTATTTTTTTTATTTTTTATTTTTTATTTTTAAGGCAACCTCTCTTTTTAAAGTCCCCAGCAGAGTCGCCAGTTCTGTTATACGGTGAACTGACTTTTGTGTTTTTGCTTCGGAAAGCAAATGTCGCGGATAGCAAGAGTCGCCACCGACTTTTCTTTTATCCAATAAGGAAAGGCGGAAAAGAACAGGAAAGACCTTGATTATATTTTGGGTTTGGGAGGTACATTATACAAAGGGAAGGTGTTAGCACCCTTTGTATCCATGGTTATCCATGGGCTCTTAATTGCTTAACTCACTTATGTTTTCCTGGTTTGAGAAAGTGTTTGTGAAATGTGGTGTGTTTAGAAAATATTTTGAAAGGAGAGTTTAACTTTGTAATGATTCTTGTACGAATGTATACAAAGTGTTTATCTCGTTTGATTTGGAAAGATGTTTAGAAAAATATAACTCGGCAATGATTCTGGTGCGAATGTATACCAAGTGGTGATTTTCTAAAAGATGTTTCGAAAAGTGAGAGGTGTGAAAAGTATTTTAAGCTATGAGCAAGCATTTAAGAGTTATACCTAACCAAGGTCTTTATAGGTATTTCCTATCCTTAGAAGGGTAAAATTGTCCTTACTATTGAGAAGTAAGTAGTCTTATCCTTTGGATGTAAAGGGACATCGTAGGGTCATCGATCGGTCATTGAAGGCAACATTTGTAAGGATACCTTAGCATTCGAAGGGACGATCATCATTTAACCGTAGGCTACCACAAAGGGTCATCGAGGGACAAAGTCATGTATTCGAAGGCAACATTCGAGGGACTATGATGATTTAACCGAAGGGTCTTTGCTAAGGGTATCCCCACATTCGCGGGACATGACCGTAATATCGTAAGGCACCAAAGAGAGGGCCCAGATCATATGTTCGAAGGCAATGTAATTAGTCAAGTAATTAAAATGAATCTTCACAAGGGTATCCCACAAATAAAGTGGAATACCTAGCAAACGGTCTCTTCAGGAGTATGTGAACCCTTACAAAATTCAATAAACGGGTTAGAATACCAAGCTAGGGTGCAACCAAGAATTGCACCAAACAGCAATAATGGTGTCAGGCAAACAGCATGTAGATGCAATAGAAAACATGTCAATCAAGTACAGAACAGATTAGAATGAAATTGAAAAAAAACAAAATACTGTCATATTCGCTACTGCCTCGCCTAGCGAGGGCTTGGCGAACCCTTGCTACATGTTCGCTCAGCGAAGTGCTGGCGAACGACTGCAGGTTCTGGGTTCTCTTTTGATAACAGTGCGATTTCCAGAACCCCAAACCCTATGGCATCCATTACAGAAATTACATGGTTAAACATTCAAGATATTGTGTTACACATTCATGCATACTTAAACTCATATGCAAAACCTAATGAGAAATTCAATCATAATGCCTCATGTATTTGCAGATATCAAATTAGGAGCATAAAATTAGTGGGGGTGTGGCAAACCTGTTTGCAATTGAGTTGGGCGGAGGTAACCTTTGTGTAGATCAGTTTCCTTTGGGGTATCTGGGGGTTACTCTGAATTCTCTTCGTTAGCCTCCAGGGTTTTTCCGGTTGCCTCTGTTAGGGTTTGCTTGTTCCCTCTCTGTCCACCGTCTGTCTATCTCCCCTTTCTCTGTGTGAAGTTCTGGTATTTATAATAGTTGTGTCTTGGTGGGCTCAGAATTAAGCCCAAAATTTTCTGGTATTTCGTGAGCTCGCTAGGCAAGTGAGGTAGCGAAGGATTCGCCTAGCGAAGGGTTCACTCGCCTAACGAGCATGCCAGTTTAGGTCATCTTCTGGATTTGGTAACCTGTGCGCTGGACCCTTGTTCCTTTAACATTAATGTCTTGAAAATGGATTAGAATGTCTTGAAAAATGTCCTGAACACTTAACGGGCAAATTTTGGGGTATGACAGGGAGTACAACTCGGTTCTGAATACGCGAAAGCGACAGTTCCCGTTAAATTAGTTCTTTTCAAAGTAGGAAACACTGCCCATAAGTAGCTCCATTAGCAAGTACTTGGATTATTAATTGGTTACGTGAATTACATTCGACCCTGTCTTTATTAATTAATCTTTATTCAACACTCTACTTTTCATTGCACACTCCAAAAACACCTATTTTGATTGCCTTTGATAAACACAATAACAATAGATAACGATAGATTGACACTTTGTCTCTGTGGATTCGATAATCTTTTATATTACTCTGACGCGTTCGTATACTTGTGAAACACCGCATCAGCTTCTTAGAGAATATGTGAATGTGTTTGCTTGGTCTTATCAAGATATGTTGGGTCTCGATACTGATATTGTGGAGCATAGATTACCATTGAAGTCAGAGTGTCCCCCAGTTCAATAGAAGTTGAGAAGAACTCATCCCGATATGGCTGTTAAGATTAAGGAGGAAGTTCAGAAGCAGATTGATGATGGTTTCCTTGTTACTTTTGGGTATCCTTAATGGGGGGACAAAATTGTGCTTGTTTCGAAGAAGGATGGAAAAGTTCAAATGTGTGTTGATTATAGAGATTTGAACAAAGTTATCCCAAAAGATGATTTTCCTCTGCCAAACATTGACATGTTGGTCGATAATACAATTAAGTTCAATGTCTTCCCCTTTATGGATGGTTTCTCTGGTTATAATAAGACAAGATGGAACCCAAGGACATGGCAAAGACAACATTTATTACAGCCTGGGAATGTTCTTCTATAGAATGATCCCTTTCAGTTTGAATAATGTTGGTACAATGTACTAGAGAGCCGTGACTACTCTTTTCTATGACATGATACACAAAGAGATAAAAGTATATTTCGATGATATGATTGCTAAGTCAAAGACTAAGAAAGATCATGTTGAGTACTAATTGAAGTAGTTTCATCATTTGAGAAAGTTTAAACTCCTCTTGAATCCTAATAAGTGTATTTTTGGTGTCCGTTCAGGAAAGCTATTGGGTTTCATTGTCATTCAAAAGGGTATTGAGGTAGATCCTGATAAAGTCAACGCTATTCAAGAGATGCCTACACCAAAGACAGAAAATCAAGTCAGAGGATTCCTTGGGCGTCTGAATTACATCTCCGAGTTTATATCTCACGTGACTGCCACATGTGGGCCAATCTTCAAGCTTCTCCGTCAAGATCAAGGTTGTGGTTGGACAGAAGACTACCAAAATGCTTTTGACAACATCATGGAGTATATTCTTGAACCTCCTATTTTGTTTCCTCCAGTGGAAGGAAGACCATTAATTCTGTACTTAATTGTGTTAGAAGAGTCCATGGGTTGTGTACTTGGACAACAAGATGAAACTGGTAGAAGGGAGCATGCCATCTACTATATGAGTAATAAGTTTACAAATTGTGAGTCTCGGTACTCCATGCTTGAGAAGGCTTGTTGTGCTTTAGCCTGGGCTACCAAACGTCTACGCCAGTATACGATTAATCATACCACTTGGTTGATATCCAAAATGGATCCAATCAAGTATATCTTTGAAAAACTTGCTTTGACTGGGAGGATTTCTCTTTGAAAGATGTTATTATCTGAATATGATATTGATTACTATACTCAGAAGGAGATTAAACAAAGTATTCTTGCAGATCATTTGACTCACCAACCAATTGATGATTATCAATCCATATGGTTTGACTTCTCGGATGAAGATGTTATGTATTTAAAAGCTAATGATTGTGATGAACCATTGCCTGAAGAAGGACCAGAGCCTGGATCCTGGTGGGGTTTAGTGTTTGATGGAGTTGTTAATGCTTATGGTAATGGAATTGGGTAAATCATCATTACTCCTAAGGGTTCTCATATCCCTTTCACTACAAGAATGATGTTTGATTGTACAGACAACATGGCGGAATATGAAGCTTGTATCATGGGTCTTGAGGAATTCATTGACTTGAGAATTAAGATCCTTGATGTATATGGAGATTCAGCCTTGGTGGTTAATCAGATTAAAGGAGAATGGGAGACTCTCCATCATGGCTTGATTCCTTACAAAGATTATGCAAGGAGGTTGTTGACTTTCTTCATCCAAGTTATGTTTCATCATATACCTCGTGAAGAGAATCAGATGGCATATGCTTTGGCTAATTTGTCTTCCATGTATAAACTAAATTGTTGGAATGTCGCGCCCAGTGTCAGAATTATACGCTATGATAGACTTGCTCATGTGTTTGCAATGGAAGAAGTCACAAATGATAAGCCTTGGTATCATGATATTAAGTGTTTCCTCCAAAGTCAAGAGTACCTGCATGGGGCATCCAACAAAGATAAGAAGACTTTGAGAAGACTTGCTGGTAATTTATTTCTAAATGGAGATGTGTTGTACAAGAGAGACTTTGACATGGTCTTGCTCAGATGCGCTAATAGACCCGAAGCAGACATGTTAATCCAGGAAGTTCATGAAAGAGCCTTCGGTACTCATGCCAATAGACATGTAATGGCTAAAAAGATGTTAATGACAGGTTACTATTGGCTGATAATGGAATCTGATTGCTGGAATTATATGAAGAAGTGTCATAAATGTCAGATTTATGCTGATAAGATTCATGTGCCTCCGACTCTACTCAATGTTATTTCATCCCCATGGCCTTTCTCTATGTGGGGAATTGACATGATTGGTATGATTGAACCCAAAGATTTGAAGGAACATCGTTTCATTCTAGTGGCTATTGATTACTTCACCGGATATGTTAAAGCATCATCTTATGCTAATGTGACCAAGCAGGTTATAGTAAGATTTATCAAGACTCAGATTATTTGCTGATATGGTGTTCCAAGTAAGATCATCGCTGATAATGGGTCGAATATGAATAATAAGATAATGAAATAGCTTTCACGACTTCAAGATTGAACATCATAACTCTTCTCCTTACAAACCTAAGATGAATAGGGCTATTGAAGCTGCAAATAAGAATGTTAAGAAGATTATCCAAAAAATGGTTGTGACATATAAGGATTGGCATGAGATGATACCTTTTGCTTTGCATGGGTATCGTACATTCCTCCATACTTCAATAGGGGTAATCCCTTTCTCTCTTGTGTATGGCATGGAAGTCGTGCTCCCCGTAGAGTTTGAGATCCTATCCACGCGAGTCTTGATGGAAGCAAAATTGTCTGGGGTTGAATGGTGTCAAAGCATATATGATCAGTTGAATTTAATTGAAGAGAAGAGGATGACATCTTTGTGTCATGGACAATCATATCAAAAGAGAAGAGAATGAAGAAAGCATTTAACAAGAAGGTTCGATCCCACATATTCAGAGAAGGCGACCTCGTGCTCAAGAAGATCGTGTCTTTCAACACTGATTCTAGGGGTAAGTGGACTCCTAATTATGAAGTCCCATATGTTGTTAAGAGAGCCTTCTCTAGAGGTGCAATGACTCTTACGATTATGAATGGTGAGGAGCTCCCTCATCCTGTGAATTTCGATGCAGTCAAGAAATACTTCGCCTAGAAAAATAAAAGAACATCTCTCTAAGTTGAAAACCCAAAAGAGAAACTTAGGCAAAAATGAGCGCCTCGATGGATTGAAAACACGAAAGGGCAGTCCAGGAAAAAATTAAGGACATAAATAGAAGATAACCATCCTGGTACTGAACACCTAAACTGGAAATCTAGGCAAAAGTTAGGGATTATGGCAAGTAACTGCATCAGGCCAAAATTGATCATTTGAAGCAACGGTGTCTATCAAAGATTCTTTTTCAATCATCCTCGACCGAAGTTTTAAGCATAATGGAGTTCAAAGTTGTTAGGGAGAATAGTGGTCATTGTATTTCAATATAGCCTTTTCCATGTACTTACCATTTTTTTTCAACTTTGTAATGATCCATGGAGTCATGCCATTTGTGGGCTACCATTCTATTATTAAAATTTGAACCTTTTGACCATTTATTTGTTGTTCTTATCTTGTGTCAGTTTACAAAATTTCTTTTCTTTTTTATAATAATTTTTTAAACAAAAGATATATAAACAATCATGTTTTTGAAATTTACAAAAATATTTTCCTCGAATTGTGAATATAAAAAGTGGAATGTCAACCATGATCTAAAGGATGGTAAGATCTTGAAGATTGGAGCTCAGTATTCTCCCAAGACAGGATTTTCCTTATGGATGTATCTAGGATCATCAGTTTCCCTAGCATGAGATTTACAGGAATGGTAGAATATTTTATGAAGTTTCTAACAGGTCTTCATAGCAGAGTTTGTCTGGGTGTTTCTTATCCCTGACAAACCTTTCCTCGAAACTGAGTACATGCTTTTAGAAGACTAAGTTACGGGTCTCCAAGCAGTTTTTGTTTCTTTCTCTCTCTAGAAGGATTTAAGCTTTGTGTCATGATTTAGCTCCTTTGATGGCTTTTGATCATTCCTCGTAGGGTTTTTCTTTAGCTAAATCCCTAGCGAGATCTCCAGTAGCATCTCCATCTTGTTGATATTAGTCGAGTAGTTGGTTGTACTGTGATATCTGTCCAACCCTTTTGTGCTTTTTATGTCAGCATATTCACGCACATATTCATATGCATATTCCTAGCATCATGATGTTTATTTATGCATCTTCCATTTCTTGTTGCATTCCCTGCTCTCTAGTGGTTTTCCTCCCCGCTGAGTGTGTGTGTCCTCTCTCCAATAGAGTGTCGACCTTAGGTAGAAAGAGTTCATCCTTTCTAATTCCCCATAGAGTTTGATCCTCGTGGAAGGTGTTGTTTCAGTCTTCCTTTCCAGTTCATTATTTGGATGGAAGTAATCCCCAATTGAGTTTATTTCCTCATCGGGTTGAGTCTTCTTTGATCGTTTCTCTTTAATTCATTTCTGGGCTGAACTATTGGTCCTTAGAGCTTATCATCTTTGTTAAGTTATCACTCGGCTAATAGTAGGTAATAGATTCTCTTGTCTTTGGTTGGTTACCTTGATTAAGCTATCACTTGGCTGGTAATTGGTACTCATTCCTTTGAGTTGGTTACCTTTGTTAACCTATCACCTAGGTGGTAGTTGGTAATCATTTATTTTGAGCTTATTATCTTTGTTAAGCTATCACTCACCTGATAGTAGGTAATAATATCTCTTTTCCTTTGGTTAATTACCTTTGTTAATTTATCACTTGGCTGATAGTTGGTAATCATTCCTTTGGTTGGTTACCTTGATTAAGTTATTACTTGGCTGGTAGTTGGTAATCCGTCCTTTGAGTCGATTACCTTTGTTAAGTTATCACCTGATTGGTAGTTGGTAATCATTTCTTTTGAGCTTATTATCTTTGTTAAGCTATCACTCGGCTGATAGTAGGTAATAATTTCTCATATCTTGGGTTGGTTACCTTGATTAAGCTATCACTTTTCTGGTAGTTGGTAATCATTCCTTTGAGTTGGTTACCTTTGTTAAGCTATCACTTGGCTGGTAGTTGCTAATCACTCATTTTATCGTATTACCTTTGTTAAGTTATCATTTGGCTGATAATTAGGTAATATTTCTTTCCCCTGGTGGAGTCTTGATTTGATAAGTCTTCCCCCGTTGGGACTTTGTTTTGTTTGTTTTCTAACTATGCATTGGTTTCTTTTCAATAAAATAGTTACTCCCGAGCCGAGTCGTTCCCCTATGTAATTTTGTTTGCCCCTAGTTGGGTTTTCCCCCTTTGGAAAATATTTTTTCCTTGTGGATTTCCATTCCCCTTTTTTCTCCAGCAGTTCTTTGTCTTGTAGCGTTATATTCCCCATAGAGATCCTTGTATGCATTCATATTTATCATATCATACGCATTTTTGCAGTATCTTAGGTCCAAAAATTGGGTTTTCTATATTTAAGTCTCCTTAATCCCGTCGAGACCAAGATGTCAATCTTCATATCTCAAATCGATGAAACATAAATGGGGGCATCTGACCCTAATTTATAACCCTAAGATCCCACATACCATTTGCATCCTTTCATACAAACAATATCTCGTCTTGGTCCCTCTCCCTCTCATATTGGGTTTGCCTTTTACAAGGACCATCAAGGACCTCTTTGTTGGTGTTTACCTTTGTGTTTATATGCTCACTAGTTATCTGACCACGAATCAAAATATTAAAAATATGTTTTATTTTGTTTAAGTTTATTGTGCAAGGTAGGGCTTTTCCATCAAGAGCATTAAACATGGCTCCTCAACTAGAGTTTGTTTTGATTCCTCAACAAAGTATGCCCAACCATTGATTCTAAAGAGGATTATCTCTCAAAGAATGATCTCTAAGGTTCTCAAACACCTTTTAGTCTCATTTGGATCAAGAGCATCTCAAATTCTTATGGCTTACTTCTCAAGAAAAGTCAACGGTTCATGTGTTTATTTCCATGCCTTCTTCAACAAGTTAGCTCCAACTTTGAGCAATTAAATCAAGAGAAGTCAAAGTTCCAAGGATCACAATGCCTTCAATTCTCAACATTCTTTAATGCTTATTTTTGCATACGACTCTCCTCATTTTCCTATAAAACTTCTCTTTTTATGACAAGAGCCAATTATGCTTGGAAGATCATCAAAAGTTTGGAGACATTATAGGTCATTTGTGATCTTTGTAAAATTTGACCTATTTTCAAGTGACTTTTTCTAAACTTTCAAGCTTTACAACTTCTTCAATTTTTAGCATTTGAGGTTGATTCTTTTTGCACAATGTCATTTGTGATGCCCTCTACAAGTTTTATTCTAGGATCAAAGTAAAAATATGCTTGGAGGGCCATGGAATTCATTTAGACGTTACAGATCATTTTCAGCCATTTGATACTTAGAATTTTCTAAATTTACATAACCATTTTTCGTGCCAACTTCAACATGCCATAACTTTGTGCTCAAGCATCCAAATGTCAACTTCCTTGGCACATTGTAATCTTTGTTATGATGTCAACATATTACAAAAATAATGGGATCAAAAAGCCTCCTGATCAAGATGCCCCATTGAGTTGAACATGGTGACTTGAAACTAAAGAAATCACCATGGTTCAAATTTGAACTTCACTAATCCTCAATCACAAGCCAAATTATCACGCATTTGAAGCTGCAGCAGGGTATCCAGGTCTTGCTTGACAATGGTATCCTCCAAGTTGAAGACTTGTCTGCCAAAGAGTTTGTTGAAGGGGTAGTTGAAGAGGTGTTTGAAGACGTTGTTGAAGAATTCACAGATGTTGTTCCTGCTGATTGTGTATTTCCCATTGATGTATTTACTTTTTCAAATGTTGTTGCTGATATACCAAACAATGTGTCTGATCTTGATGTAACTGAACTTGATTCCGGTGTTCCGGATGTTTTTGTTTCAATGAATGAAATTCCCGAGTATGACTATGATGTCGCTACTATCACCATCTTTTACCCGACTAATCAGATCAGTGTGCCAGAAGCGCAACCAGTGCCACCAGTGCGACCGGCCGCTATGACAATCACAACCCCTGGTCCTTTACCTTTCACCAGTGAAAGGGCCATTCCGTGGCATTATGGGGGGAGTGTATACACACACGATCATGGGGTGGAACAACCATTGAAGGTAGAAGAGGGTCAGAAGTCTGAACTCGAAGTTGAAGGTCCCGCAGTGGACAATGTTGGTGGAATCGGGCGATTCACCAGGAGTGGCAGACTATTCTCGCCACCCGTTACCCAAGCTGAGAGCACTGATGTCGCGGTTAAGGCCAAAGGCAAGCAAGTTGTAAATGAGGGCACTTCTGCACCCCAGGCTGGTTCTGAGCCCACTTTTGCGAAGGATGTGGACGAGCTTATGAGAATCATAAAGAAAAGCGATTACAAAGTAGTCGATCAGTTGATTCAGACGCCGTCTAAGATATCCATTCTCTCACTCCTGTTGTGTTCAGAGGCACACAGGGAGGCACTTCTGAAGATCCTTAATGTTGCATATGTGCCTCAGGAGATCTCAGTAAACCAACTAGAAGGGATCATTGCAAATGTTCATGCAAGCAACGGGTTGGGCTTTACTGATTCTGACTTAACACCAGTTGGACGCAATCATAACAAGGCTTTGCATATCTCAATGGAATGCAAAGACACCGTGTTATCTCACGTTCTGGTGGATACAGGTTCCTCTCTCAATGTGCTACCCAAGAGAGCCCTGTCAAGGTTAGAAGTAGAAGGTTTGATCTTGAAACCTTCCGATCTCATGGTGAGAGCCTTCGATGGTTCTAAGAGGTCGGTGTTTGGAGAGGTAGAATTGCCAATTCAGATTGGATCACAAACCTTCAACACCGTATTCTATGTGATGGATATCAGTCCCTCGTATAGTTGCCTTCTGGGTCGTCCTTGGATCCACAATGCTGGGGCAGTCTCCTCAACACTGCATCAGAAGATCAAGTTCCCAATCAATGGAAGAATTGTCACCGTCTGTGGTGAGGAGGACATACTGGTAAGTAACCTGTCTACCTTCAAGTACGTAGAGGTAGAAGGTGAAATTCAAGAGACTCTCTGTCAGGCCTTTGAGTCAGTTCAGATCAAGGACGCAGCTCCGGTGGAAGGGGCTAAAGCAGGAGCCTCTATCTCATCCTTCAAGCAGGCACATGCCTTGGTAGATTCGGGTGTTGCTCCCGGTTGGGGACGTCTGTTGGAGTTACCAATGAAGGACGACAAGTTCGGGATTGGGTATCAACCAGCGCTGACTTCTACAACTTCAGCACTTCAGACTCGCCAGGGGCCAATTACTTTCTCCAGTGCTGGCGTCATCCAATATGGCCAGATCTCTGCGATCAACGATGAAAATGGAGATAGTGATTGCGACATCGACAACTGGGTGCGTCCGAGGATCCCTGGTGAAGTCATCAACAATTGGTCTTCCGAGGAAATTGTCCAAGTCACTCTTCTAGAGGAGTAATTTTTCTTTGTTTATTCATGCATGTCCAAGTCTTACGTTCCGCCCAGGGCGTAATGACTCATTGTAGGGCTCATCTATGTGAATACCTGCATTGTTTATCATAAATGAAGGACGTCTTTTGCATTCAAATATTTTGTTCACTGTCTTTCTATTTTTGCAGTTTTTCAAAATTTCAAAAAAAATAAAAATATTTGGCAATGTTTTGTTTAGTTTTCACTCACTGTCCACACTCATAAGCACATACCATCACTCATGCAGATGCACATCACCGGATCCTATTGATAACAATTCTGCTATGGCTCGCTTCGACTTCGAAAATCCAATCTTCCAAGCTGAAGAAGAGGGTGATGAAGACTGTGAACTCCCTGAAGAACTTGCCAGGCTGTTAAAACAGGAGGAAAGGGTCATTCAACCGCATCAAGAGTCTACTGAAGTGATTAATCTTGGCACCTAGGACGTCAAGAAAGAAATCAAGATAGGGGCTGCTTTGGAAGATGATGTGAAGAAGGGGTTGATTGAACTGTTGCAAGAGTATGTTGACCTCTTCGCTTGGTCTTATCAGGACATGCCAGGGCTTGACACAGACATTGTGATGCACCGTTTACCTCTCAAAGAGGGTTGTCCTCCGGTCAAGCAGAAGCTCAGAAGAACAAGACCAGAGATGGCCGTAAAGATAAAGGAAGAAGTGCAGAAACAGTTGGATGCAGGGTTCCTAGCGGTTACCAATTATCCGCCATGGGTCGCAAATATCGTTCCAGTACCTAAGAAGGATGGAAAGGTACGGATGTGTGTCGACTACCGGGATCTGAACAGAGCTAGCCCTAAAGATGATTTCCCATTACCTCACATCGACGTTTTGGTGGATAACACAGATCAGTTCTCGGTATTCTCCTTCATGGATGGCTTTTCTGGCTATAACCAAATCAAGATGGCACCAGAAGACATGGAGAAGACAACTTTCATAACCCCGTGGGGCACCTTCTGCTACAAGGTGATGCTGTTTGGTCTGAAAAACGCTGGGGCAACATATCAACGAGCTATGGTGACTCTATTCTATGATATGATTCATCATGAAATCGAGGTTTATGTGGACGATATGATTGCCAAATCTCAGACAGAAGAAGAACATCTGGTGAATCTGCAGAAGCTGTTTGAGCGTTTAAGGAAATTCAAGCTGAGGCTTAATCCGAACAAGTGCACTTTCGGGGTGAGATCTGGGAAGCTACTGGGTTTTATTGTTAGTGGAAAAGGGATTGAGGTGGATCCTGACAAGGTAAAAGCGATACAAGAAATGCCTGAGCCAAGAACAGAGAAGCAAGTCCGTGGTTTCTTAGGGAGGTTGAACTACATTGCAAGGTTCATTTCTCACCTAACAGCCACGTGTGAGCCAATTTTCAAATTGCTGAGGAAAGATCAGGCTATCAGGTGGAACGATGATTGTCAAAGGGCTTTTGAAAAGATAAAAGAGTATTTGCAGAATCCCCCTATCCTCATGCCTCCAGTCCCAGGGAGACCGCTGATTATGTACTTGACAGTACTCGACAATTCTATGGGTAGTGTTCTCGGTCAACACGACGAGACAGGTAGAAAAGAGCATGCCATCTACTACCTGAGTAAAAAATTCACAGACTGCGAGTCGAGATACTCAATGCTTGAAAAGACATGTTGTGCACTTGCATGGGCTGCTAAGCGATTGAGACAATACATGCTGACTCACACAACCTTACTGATCTCCAAGATGGATCCAGTCAAGTATATATTTGAGAAGCCAGCTCTCACCGGAAGGGTTGCTCGTTGGCAAATGGTACTGACAGAGTATGATATCCAGTATACATCCCAGAAAGCCATCAAGGGAAGTATTCTGTCAGACTATCTTGCTCAGCAGCCGGTTGATGATTACGAGCCGATGAAGTTTGATTTTCCAGATGAAGACATCATGTTCCTCAAAATGAAAGACTGTGAAGAGCCAGTTGTTGGGGAGGGACCTGATCCAGATGAAAAGTGGATTTTAACGTTTGATGGTGCCGTCAATGCCAGAGGAAGTGGAATTGGTGCTGTCATTACCACTCCGAAAGGTGCCCACATGCCTTTCACCGCTCGTCTGACTTTCGAGTGCACCAATAATGAAGCTGAGTACGAGGCTTGTATCTTGGGTATTGAGCAAGCCATTGATTTGAGAATCAAGACTCTGGACATATTCGGAGATTCAGCTCTGGTGATCAATCAAGTGAATGGTGATTGGAATACTCTCCAGCCCACTCTGGTCCCGTATAGAGACTACACGAGAAGACTGTTGACTTTCTTCACAACAGTAAAGCTGTATCATATACCTCGCGATGAGAACCAGATGGAAGATGCTCTTGCTACTCTATCCTCCATGATCAAGGTGGTTCGGTGGAACCATGCTCCCAGGATCGATGTAATGCGCCTTGACAGGGCCGCGTATGTGTTTGCTGTTGAACTGGTAATTGATGATAAGCCCTGGTATCACGACATCAAATGCTTTCTGAAGAATCAAGAGTACCCTGCAGGGGCATCCAACAATGATAGAAAGACTTTGAGAAGATTGGCAGGCAGTTTCTTCTTGAACAAAGACGATGTGCTGTATAAGAGGAACTTCGACATGGTTTTGCTCAGATGCGTGGACAAACACGAAGCAGACATGTTAATGCAGGAAGTTCATGAAGGTTCCTTCGGTACTCATGCCGGCGGACATGCAATGGCTAAGAAATTGTTAAGGGCGGGTTATTACTGGATGACCATGGAATCTGATTGTTACAAATATGCTCGGAAGTGTCATAAATGCCAGATTTATGCTGATAAGGTGCATGTACCGCCGAATCCTCTGAATGTGATGTCTTCGCCGTGGCCGTTTGCTATGTGGGGCATTGACATGATTGGAAAGATTGAGCCGACTGCTTCCAATGGGCATCGCTTCATCCTTGTGGCCATCGACTATTTCACCAAGTGGGTCGAAGCAGCGTCGTTCGCGAATGTCACCAGACATGTGGTTGCCCGTTTCATCAAGAAAGAAATCATTTGTCGCTATGGGATTCCCGAGAGAATCATTATTGATAATGGTTCCAATCTCAATAACAAAATGATGAGGGAGTAGTGCCAGAACTTCAACATTCAGCATCACAATTCTTCCCCCTATCGTCCTCAGATGAACGGTGCGGTTGAGGCAGCAAATAAGAACATAAAGAAGATCGTGCAGAAGATGGTCGTTACGTACAGAGATTGGCATGAGATGTTACCCTTCGCCTTGCATGGGTACCGCACTTCAGTACGTACATCGACCAGGGCAACCCCTTACTCCCTTGTGTATGGTATGGAAGCAGTCCTACCTGTTGAAGTGGAGATTCCTTCTCTAAGAGTCCTGTTGGATGTCAAGCTAGACGAAGCTGAATGGATTCAGACAAGGTTCAATGAGTTAAGTCTTATCAAAGAGAAGCGAATGGCAGCCATTTGTCATGGGCAGTTGTATCAGAGTCGGATGAAGAGAGCCTTTGATCAGAAAGTGCGCCCTCGATGTTTCCAAGTTGGAGATTTAGTGTTGAAAAGGATCCTTCCTCCTCAGACAGATCACAGGGGCAAGTGGACTCCTAACTATGAGGGACCGTATATCGTCACCAAGGTTTTCGATGGTGGGGCCTTAATGCTCGCAACAATGGATGGTGAAGACTTCACTTCCCCTGTGAACTCAGACGCAGTTAAAAAATACTTCGCATAAGATAGACCTGCTGGACAGTAAAAAGAACAGTCCAGGCAAAAATGGGCATCCTGACGAACCAAGAAAATAAAAAGGTTCGGGAAAAAATTAGGGATTTAAAAATGAAAAGATCGTACACCCGGTAAGTTGAAAACCTGAAAAGGCAACTTAGGCAAAAATGGGTATCCCGGTGGATTGAAAACCCGAAAAGGGCAATCCAGGCAAAAGTTAGGGATCAAGCGAATGACTGCGTTCTGAGTTAGTTCTGAATCTCATCTCAGGTCGATGACTGGAAACTTTCAAATGGAAGAAAACAATCTAATCACCTTTTCAGAAGGCTGATCACCTGGAGGATCTTGAAGACGGGCAAGTCATAGCAGAATTGGAACCCAATAGAAATCCATTTCACATTGCCATTAGATTAATTCTTGTTTTGCGATTACCTCTTTCCAGGGATTGCTTCCTAATGTACATGCCTATTCAGAGGCCATTCAATCAATAAAATCATGTTATTCAGTATATCTCTGTTTTCATGTTACTGTTTTGTTTGCAAAAATGACGTCCGAATTTTTCATAAACATTGCATCATGACACATAAGAGCTTTACAGGTACATGCTCAATAAACATTTAAAATTGCTGTAAATTTTAAGTACTTTGAATTGTCTATTCAGAACAGATACCCTCGGGGCATTTCCTTAAAATCCCCTGCAGATGACTGTGAATATCTTCCCCAGTGAAGTCACCAACAGACGAATCCAGTGTCTTATCCCTGCAGAGCTGATCAGAGTGTTGGATTCTTCAATCCCCAGCAGGTTCTCACCACTGTACTCCCCAAGCGGTTGATTCAGACTATACACTCCCTAGTAGAGTTAATAGTGTCAGACTGTATATCCCCAGCGGAGTTAACAGTGCCAGACTGTATATCCCCAGCGGAGTTGACAGTACCAGACTGTATCTTCCCAGCAGAAGCAGCTGCTCCTCGGAGTTCGATGTCAGATCGATGTTTTCAATCCCAGATCGATGATCTCTTTCCTGGAAGCATAACCTCGGTACCGTATCGGTGTTCGCTCCCCCCCCCCCTGCCGAGTCATCTCTCGTAGATTATGGTTGCCAAAACCACTATCACTTCCCCTAACAACAGGTTGGCAGTGCCATTCTCTCCCCAGTCAGAGTCTCGGTATTTTGTTATCGTCAGAACATCGCGCGGCCGGTTATTTCCCCGACAGGATTCCTTGCTTCGGCTTGGCATTTTCCCCAGCATTTCGCATCCCTGCATGTAGAATCATATTGCATTGCATCCTCCCAAATCGCGTAGCATTTCCATTTTCATGGAGCATTACGCCATTGAAAAATTCAAACATACGCATGTAAGCATAAAACATTCTCGGCATCCCAAGTGACAAGCCAGAAGTTTGTTTCCAGTGCTCAGACTGAAGGTTGTTCATGACTTATTATCCCCAGCATGGGTCGTTGGCCCACGTGCCGCCTCAATTATCATTTTCCCTATTTCTGCCGATGCTGACGGGCATGAAGTTTTTTCCGGTATCCAGACCGAAGTGGCATTCAGGCCAGTTTTCCCGGTATCCAAACCGAAGTGGCATTCAGGCCAGTTTTTCCGATTTTCAGATCGAAGAAGTTTCCGACATTCAGGTCGATGCAACTTATGGCATTCAGGCCAGTTTCGGGTATTCAGACCGAAGTGGCATTCAGGCCATTTTCCGATATTCAGATCGAAGAAGTTTCAGACATTCAGGTCGATGCAACTTATGGCATTCAGGCCAGTTTCCGGTATCCAGACCGAAGTGGCATTCAGGCCAGTTTCCGATATTCAGATCGAAGAAGTTTCCGACATTCAGGTCGATGCAACTTATGGCATTCAGGCCAGTTTCCGGTATCCAGACCGAAGTGGCATTCAGGCCAGTTTCCGATATTCAGATCGAAGAAGTTTCCGACATTCAGGTCGATGCAACTTATGGCATTCGGGCCAGTTTCCGGTATCCAGACCGAAGTGGCATTCAGGCCAGTTTCCGATATTCAGATCGAAGAAGTTTCCGACATTCAGGTCGAAGCAACTTGTGGCATTCAGGCCAGTTCCCGGTATCTAGACCGAAGTGGCATTCAGGCCAGTTTCCGATTTCCAGATCGAAGTGGTGTTCAGACCAGATTTCCGTGATCAGACCAACATTGATACTCTCGTATTCCGATGCTTAGTGTTCAAACTAATATGCGGCGTTCAGGCCATGGGTATTCCTGTGTTACCATTTATTTTGGTACCCAGGTCAACTTTCTGTTTCGGTACTCAGGCCGATTTTCACCGTACCAGACGGGTTCTTCTTTTGAGATTGCTTCTTTGCCGATTCTGACAGGCATTGTTAATCATTTCATAGGGATTCCGGATCAAAATCCGGGTCTTCTTAGTATTTAATCATCTCCCACTATGATCATATGAAGAACGTCCTGCTTCATTTTCTCTAGTTGAAGACGCTTAAATAGGGGCAACTGTCATACCCCGATTTTGGTCCTGAATTTTTTATGTTTTTATTTTTAGCATGTTTGGCCTAACCTTACTTTGGTCTTATATGAGGATTGGTCTTGGTCCAAAGTCATGGTGTTGTTCATGTGATTGTTAATGCACATATGGTCTTGGTCATCCAAACAACCAACCTTCTTGTGTCACAGGCCAATTGCCAATCATGCCATTTGATTCATAAATATCCCTTTCAAATCCTAACCTTATGGTCTCATTTCATGGCCTTGTTCATGTACATCAAAAGTCATCCAAGTCATAAAAAAAATTTAGAAACCAACTTCAAACCATTTTGTTAATCCATTTCAATTTATTTCATGTCATTGTAAACCATTACATTTGATTACATACAAGAAAAATACAAATTTTGACATTTTTGACCAATTGTTGACTTTGGTCAACGGTTGACTTTTTGGTCAACTTTGACCAAAATCAACCCAAAATCCAAAAAACCCTAAATTTCACCCTAACCAATAATTCATTGTCCATTTACAAAGAAAATACAATTTTGATCATTTGTTGACTTTGGTCAACATTTGACTTTTTGGTCAACTTTGACCAAAGTCAACTCTCACTTGCTCTTGACTATCCAAACTTTGTCTAGCCTTTTGCTGTGATGAGCCATCCAATTTCCATGCTTGGTGATGTCTTTTCCTTGTTTACTTCCATTACGAGCAATTCAGTTTGTGCACACCACGTCATTTGGCATTTTGGAACTAATAACCATGGGCTTTGGCTTCTCCCTAATTAATTCCCAAGGAGGTCTAACGCAGCTCAACCATTACCCTTTGTTTATCACTCTTGGCTAACCAAAACAATACATGGAAACACATTATTTGTTGGCCCTGTTGTACATCACCTTGCCTTGTTGCTATTGAACAAAGAGTTTGTGTGGGGACCCTGTACTGGACATCATTACTAAGCCAAGACCTACAGTAGAGACATGCTGTAAATGCGCCTGTTACCAGGTGATACCATCTCCAAGCAATGAGGCTGCCAAAAACAAACATGTTACCAGCTGCAACATGACACTCACATAACCAGTTGAACATACTTACACATGCAGCAGGCCTTGGACTTATGATAGTGGAGAAGGCTCATGAAAAGCTGCAACAAGGAAGCCTCCCTGCTCACAGTCCAACACAACAATCATGACATGTCAAGAATCACCAAAACAGACAAGTTAATTCAAAGACCAACCTGTAATGCCAGTTGCAGCTGAAGCATCAATGCACCATGAGCATTTTAGAAAACCAACAACCTGCCAAATGCAATCCTAAGAGTCATGTGAATTCTTCCATGACCCCTCAATGAAATCAAGTAATGATGTATCTGCATTTCCTCAAAGTCTAGTACAGAGCAGCAACACAGTTGTTACACAGTCACCTCAGTGGAAGAATTCTGCAAGGGTAACTAACATTTCTCTGTCACCTCAGACTATGGCTTCTCCACCATCATCGTCCATTATGAACCCGCCACGGCAGCAGCCTCGTTCCCAGCAAGGCCTCACTCAATTTTCTTTTGCAGCAAATCCAAAATCGTCCACACAAGTGCAGACGGCAAACTCCACCCAGTCTCCATCTCCTCCAGTTATGGTTGGTTCACCAACAAATTCCTACAACCTGCAAAACAACAGCACCCCACACACACAGAAGCAAACCGCAACAGTAACTAACATGTCGGAGAATTCAGTACAGAGTTTATTTCATAACTTTGAGAAAGTTGCAAATTTTGTTCAACATCACGTATCTAATTTCATAGGCCATCGTATCTAGTCATCAGGATCCTCTGGTATAGGCTCTGTCAATGCCTCCATCAAAGCTCCATCCGCGAACTGTAGTGCATAACTGTTTGGGCTCCGGTGTCTGCCCGCAGGTTGTAGCAAAACGCATGAGGAGTTTCTTTTGGACCCTGCAGTAGACATTGGTTCAGAGCATCATTAAACAAAAAAAATGAATGGAAGCCACAACATTTTTTGCAAAAAAACTGCTGGATACCATTGCCCAGTTTGAGCCAACCAAGAACCGTAATGCAACCCATAACAAACCCTGCAATGACCAAGTTATGAGCCTGTTACATAACCAGCAGGAAATCATCTAACAATTCCATATCAGGGATTCACTTCAGGTCATACATCAGACCTGCCATGATGGTTTAGCAACATGCACAATCCTGTTGCTGCAATCATGACACATCCTGCAGAAAAGCCAGCCCACGACCAAAGCTAGTCAACTGGTGAAGCAAGTACACTCTTGATTCCAAAGATGCAGACAGAAATTGAAGTTGAGCCTGGTGCGTGGCAAAATTCGAGCCCAAGCTTCAAATGCTAGTGTTGGACCGGGGGATTATGGAAACAATCATGAGAAAGACATCCAGGATGCCTCTGAAAGAAATTCTGTTGACGACAATTCGTCTAAAATCGTGAAACCTATTCGGATTCCTTATCCTGTATCTATAGCTTCTGTGCTGTTTGGGTGTGCTCTTGTGTTTTCACTAATAGCCTTTGTGAAAGGAGGGCCTTCATCAGTTCTAGCAGCAATTGCAAAATCAGGATTCACTGCTGCGTTTACATTAATTTTTGTTTCTGAAATCGGGGACAAGACATTCTTTATAGATGCACTCCTGGCAATGCAATATGAGAAGGGATTGGTTTTGTTGGGTTCAATGGGTGCTCTTGCACTCATGTCAATCCTATATGTTATAATAGGCCGTATTTTTCAATCAGTGCCTGCTCAGTTCCAGACAACCTTACCGATTGGAGAATATGCGGCAGTGACTCTTCTTTTGTTTTTTGGCCTAAAATCAATAAATGACGCATGGGATCTTCCTTCAGCTGCTGTTAAAAATGGTGATAACAACAGTCCTGAACTTGATGAACTTGCTGAAGCTAAGGAGCTTGTGAAAGAAAAGGCATCCCCACGGCTTTCAAATCCACTTGAGATCATTTGGAAATCATTCAGTCTTGTATTTTTTCGCTGAATGGGGAGATCGCTCAATGCTTGCAACAATCGCGCTCGCGGCTGCTCAGTCTCCTTGGGGTGTGGCAAGTGGAGCCATTGCTGGACACTTACTAGCAACATGTATTGCCATTGTTGGAGGATCACTCCTTGCTAACTACTTTTCTGAAAAACTGGTTGGTTACTTGGGTGGAGGGATGTTTCTAATTTTTGCTGTAGCCACCTTTTTTGGGGTTTTCTGATTTCTACCAAGCCTGTACAACAAGACCAGCAGGGATACCTAAACGTCACATACTTAACATGGTCAATGCAGATCAAAGTCCATTAGCAATAGCTAACCATTCATCTTACCCAATGCAGCAAGCCAAAGCATAATGACAAATAGTCCAAGCAACCATGCAAACTCTGTCCCTACATCAGCCTAGCAAATAACCATTTAACTGTTAACACAGGCATCCTGCAGACCTGAAGAAACAGAAAAATGGACAGCAAAACATCATAAACCAAAATGAAACCTATAGAGAAGACATGGAAAAGATGTTGAACCATATGGCAATGTTGAAAATCGAGCACAATTCAGAGGGCATACCATAACCACATGCTGAAGAAATCAATCAGGAAATGGACATTGAACATGCTGCAAAACCAGTGCACCATAAGTCAACAGGTTGTTGTGTAAAGATCCATTTGGTTAAGCTAACAATGCTCAAGGATTTTCTAACCTGCAATGAGGCCTTTAAACCAAGCTGAAAGTCTTGTTGCAACACACCAAGCCACAACCTCCCCAATACTCTGAATTCACTGCAGTAACACAATTGAATTAGCTGGAGGTTACAAGAAATTCACTGCAGTAACACATAATAGCCAGTCAAGCAGTAAAAATCCAAAATTCCCCAAATTGGAATAGAAACAAAACAGATAGGAATGCTCAGATGCTCAGATTACCTGTTAACAAATTCTAGCATCAAAAAAGGCCACTCCAATTTCTGAGCACAAAAGGAACTTCGCAGAGTAACTTCTTGCAACACCAAAGACACCTTTTCAAACCCTAATCTGTGAGCATAAAAGGGGAAGGGAGTTCGTGAGAGAAAAAGAGGGGAGAGGCGACCATAAACAAAAAAAAGAGGCGGAATTGAAACTAAAAAAAGCGAATCAAAACCCTAAATCCCAAATCAGAAAACCAGCGTTTAAAGAGGGGAAAGGAGGACTCAAGCGTTACCTGAGCTCGCCGTCACCGTCGAAGGTGAGCCCCTTTTCAACCGCCCTTGCCTCTGTTTGCATGTAGAGTAAAGTTTGAGTGAGGTTGAGAGCAGAGAGAGATTTCAATTGAGAGACGATGACTGAGCGATTAAGGACGTGAGGGAGATGAGCGATTAAGGACGTGAGGGAGATGAGCGATTGAGAATGCGCTAGAGAGAGAAAGGTAAGGTTAAGTTTGAAAGGTGAGGGCGAGAGAGCTAGACGAGGACGATGAAGTCTGTCTTTTCTTTTTTTTCAATTTTTTTTATTTAATTTAATTTGTTTTTAACACAAAAACCATAAAAAATGTTTAATTTGTTTTTTATTTTAACTCTTTTTATTTTTATCCCGGTTTATATATTCAACGCAGCAATACAATGTTAAATAACCCTGAGTGGTCTGGTGGAGGAGGGTAGTGTTCATATTCTTGAGTGGGGTGGGTTCAATACTCATGTGTAGTATTTTTTTCTTTGTATTTTATTTCTTTTAGTTATTTTATTTTTCTTTAGCATTTTCATTTATTCTTATGTTTATGCCTTTATTACACTCATATGTTCATTTTGTTAAGTTGTTGTCATCTAATTTAATTCAAAAACCATTTTAAAACTATAAAAATCATGTTTTTTCTCGATTTAATATCGAGCCCATTTTCACACCCTTGTAAGTCGATTGCTTTTTAAGCATCGCCATCAACCTCACATGGCTTACTCTTGGGCCTTCTTACAATGAGACAGTTCTCTTGCACTTACACTCATACATTTGCATTATTTGTTATTTTGGCCCGATTTAATTATTCTAATACTTTGAATCCCCATTTGACAAAATGTACCCCACTCCCCGATGTGTAATAATTTTACTGTTTTATTTCTTTACTGCTTGACTGTGTAGTTAGCTACTAACACAAGAATAAAATCAACAATTTCAAAAAATACAAAAATATGACTCGATCCAACGTCGAGTATTTTCTCAATAAACAAATCAATCCATTTCTTTTTCCCATTCTATTCCATTTCTTTCAAAAAACTTCATCAAATGCTTGATCCAATGTCAAGCCATTTTTCTGATAAAAACTCAAAAAATATTAATTCATAGTCAAGACTTTTTCAATAAAGATGGAAGTGGAACGTGGTGTATACCACGCACTCCTGAGACTAGGATTCGAGATGTATATCTCGCCAATCCTAGCTTTCGCCATCATCCAATTTACCCACTTTGTTTTCTCAAACACTCATCCAAATCTTTCTCAAACATCCATCAATACTTGATCTAGGTCAAGTCATTTTCACAACAAAAAACTCAAAATACCTAATTCTTATTTAACACTTTTTCAATAAAGGTGGAAATGGAACATGGTGTATACCATGCACTCCTGAGGTTAAGATTCGAGACGTATGCCTCGCCAATCTTAACTCTCGCCATCGCCTAAAATTGTCAATGCGGTTTCTCCAAACCCTTTCTCAATCAAATTCAAAACACTTAATTCTCTATTAAACACTTTTGCAAATAAGGATGGAAATGGAACATGGTGTATACCATGAACTCCTGAGGCTAGGATTCGAGATGTATATCTTGCCAATCCTAGTTCTCGCCATCATTCAAAGCACATCCAACCAATCAAACTCTTTTTTCTCGCCGCCGTGCGACCAATCAAAAAAACCTTTTCCGAATGTAGATTTGTAAATCCTAACACCTAAGTACATATTGCATGACAACTCTAGGGCAGAGCTTCCCCATTTTCTTTTAGACCTTCTGTGCGTCTCCGATCTTGAGGCATGTAGTCCGTTCTATTGCAAAGAGGTAACTGCCTAAGACTCGATTCAGCGAGCTGCGACACCTACTGCTAGGACGTGAACACATTGCCCACTCTCCTTTGACACAACTGGTGTCCTCCTTTGTAAGTCCATGTTCAGATGGCAATCCCTATGTAGGGGAACTACGTCGCCCTGATTCTCATACCAGATGAGGTACGTAGGCAGGAGATCATGCGAGATCTCTCCGGGCACCCTTTTCCTTTTTTTTTGTGTGTTTGCTTGACAGTTGCTAGGCTCGAGTTCCCGACTCCTTAGTAACTTGTTGCTTGTTTCTTTGTGTGTGTAGGAGTCTGACATAAGTCCAGCGATTGGCAGTTGGTTTCCTGTGTGTGTTTGTTGGTTCGGAGTCCGATGTAAGTCCAGCGATTGGCATTCGGTTTCCATGTTTGCCTGTTTGTGTGGAGTCTGACATAAGTCCAGCGATTGGCAGTCGGTTTCCTACGTGTGTTTTGTTTGGCGGCCCTATGTAGCCGAACTACGGCAACTCTGATTCTCATGTTCAGATGAGATACGTAGGCACAAGATGCGATGTCTTGCCGAGTTTGACTAACGACTAACAACTAATCCTTGTTTGCTTTCGCCCTTGTTGCGATCCTTTCTCTCGCCCTCGTTGCGATCGAGACCTTCCTTTTCTCTTGCCCTAGTTGCAATCGAGACCTTTGTTCCCGTAGCTGTTTGAACTACGTTTTGCTCTGATTCTCATTCCCGATGAGATACGTAGGCATAAGACGCGACGTCTTAGCGAGCACACTCCTCTTTAACCCATAGGTACCCGAGCTACGAAGACTCTGATTCTCATATTCAGATGAGATACGTATGCAATGGATGCGATATCTGTGCGAGTCATTTTCTTCGACCCTTTCTTTTAGTAAATAGTACATTAGATAAACACACACCCTTTAGACAAGAAACAACAAGAGTGGATCCTGTAGAGTACTACGGATGCGTAGGGGTGCTAATACCTTCCCTTCGCATAATCGACTCCCGAACCCAAGATTTGGTTGCGAGACCTTGTCTTTTCCTTTCCTCTCTTCAGGTTTACTTCGAGCGTTTCCTTTCCCTCCTTTGGGATAAATAACGCACGGTGGCGACTCTTCTGTCTTTTTCTCTCGCCGGTTGTTTTTTCGCACCTTCTGTATTTTTCAGGTTGCGACAAGAAGCCACTGACAAGGTGGCTCAATCTCGGTTGAGAAAGTCGTTTAGCTACTCCAAAAAACGTCTAATACGCATGCTAGGAAAATGTGTTTAGTTCAAATTTATCTAGTTCTCTATAATTTACTATGATTTTCTCATATTCGATTTCTGATGATCAATTTAATATTTCGAGTTAGATAATCATGTACCCCATGTCCTGCTTTTTATTCTGTTAAATTTTATTTCATTTGCACTGAAACCCCAAGATTTCGATCACCTTAGCTACAAACCACTAGAATAAAAACCGGTAGTCAAATATATCTCCATGTGGTTCGATATCTATAGTACTACTTCACATTGTTGTGCACTTCTGACTTGCATCACTGCTCCATAGTCGCACAATATTTATTTATGTATTATAATTTATATCATCTTATAAAAATTTATGTCTATCTATTTAAAAAAATGCATCATAATTAAACTATTATATATTTTAATATAACTCTTCGTTTATTTCAAAAATAAATAGAAATATCTTTGAATATTTTTTGATTATGTTAAAAATTTGAAATGATATGATAGTTTTCAATTCATATATTTATGTTTTGCAAGAAATACGAGTAACGGGTATGGGTACTGGTACTAAGGTACCCATAGGGTAAGGATACGAGCACAAAGGTTGAAGCACGCATAAGTATGGGTTCGGATATGAGTACTTTTTCAAACTACGACTATGGTGACAAGTACTATAGTATCCTACCCATTGCCATCCCTATCTACAATCCTCCAAGAAAAGTGTAACCATCCTTACTAAAGATGTTATACTCAAATATCTACTTCAGCGATGGGATTATCTACTCCAAAGTTAGACAACACAAGATATCTCTACCTCAACAAGAGTTTTATGAAATTTTAGATCTACCTCATAATAGGCCTCATTCAAGCTAGATGAACCATAATAAGGTGATAACTACACGTATATGAGTGTTGTTTCCTCTTTTCTGCTATATCCAAATTCATGTGTTTTTTCTCCCTTCATTGTATACTTAGTGTGCCTAATTATTTTTCCATTTCATTATGTGGAAAATCATATACTCTTACGAAGGAAGAGAAACTTTAGTCGCCTAACTAGATTTTATGTTGCTGCAATGTGGTTACATCACAACAAAGTTGAAACAAACTGGGAAAGTTCAGTTATCCAATGTTAGGGAGAAATAAAATAAAGGAATATGCCTACCATATTGTGACTTGGTTAGAAATATCTTGGAACACGTTGGATACAACTTTGAAGGAGAACTATTGACGCAAAGTGTAACAAAAATAGGATAGGCAACATTAAGGTTAATGTTGTACGAAATTGTATATGGGGAGATGTTTCAAAAGACTCCGAAAGGAAAGGAAATGTCTATGGAATCATATGAATCTCCTCAACAAGAAGCTCATGTGAATATAAAGTATTTTGACTATAATATCCCTGAAACACCCTCAGTTGAAGACCTACTCAAGGACATCATCAAGAGACTAAAGTAGATTGATAAGAAGATCAACTTCTTTTCTCATCACTTTGCCCAAGACTTATGACATCTACCTCCATGTTTATTCACTGATGATGACGAGGGTACCAGTCTCACCTATTTGTTTAGTTTATCTTCTAATGCATTTACTTCTGATTCACTACCTTTTCACTTTTGCAATTTTATTTCTCTTTAATGAAGCATTGATATCCAATCATGAGTAAACCATATCTGATATATGTGAATTGTGTGCTTGCATGTTTATCTCTCCTTTCTAGCATCTTTTTTCCGCACTTTTTATTATACCAAATAGGGAGAAGTACACTCTCAGGGGGAGAAGTACAATCTCAAGGAAAGTAGAGTATACTTTTTACTCATACGATGGGGAGTTTAACCAATATATAATCTATTTATTCACCTAGCCCAATGATCCCCACCTATGGATCTGAGACTCGCCCCTGGTCTTTTCCACCAAGACCCACGATCCCCACCAATGGATCTAAGGCCTCTAAAATGGACCGAAGTCGCACCTAAACTCCGTAATACATGAATGCATGGTAATATGAATCACGGATATGCATTATATGCACAAATATCATAATTCATCAAAATTATGTATAATAATACTCATAACCACCAAAATTATCCCAAAGGATATCACCAAAATAAGTTCCATTCACGAACCACAAATTATCCAATAAGAGTCACCCAAATTCAAACCACCTAAAATTATGTTTATTAAACAATAAATTCACTTTTCTTACACCCAAAATTATTTAATTAATTATATTCCTAAAAGTGAGTTAAATATACTAATGTTTTTATAATATTTTATAAAAGGTGTATTTAATTATTTTAAGGCTATTTTATCATAATTTCAACTTAAAAAATTCAATTGGATGGTCACCGAACTCAACAATGGAAAAGGCAACAAAATTACAAAAATGCCCTTGGCGGCAGCCGCACGGCACGCCCCTAGTTCGCCCAATTTTTCCGATTTCCGACTTCTTCTTCCAATTTTATGACTTTTTACAAAATCCTGATTTTTTAACTTTTTCCAGAATTCGTACGATTTCGTACAGGTCCGAGTTTTTTTTCAAAAAAAATGACTTTTTCCAGCAGTGCGCGATTTCGTTCCCAACAACGCGCGACTTCAAGAAATTTTACAGAAAAACAGGGTTCATAATTTTTTATTTGGGAAAAACATTTTATTAAGTTTGTTATATACTAGTTACAAGGTTTTTAATCCCAATATCCAACATAAGTCAATCCACATTTCATCGTCAAAATATACAGTGACCAACCAGAAAGTGACCAATTGGGAAAAATCTCAATTGCTCAAAAATCTTCATAAACGATCGATTAATAATATAAATTTCACAATTCTTGTATATATCCACATACATATAGTTATAAAAAATATATATAATCGATCATAGGGGTTTTGATCAAACCCCATATGATCAAACTCAAAACTTGTATTTTGATACGATACATAACAATTTCACATAAATCATGCAATCATACATACATATCATCGTAAAACATATATCATACATCATATATTGTAACAATCAATATAATTGTTAGGGATGACGATCCTTGGCGTTGATGAGAGGGTAAGGGAGTCCTCATCATCCTGCTGCCTACAAAACCACCATATAGTAAGAAATCTTCCCCCTACCTGATAATTGCAGCTTTCCCAAATCTTTAAAAGTTATTCGTTCCTCCCTCACTCTCCAGAATCGTTTTCCCCGAATTGCTTCCAAATTCTACCGTATTTCTCTCTACTGCTAATTCTAATGTTGAAATTATATTCTTAATAATTGTTAATCCTTATTTATTGATAATAATAAAAATCTCAATGTGTTCCCCAACAGTAACAATACTTAAATTTTTAAACATTTCACTTCCTACTTAAATGTTCTCCCATAACGGTGAAACATTGTAATATTATTTTAATCTCAATTAAATAATTATTTCAAAATAATACAATTAAATATTTATTTTGGTCACACTTAAATAAATCTTAAATAAATCTTTAATATATTAACTTGTTTTTAATTATTCTAACTACTATTATTATTATAACGTACTAAATTATTTTATTATTTCTAATAAATTAAATAAACGCTTAATTTCATTTCTCCATTCACCAAATATATTATTCTCTTAATTATAAAATTACTAACATAACCTTACAACGTCAAAAATTACCAAAAATACCACAACAACTAAATAAATCACACAATGCATCATTTTAGTAATATAATATACTAATAAAATATTAAAATAAATTAGGGATGTTACAACTTTCCTCCACTTAAAAGAATTTTCTCCCTCAAAATTTACATGGAGAAAACAACTCCAGATAGGATTCCTTCATCTGACTCTCTAGCTCCCAAGTCATGCTACCTCTAGTAGGTCATCCCCAAACAACCTTCACAAGAACAATTTCTTTAGCGCATAGTTGTTTCACTTCTCTATCCTCGATCCGAATAGGTGACGCTTCAACCATTAGATTATCTTAAACTCGTACATCATCCATTTGTATCACGTGAGATGGATCATGAATATACTTTCGAAGATGTGACACATGGAACGCATCATGCAGATTCAAAAGAGATGGGGGTAGTCTCACACGGTAAGAAACAATTCCAATCTTCTAGGTAATCTGATAGGGTCCAATGAGGCAAGAAGTCATCTTCTTAGACTTCAGAGCACGAACCACATTGGTCACAAGAGTGACTCTAAAAAAAACATGATCACCTTCTCAAAAATCTAGATTCCTCCTTCGCTTATCATGATAGCTCTTATGCCTGCTCTGTGAAGCCTTCATCTTCTCTTAAATCATTTTAACTTTCTCAGTAGTCTGTTGAATGATTTCAGGTCAAAGTACAACACTCTCTCCAGATTCATACCAACATAGAGGAGTCCTGCGTCTTCTGCCATATAATGCCTCGAATGGGTCCATAGCAATTCTAGAGTGATAGTTGTTATTATATGTAAACTTGATCAATGGTAGATAGTTCTCCCAAGCATCTCCTTGTTCCAAAACACATGCCCTCAGTAAGTCCTCAAGAGACTAGATGGTCCTCTCATTATGGCCGGCTTTCTGAGGGTGATAAGCATAAATTAACCTCACCCTAATACCCAAGGCTTCCTGTAAACTCCCCCAAAATTTGGATGTAAACCTCTGGTCTCTTTCAGAAAATATACACAAAGAGATGCCATGTAACTTCACAATATTATCAATATAGATTTCATCCAACCTCTGCTATGATATACGGATCTTAATCGGTATGAAGTGAGTCGGTTTAGTCAGCCTGTCAATAATCACCAAAATAGTATCTCTTCCCTTCAGGGTACTTGGAAAATCAGTCACAAAGTCCATTGAGATGTTGTCCCACTTCCATTCGGGAGTCTCTAATGGCTGCATTAGTTCAAATGGATTTGATGCTCTACCTTAGACTTCTGACAAGTCAAATAAGAATAAACAAAGTGTGTGATGTCCCTCTTCATTCCTAGACACCAGAACATTTTCTTCAGATCCTGATACATTATGGTAGCTCCAAGATGAATGCTCAAACTGCTCCGATGACTCTCCTCTAAAATCATTTTCTTAAGTTTCGGTATATCAGGTATATAAACTATGTCTTGGAACTTTAGAATTCCATCTCCATCAATTCAAAGTCTTCATCATTACTCTGTCCAACTAATGTTAAGCGATCAACCAATGTCACGTCTGATTTATGCTTCTCTCTAATCTCATCAAGAAAACTACTAGTTAACTTCAGCATACCTAACATCATAATATATGGAGTCACCTCACATACTAAACTCAAGTCTATGAATTGTTCAATCAAATCCAACTCCCTAACCATTAAAGTTGACATGTGCAAAGAATTCTGACTCAAAGCATCTACTACCACATTGGATTTACCATGATGGTAATTCAAACCAAAGTCGTAGTCCTTTAAAGACTCTAACAATCTCCTTTGTCTCATGTTGTTCCTTATGATCAAAGATATATTTCAAACTCTTATGGTCGTTAAATACTTCAAGTCTAGAACCATAAATATAGTGTCTCCAAATCATAAGAACAAATGCTACCGCAACCAATTCTAAGTCGTGAGTAGGATAATTCCTTTCATGCACCTTTAATTCTAGAGAAGCATAAGCAACCACCTATCCATCATACATAAGTACTCCACCTAAAACCATCTTAGATGCATCACAATACACAACGAAAGGTTCAGCCGAATTTGGTAGAATCAAAACTGGTGCAGTTGCCAACTTGTTTTTCAATGTTGTGAAGCTCTCTTCACACAGTAGATCCCATATAAAAGCTTGACTAGTTTGGTTCAATTGAGTTAAAGGTAAGGCCAATTTTGAGAAACCCTCAATAAACCTCTTATAGCAACCAGCTATATGACAACCCGTGTAATATATATCTAGAATAATATCATACAAGTGTTATTAATTGGTATTGAAATAACCATAAGTGCCTATTGGCATCATTATATACACATGTCCAAACTAAAAACATCAAATTGACATGTTATACAATAGTTCCTAAAAATAAGAATCTAAGAACTATGTACAATATCTTCATTATACACAACTCCACAGCGGAAGATCACGATAAATAGCATCCCTTGAAACATCAGTAGACGGCCTATCTAGAATTAAACCTGTAAGGAATACCTGAAAAAATAATAAAAATAATGGGATGAGATTAAAATCTCAGTGAGTTCTCCTATCCTATGGGTCCACTCAGCTCTACAGGGTTTCTACTCGATTCTAACTCAAGTATTCACCTTCTGTTACTTGTGCATCACTTGCACCTTATAACTAGGACTTGTGTAACTAAGGGATAATCGCAATGTATGGAAACATGTCACTTGAGTATACATAACTTAATAAATCACTATTCGGATTCACGCAACATTGATCCCCAACCGGACCTACATTTAGGCCAAGGCTTGGTTCACGCATGCCCGTATGATTCGACTTTCACAGTGGATATCGGGTCCTCTATGAGGATTAATCCCCAGTTCAAGCGACCATCACCCGTATGATACTCTAACCCACTTAGGGTATCTTTCACCGTATGGGACTCTAACCCACTTAGGTGTCCACCTTTCCCCCATGTCCGCCATGATTGGGGATCAAACCTAATTAAGGCACGAATCATTGGTGCCACAACCCCACTTACTACTTTACCTAAGCCCTTGAAGTGGTATATGTGAAATTCTAGTTATCAGACTTTGGATGTCACACTGGTTGTTATGACATCCAATTCTGCACAGACAGGGATTATGCAGAACTTAACAGTAAGTGCAGTAAATAACACAAGTAATTGTTCACCCAGTTCAGTCCAACATGACCTACATCTGGGGGCTACCAAGCCAGGGAGGAAATCCACTATTAGTAGTATCAATTCAAAGCTAAACTCACCCGTTTACAACTTATCACTTAATCCCTACCCAATGCAATTTCAGTCTTAACCTAAGATCAGAGTTCCTACTCACTCCCCCTCAATCACCTCAGTGATATTAAAGACACTTTGAAGTCACACTTCAAAAACAACTCTTGATTATGCTTCACAGCTTAAATCAAGATACACAGCACTCACGCTTAAAAGCTTTGAGTGACACAACACTTACAACTCAATGAACACCCTATGCCAAAGCAATCATCTACTTGATAATGGCTTGGCTTACAAGATACGTCTAATACTAGACTCACAAAAATACAGCAGTGAAGTATGATGGACACACTAAATCTTCACGCCTCAAAATCCCTGAAACTGAATGAAGGAACGCCTTCCTTTTTATATTGCAGCACCTGGGCTTTTGCACCTGTATTCTCCTGAATTTAAGGTCACTCAAGTTCCCATAAATTCAACATTTAGGTTACTAACAAATAGGCTATTTGTTAGGTTCATTGAATGTAGCTTGGTTGTTGATTTCCTGTATTTTCTCTAAGTTGTTGACTTCCTGAAGAATAGCCTGAGAAAAAGCTGAAACAGAAAACTGAACAACCTACAATTTAGCATATGCTGTCAGGAATGAATGTCACGACATTCAGCTTGACATCAAGGTCCATATGCTGAGTCTGTTTTTCCAGAAAACAGACTGTACAATTTTGCTGACCTGTACATGATCAAAATGATCATACTACAGTAACAGCTTACATTAATAAATGTCAAAGTGTCCAACTTAACATTTAGACATTTGGCCTTAAGTTAGTTCTGTTATTCTCTTGAAGAACAAACTAAGTTACATGCTGAAGTATAACAGAACACCACTCTGTCTAATCTTCAGCAGCTGCTTTCAATGATGAATGTCATAACATCCAGTTTGACATTCAGTCAGTAGGCCTTATGCCAGGTCTGGTTCTTCCTTGATAACCAGACTGCAAATAAATACTAAGTTCTAACAGAACTCCTGCTGTTCTATTCCTTAGTATCTGTTAACAGGTATGAGTGTCACAACATCCAGTTTGACATTCAATAAATCCTGTGTTAGCTAGTCCTGCAGTAACTACAATGTAGTCACACATACATGTTATGACATCAGTCAAGACATTAGTGTTTTACCATATAATGCAGCCAATTAAACACCTACAAACTCCCCCTTTGGCAAATTTTTGGCTAAAACACTTTGATCCCCATAACAGAGTTCATAGCAGCGGAATCACACACCTAGCAGGAAAAAATACTAGCTAATACACTCAGAGTGGCAGCACACTCACACACATGGAAGTTAAATAACAACTTCACACAGCAGCACACACACAGTTGCTGCAGGGGAGGGAATCTTCAGATCTATCATGAGAGTCTGTTGTAGAGACCCACTCTGTTTGTCAGGGGTAGTGGTGGTGGTTATTACTCCCCCTTTTTGTCAAAAATGTTGCCAAAGCCAACAACATAGCCAGAGCACAATGACAGAGTTCCAGACTTGGTTTTACTTCACAGTTTCAACCAAGTTAACATCCCCTTGATCTTGCTTCACAGCTTCGATCAAGTACTCACCCACTTCTGCTTTACAGTAGGTACCACCATATCAGATGCCCTGATTTTGTTTCTGACATCCAGAACCACTCCTGCATGAACAGCATCCTTGAACTCCTGCAGGTACATTGACCTTCTCACAGTAGGGTGTCTCCTTACCCTCTTGTATCCACCCTTGTTACAAGTAGCATAGCTATGATCTGGTGCCCAATCATAACTTAGTACAAATTGTTTAATAGACAGAGATATTAAACAATTTATTCCCAACATCAGTGGTTGCTATAAGGTCTCAGAGAGACATATTCCCAGTTTGCTCCTTAAGTTTTCAAACTGAGTAGCATCCAGAGCCTTTGTAAGTATGTCAGCCAGTTGAAGATCCGTGGCTACATGTTCCAAAGTGATCACCTTGTCTTCCACCAGATCTCTGATGAAGTGGTGCCTAATGTCAATATGTTTGGTCCTCCTGTGTTGGATGGGATTCTTGGAGATATTGATGGCACTGAGATTATCACAGAACAATGTCATGACATTTTGAAAGACATTGTACTCAGTGAGCATCTGTTTCATCCAAACCAGTTGGGAGCAACTGCTTCCAGCAGCTATGTATTCAGCCTCTGCAGTGGACAGAGAGACACAATTTTGCTTCTTGCTGAACCACGATATGAGGTTTTCTCCTAAGAAGAAACATCCACCTGATGTGCTTTTTCTGTCATCAGCACTTCCAGCCCAATCAGCATCACAGTACCCAGATAGGACAGGCTCAGACCCATGTGAATACAGCATCCCATAGTCACACGTCCCATTGATGTACTTGAGAATCCTTTTGACTTGATTCAAGTGGCTCACCTTGGGCTCTGCTTGGTATCTGGCACACACTCCAACTGCATAAGAAATGTCAGGTCTACTTGCAGTTAGATACAGCAGACTACCTATCATGCTTCTGTACAGGAATTGATGAACACTAGGCCCTCCATCATCTTTGGTTAACTTCAGATGAGTAGGCGCAGGAGTCCTCTTGTGCCTGGAATTATCCATACCAAACTTCTTAACTATGTTCTTGGCATACTTGCTTTGGGAGAGAAACATAGAGTCCTCCATTTGGTTTACTTGCATTCCAAGGAAATAGGTCAGTTCCCCCACTAGACTCATTTCAAACTCAGACTGCATCTGGTGAACAAATTTTTTAACCATTTGTTCTGACATTCCACCAAAGACTATATCATCAACATAGATTTGAGCTATCATGATTTTGCCTTCTTCATCCTTCACAAACAAGGTTTTATCTATGCCACCCTTTCTGTATCCATTTGAGGTCAGAAATTCGGTTAACCTTTCATACCAAGCTCTGGGTGCTTGCTTCAACCCATACAAGGCTTTCTTCAACTTGTATACATGCTCAGGTTGGTTAGGATCACAGAATCCTTTGGGTTGTTCCACATAGACTTCTTCATTCAGGTAGCCATTCAAGAATGCACTCTTCACATCCATTTGGAATAGCTTAAACTTCAGGATGCAAGCTACCCCCAACAGCAATCTGATGGACTCAAGTCTAGCCACAGGAGCAAATGTCTCATCAAAGTCTACCCCTTCAACTTGAGTGTATCCTTGAGCTACTAGTCTTGCTTTATTTCTAGTAATTACTCCTTTCTCATCAGATTTGTTTTTGTAGATCCACTTGGTACCAATGATGTTGGACCCTCCAGGTCTTGGAACTAGCTCCCATACTTCATGCCTTGTGAACTGCTCGAGTTCCTCTTGCATGGCAATGATCCGGTATTCATCAGTCAGGGCTTCTTTCACATTCTTTGGTTCAACCTTGGAAACAAAGCAGGAATTTGAGTTTATTCCTCTTGACCTGGTAGTTACACCACTGGTGGGATCCCCTATGATAAGATCCTTAGGGTGGTCTTTCTGAATTCTGATAGATGGCACTTTGGTGGTTGCATCTACTTCACATTCAGGAGGAGGTTCCTGTACTTCTTCAGACTTGACTGGACTGTCAGTTGGACTGTCAAGGAATGTTTCAACATCCTCCATGACATCGGTTCCTTCCTCTTTATCGTCCACAATGACATTTATGGATTCCATCAGGACATTGGTCCTGTAGTTGAACACTCTGTAGGCTCTGCTGTTAGTGGAGTATCCCAGAAATAGGCCTTCATCACTTTTGGGATCTAGCTTCCTTCTCTGTTCACGATCTGTGAGAATGTAGCATTTACTTCCAAAAATATGAAAGTACTTCACAGTGGGTTTTCTGCCCTTCCATATTTCATACAGAGTGGAGGAGGTTCCTTTTCTCAAGGTGACTCTGTTGTGAACATAGCACGCGGTGTTCATTGCTTCAGCCCAAAAGTGCATAGGGAGCTTCTTTGCATGAATCATTGCTCTGGCAGATTCTTGAATAGTTCTATTTTTTCTTTCAACTATTCCATTCTGCTGAGGAGTTATAGGAGAGGAGAACTCATGGCTTATTCCTTCAGACGAGCAAAACTCATCAAACTTGGAATTCTTGAACTCCGTACCATGATCACTTCTAATCCGGACCACACAACTGTCCTTTTCCCTTTGAAGTCTTATACACAGATCTTTGAAGACATCAAATGTATCTGACTTCTCTCTGATGAAGTTTATCCACGTGTATCTGGAATGGTCATCAACCACCACGTAAGCATACTTCTTTCCACCAAGACTTTCAACCTGCATAGGTCCCATTAGGTCCATGTGCAACAGTTCCAGAACTCTGGAGGTTGTGGAATGTCCCAGCTTCGGGTGTGACATCTTGGTTTGCTTGCCTACCTGGCATTCTCCACAGACTCTTCCTTCATCAATCAGAAGCTTTGGAATTCCTCTGACTGCTTCCTTGGATATGATCTTCTTCATTCCCCGTAAGTGGAGATGTCCAAGTCTTCTATGCCACAGCTTCACCTCCTGTTCTTCCTTGGCTGAGGAGCATGTTGTGGAAAAGTTAGAGAGTTCAGGTTCCCACAGGTAGCAGTTGTCTTTGGACCTGGTTCCTCTCATAACTTCCTGATTGTCACCATTTGTCACAATGCACAGCTCCTTAGTAAACTGAACATGAAAACCTTGATCACACAGCTGACTTATGCTGATGAGGTTTGCAGTTAGTCCTCTTACTAACAGCACATTATTCAGTTTTGGCACTCCAGAACAGTCCAGTTTGCCCACACCTCTTATTTTTCCTTTGGCACCATCACCAAAGGTCACAAAGCTGGTAGTGTGAGGTTGAATATCTACCAGTAGATTTTCCATACCAGTCATATGTCTTGAGCATCCACTGTCAAAGTACCAGTCTTCTCTGGAAGAAGCCCTTAGAGCAGTGTGTGCTATCCTAGCATACCATTGTTGCTTCTTAATGGGAACACATCGCTTATGTGTTTTGTACTTAGGTCTGACATGCGAGGCTCTGTTAGGGAAACCATGAATCCAGTAGCAGAAGGCTTTTATATGTCCAAGCCTACCACAGCGGTGACACCTCCAATCCTGGTATTTCCTCTTCTGATGATCATTCATCCTAGATCCTCGATGTTGAGACATTGGCTTTGACTTCTGCTTGTACTTATGAACTTTAGCCTTTGGGCGTTTGTGTTCGGTTGAGGATCTTTTCCCAAATCCTAGGCCAGATTTGGTTCCAGATTGCTGTCCCACCTTGAGAATCTCTTCCAAGGTGTCAGTTCCTTTATTCATCATTCTGATGGATTTAGTCATCTGGTTCAGCTTGGAGGTCAGCAGGGCTATTTCACCATTTAGACCCTCTATGACAAACAGTTGCTTTTGTCTCTCATCTTCCAGTTCCTTGATGAGTTTCTTCTGCTTTTCTCCTTGTGCACGCACCTCTGCACTGGTGGAACACAGCTTCTTATAGGCTGCAGCAAGTTCATCAAAAGACAGTTCATCTGCACTTGAGTCATCATCAGAGGCACAAACACTGGTTAGTGCAGTGACATGTTTGGCAGATTCTCCTTCAGATTCACTTTCAGAATCTCCTTCAGACCATGTGATAGCTAGCCCCTTATTTTGCAATTTGAGGTAAGTAGGGCATTCAGCTCTGACGTGTCCATACCCTTCACAACCATGACACTGGATCCCCTTGCCATGGTTGAACTTCTCATCAGAAGTTGATCTTTTCTTAATGTCAGACGGGATGTTCTTGACATTAGATTTACCTCTTTGATCAATTTTCTTCACGAACTTGTTGAACTGCCTCCCAAGCATGGCCAAGGCTTCTGATATACTTTCATCACCTCCAGTATATCCTGCTTCTGACTCCTCTTCAGCATTAGATACAAAAGCTATGCTTTTGTTCTTCTTCTCAGCATACTCACCCAAGCCCATTTCAAAGGTTTGGAGGGAACCAATGAGCTCATCCACCTTCATGCTGCAGATGTCCTGCGCCTCCTCTATGGTTGTGACCTTCATAGCAAACCTCTTAGGCAAGGACCTGAGAATCTTTCTTACAAGTTTCTCTTCAGCCATTTTCTCACCTAGTCCACCAGAGGTGTTTGCAATTTCAAGAATATTCATGTGAAAGTCATGAATAGTCTCATCCTCTTTCATCCTCAGATTTTCAAATTTGGTTGTCAACATCTGAAGTTTGGACATCTTCACCTTGGAAGTACCTTCATGAGTTACCTTGAGGGTATCCCAAACTTCCTTAGCTAGTTCACAGTGGTGTACCAGCCTGAAGATGTTCTTGCTGATTCCATTGAACAATGCATTCAAGGCCTTGGAATTTCCAAGAGCTAGTGCCTCTTGCTCCTTGTCCCACTCTTCTTCAGGAATCTGCACACTGACTCCATCTTCACCTGTCCTCATTGGATGTTCCCATCCTTTGTTGACAGCTCTCCAGACTTTGCTGTCTAGAGACCTTAAGAAGGCTATCATACGAGGCTTCCAGTCATCATAATTAGATCCATCCAACATGGGTGGTCTGTTTGAGTGTCCTAAATCCTTGTCCATGGTACTAGAAAGTAACTTCCCTAGATCTCACCCAGAAATTCACAGGCAGGGTGCCTGCTCTGATGCCAATTGAAATTCTAGTTATCAGACTTTGGATGTCACACTGGTTGTTATGACATCCAATTCTGCACAGACAGGGATTATGCAGAACTTAACAGTAAGTGCAGTAAATAACACAAGTAATTGTTCACCCAGTTCAGTCCAACATGACCTACATCTGGGGGCTACCAAGCCAGGGAGGAAATCCACTATTAGTAGTATCAATTCAAAGCTAAACTCACCCGTTTACAACTTATCACTTAATCCCTACCCAATGCAATTTCAATCTTAACCTAAGATCAGAGTTCCTACTCACTCCCCCTCAATCACCTCAGTGATATTAAAGACACTTTGAAGTCACACTTCAAAAACAACTCTTGATTATGCTTCACAGCTTAAATCAAGATACACAGCACTCACGCTTAAAAGCTTTGAGTGACACAACACTTACAACTCAATGAACACCCTATGCCAAAGCAATCATCTACTTGATAATGGCTTGGCTTACAAGATACGTCTAATACTAGACTCACAAAAATACAACAGTGAAGTATGATGGACACACTAAATCTTCATGCCTCAAAATCCCTGAAACTGAATGAAGGAACGCCTTCCTTTTTATATTGCAGCACCTGGGCTTTTGCACCTGTATTCTCCTGAATTTAAGGTCACTCAAGTTCCCATAAATTCAACATTTAGGTTACTAACAAATAGGCTATTTGTTAGGTTCATTGAATGTAGCTTGGTTGTTGATTTCCTGGATTTTCTCTAAGCTGTTGACTTCCTGAAGAATAGCCTGAGAAAAAGCTGAAACAGAAAACTGAACAATCTACAATTTAGCATATGCTGTCAGGAATGAATGTCACGACATTCAGCTTGACATCAAGGTCCATATGCTGAGTCTGTTTTTCCAGAAAACAGACTGTACAATTTTGCTGACCTGTACATGATCAAAATGATCATACTACAGTAACAGCTTACATTAATAAATGTCAAAGTGTCCAACTTAACATTTAGACATTTGGCCTTAAGTTAGTTCTGTTATTCTCTTGAAGAACAAACTAAGTTACATGCTGAAGTATAACAGAACACCACTCTGTCTAATCTTCAGCAGCTGCTTTCAATGATGAATGTCATAACATCCAGTTTGACATTCAGTCAGTAGGCCTTATGCCAGGTCTGGTTCTTCCTTGATAACCAGACTGCAAATAAATACTAAGTTCTAACAGAACTCCTGCTGTTCTATTCCTTAGTATCTGTTAACAGGTATGAGTGTCACAACATCCAGTTTGACATTCAATAAATCCTGTGTTAGCTAGTCCTGCAGTAACTACAATGTAGTCACACATACATGTTATGACATCAGTCAAGACATTAGTGTTTTACCATATAATGCAGCCAATTAAACACCTACAATATGCATAATCACAAATAATTCTGAATACGTGATTAGTTCTCAACAACAAATAGGACTTTTGGAACAAAGGTTCCTCACCAAAAATAAGGCTTTTGAAACAAAGGTTCCTCCCCAAAAATATTAACAAATTCTCATGATATCATATGAATTCTCATGGCATCATAACATGATCCATTCTCATTACATAAAAACACACATGTTTCATACAAAACATATTGATCCGTTCATCAGGTGAATACTTGTCCATGATATGCACCTAGGTACAGTTGCGCCCAAGCATCACTGTATACCCATTTCCATAACCTAGATTATCTTTCTAAGTTATTAATCAAGTTATTCTCTTAGGTTTCCTCACTCATCTTCATAAGGTTTTAAAATATGAAACAAAAATGGAGAAAAAGCTCAAGTGTATTTGAACTGATAATGGGGGAAAGTATGTTGGACCTTTCGACAAGTATTATCAAGATCAAGGTATATGTCATCAAAAGTCTCCTCTAAAGATACCACAATTGAATGGGTTAGCCGAAAGAATGGATAAAACTTTGGTGGAAAGGGTGAAATGTTTACTTTCTCAATCAAAGTTGCCTAAATACTTTTGGGGAGAAGCATTTAGCACGTTTGTACTTATTTTAAACCTCACTCCATGTCTTCTATTGAAAATTGATGTTACAAATCATGTTTGTAGTGGTAAAGATGTTTCCTACGACCATCTTCGGGTGTTTGGGTGCATGGCTTATGTGCATATTCTGAAGTATGAGAGATCAAAATTGGATGAGAAGTCGAAGAAATGTGTGTTTGTTGGGTATGGACTTGATGTGTTTGGGTACCAATTCTTTGATCTGGTTCAACATAAGCTTATTCGTAGTCGTGATGTCATATTCATAGAGGATTGTATCACTGAGGACATCGACAAAGTTGAGAATAAAGATCCTAATTTTGAAGACGAAGAAATGGTTGATACCGACTCAAATACTATTGCTCCTACCCCTATCACTTTTGAAGATGTTCCAATTGAAAATCAAGGTATGTATTTGAATGTTGATAATGTTTTAAATCCTAATGATATTATTGATGTATGTGGTATGGAAGACATTGTTGAAAATGAGGTTGATCAAAAGGTTTAAAATGTTGAGCAACTGGTTGCTTCTAATGAGTTGAGGAGGTCTACTCGTGATAAAAGGCCTTCCATTTGATACCCCTTGAACGGGTATCTTTTTTTTATTGATGGTGGAGAACCCGAAAGCTTTAAAGAAGTTTTAGAGGATGAGAATAAAAAGGAGTGGATGAATGCCCACGAGGATGAAATGCAATCACTTTGTGAGAATAATACATTTGAGTTAGTGAAGTTTCCAAAGGGTAAGAGAGCATTGAAGAATATATGGGTTTATCGGATTGAGCAAGATGAGTGTTAAGGTGTGAAAAACACAAGAAATGGGGGTTTCAATTGGGGTTTAGAAAACAAAATCTTTTACCAAATCAAGATTACCACTAAAGAGTTAATGACAAATAGATTAAAACACAAGTATTTTTATCTTGGTTCGCTTGAAACACAAAGCTACTCCAGTCCACCCGCCAAGGTGATTTTGCCTTATACACAAGGACTTAATCCACTATAATCAACTGATTACAATAATCACAAAGAATAACATTCTTAGTATTCTCAAGGATCCGACTATACCCTAGTCTCCTTAAGGACTTAGAAAGAATAACCTTATTTGTCTTCTCAAGGATCCGACTATACTCTAGTCTCCCTAAGGAATCAAACAAACAGTTTGAATAATATTTTATATGTTACAAGTTGCTTCTATACAAGCAGATTTTACACAAATGATAAACAAATACTTAAAGAAAAATTGTGTACAAGTTGATAGCTTTTCACAAAGAAACAGACTTGTTAAGTTGTTGTGGCACCGACACTTTTATTCAAGTCTCCAAGTCTCACTTATATAGCATAAGAAGAAAACTGTTGGAGGGTAAAATAGGGGAGATCATAGAAAGGTTGTCACTGTTGGATGGTGAAAGGAGTGATACTGTGTCATGTCCTTCGACCATAAATTCAGTGACATGTGTGATGTATAGTACTGTGCTTGTGCATGCAATTAGAAGTGGAAAGGATATTTGATTTGTACTATGTATTATTTGATCACGTACCCATTTGATCTTATCTTAAATTTCATTGGCTTCTGGTGAAAGTTGATGAAGCATGAAATGAAGAAACATAAAGCTAGATTCATAAACTTCAAAATCTTTGGTCAGAACCTTGACATCGTCAGTATTCTAGCTTCAGATCTTCAGTATCTTCAGAATATTTAGAGTGTTCAGAATCTAAAGTCAGAACCTTGATAACCTCAACGTATGGCTTGAGATATTCAGAATCTTCAGTTAAGTAACATAACTTCAAAAGCTTGCGATTCTTCAGAAGTTTAGTGATCAGAGTCACGTCTAGAAGGACGAACTGAGAGAATGTTACATCAACAACATAACGTCTCCTCATAAGCTTCTTAGGAGTGAATCAGCACAGAGGCAGAAAGATTATTTCAAGAACAAAATTGAACATCTTATGACTGGCACAGAAGCGGAAATGGAACTCGTATTTCAGAAACTGATGATGTTGCACTTCATATAGTCAGGATCGAAATTGGCTGTTAAAACTACACAATAACAAACCATTATGATACCAACATTGTTCTCACATAAATACAACATTATTTTAATCAAAACTCAAGGTATAGATGCAAAACAAAATCGTATTCTAAGAATCTCCCCCTTTTTTATGATGACAAAACATGTATTTTGATGAAACGTTTTGTACAGTGTAATCATAAAAGAATACATCTTACATAAGCACAAAGCTCCCCTTGAGATGTATAATCCTAAAAAGATAAAATCAGAATGAAAGAACATTTTCCTTATTAACCTTTTTGAAGTGCCATAGTGATCTTCAATCAGAATTTGGTTTGTCTTCAGAAGTTACTTAATGTTTTCCAGAGCATTTGTTTGTTAACATCAACATTATGATGAGCTTCACTTCTGAAGCTTGTTTGAATTCTTTTGAAGAAGCTTCAGAGCTAGTTATCTTCAAAAGCTTGAATTCTGGTTCTTTTTGAAATTCTCTTTCATAGCTAGATTGCCTTGAAGAGTATAACTCTTTGAGAAGAACTTCTAGAACCTGGTTAAGAATTCTTCTTAAGATATTGATTGCCAAGTTTGATTACTATGGAAGTTACACTTCCGTATAGTTTGATTCTGAATTTTCCAATTCTTCAGAACTTGATGCCAAGTACCCAATGTTCCAAGTTCAGAACATGGTTATTAATTCCTTGAAGACTGATATGCTTGTATTTGATTCTCAGTCATCAGCATGAAAGTTTTTCGGACTCAGATAGTAGACCATTTCATTATAAACTAGTAACTTACATTCTGATCTTTGAAACTTCACTAGAGCTTCTGATGTTTGATCATAACCATTCTAACCTTTGAGTATAACCCTGGAAAACAACAAACTGTTCTTCAAAGTAATGTTAGTAAAACCATTAAACAATGTTTCGTTTCTTATTTAGGAATTTAGCTATGTCAATAACTCTTCTTCCCATTAGATATGTTTCTCCCCTTTGTCATCAATCAAAAATACATACACAAAATAAAATAGAAATGGAAAGAAACAAACATGATTTTCATTAAACATGCTGAAAGGCATAAAAGATACAATAAAAAAGAAAAACACTTAAAGAAAAACACTTAAAGAAAAACAATTTAAAAAGTCATAAGAGTTCTAAGGAGGAGGCGGTGGAAGTCTGGATAAAATCAGCTGAAACATCGATTCCTGTCTGTCCAGACATTCTTTGACCAGAGCATTATCAGCTTTTATCTCATCAATGGTCTTCTGAAGCGCATCAGGAATTTCTCCCAAAGAAGTTCCAGCAGATTGTTAAGGAAGAGAAACTTTAGTTTACTGGTTTTCAGACTATTGGTTCTCATAAGCAACTAGTTGAGCAACAACTTCTTCCATAACACTGTCTAGATGCCTAGAATCTACCTCAGCATCCTGAACAACGTCCTAAACCACTTCCTTAATCTCCCAAGCAGGAAGACCCAATGGTGTATTCTGTAACTTCCAGATTTCCATTAAGGGAACAAACCCATAATGGAAGTTTCTTTCAGATACTTTATACTTGAAGTTCTTTAGCTTAGAGATTTCGGAGTTAATCCACCTTCTGTAGGCTTCCCAAGCAGAATCACTTTCAGCTGAATTTGTTCAAGAACAATTGATCGTCGTAGCTTCATGCAGACGACTTCTTGAATATGACTCAAATTTCATCAGAATCTTACCAATATTGGGACTGGGTTTTGGTGGTTTGGGAAATCTGACAGAAAGGTCTATTCTGGTTTCATCATGATCAGGGCCATAAAGAGTTGGAAGTGTAGGGAAAATGATTGGGGGTGATTCTGAATCAGATACTTCTGGTTCAGGTTCATAATTGAACATGCCTTCAGGAGTACCCTTAGACAAATGGTTTCCAGAATCTCTCGAGGGAGATGTTATGGGGGTTGTTATCTTTGGATTTTCTATGTGGGGAGGAGAAACAAATTGAGGTGGAATGGGTAAAGAAAGTAAATGTGAAGGAGGTGGTGTTGATGATATCTATTATTGTTGTTTTTGCAACTAAGTTTCAAAAACTTGGGGAGTTTCAGTGGGAGGTGGAAGTAAAATAGGTTTAGAGTCTGATTGGGGAAAATTGGTTGAGAGATAAATGAAATTGGTTGAGAAGTGGGAGGTGGCTAGATTGGTAACATCCTTTCAAAAATAACAGAATCAGAAACAACAAGATTACTAGCACCAGGAAGCCTACCAGAAGTTGTAGTGTCAGAAACTTTAGAAGATTGCTGGACAACACCAAATGTGTCCTTCAGAAGCATTGCTTTCGGGCACTCATTGAGAGGTACCTCATATTCATCTAAAAGGACAACAATTTTCTTCTTCTACGTTTAAGGCCTTGAAGATCCTTCTTCTCTTGATTCCTTCTTCCTTTTCCCATGAACATCTGGATAAGTTTCTGGTAGATTGAAAGGATCAACCAGTGGATCAATTCCATCCTTAAGACATATTTCAAGTTAGTACTTCAGAACTTCCGGAGGATCAATCTTGGTAAATATTGGAAAGTTGTCAACTAGAATCCTCATTCCATAGATATCATCCTTTGAGGGAATGAAATTTTGCCTTACTACCTTAGAGATGAGACCCATTCTCTTTAGATTCTTCCCCCAAAAGATATTTCCAGCATCCTTCACCAACTCATCAGTTAAACCATTGATTAGAAGGTCATTGACCAAACCACTCTCAACAAGAATATCATAAATAAGCCTTCCATTTAGAACAAACCTACTTTTGCTTTTTCTTTGAAGAAATTGAATCCCTCATAAATTTGAACAAGATGGAAGGGAGTGCTAGCTTGAGACCAATTTCCAGAAAGAATAACATAAACTTATGATGAGTGTTGACATAATCAGAACTATTGGTGCTAGGTCTATGGTGAATGCAACCCAAAATGATCTTGAACCAAACTTTTAGGTTCTTCGATAAGTTCTTAGCACTGGGACCTTTATGATCATCAAGATTAGTTCCAACCTTGAAGATGACAAAAGTTATTGTTGCTTCTGTCTTAGAATTGATTTTGGAAATATGGATTCTTTTTCCCTTTCCATTGTGCGAGATTAAATCAGCAATGGATTTCTCAGTGATTACGATCTTCCTGTTCATAACATAGGAAGTTATCATTTCCTTTTCCGCAGTAGCATGCATCCAAAACTATTTCACAAACACTAGGTAAACATGGACCAGTTAACCTTTCAAAGAAATCCTTCCATTCTTCATGTTCCAAGGTTTCGGAGAAATCGAAGCCATTATCCTTCATATTTTTGAAGTCCATGATAGTCTCACAAATCACCATTAACTCATCAACAAGAGTACTGAGAGTTAACTCAAGAATCAATTCCATAACGGGATGATTTTCATCAGCCATGGAGTGACTGGGAGAAAGTTGTTTTTGAATTTGTTGTTGAGAAGCACCCATTGTTGAATATGAATGAAAGGATGAACAGTTGCAGAGAGGTGTTTTAGGTTTGAAAGAAGAAAGTGTGGGAATAATGTGAGCGTAGTGTGAAAATGTGAGTGAAGTGGGTTTATATAGAATTTTTTTGCAATGATGACAAGATAAAAAGTAGGCAGTCATGGGGGAAAGCGTAATAGATATTAACCTAATTTCAAGAATTGTGAAACCTAATGTGTCATGTCGTTATCATGCATGCTCAGAAAGTGGGACACCTGTCACCACTTAGAACCACGTGAAATCAAACCATATGAAAACCATTTAATGCAAAGACTGTTCAGAATCAATAAGACAAATCGATAAGATTGCTTCTGATCAAAATCTTTTTGATTCATGAAACTTCCTTACTTCAGAAAGCCCATGTTCCAGAGTCAACAAATAGATTCTCAGAATCTAATCTAGAGTTTTGAAGACTTAAACATTCTGAAATACATTTTTTCATTATGGACAGAAATCCATAAACAAGTTTTTTAAAACAAAAATGAATCTATCCTCGGCAAGAGGTTTTGTAAGATATCATCCCATTGATGGTGGATGGTCTGTATCAACAAGTTTTAGATGAAAAATACCCTTCTGAACATAGTCATGTAAAAAGTGATATTTAATTTCAATATACTTAACCCTAGAATGCAAGATAGGATTCTTAGATAAGCAGATAGAAGAAGTATTATCATAGAGAATAGAAATATTACTCTCAGATATCCGATAATCTTTCATCTGACTCTTTATCTAGAGTATCTGAGTGATACATCCATAAGTTTCATTGAATACTATTCTTTTAAAAAGAATATGTCTTTTATTCTTTAAAAAATTCAATTGTTTAAATTTCCAATATATTAAATAAAAGTATTTTCACACAAAACATGTATTTTTAAACTCTTAACGAGTATTCATGAACCACTTGTTAGCATTTTCCTAACTATTAAATTAGAAAATCATTCATCTTCGTTTTTTTTAATATGACAAACTTATATTAGTATTTCTAAATGGAAATAACTATAGCTTTAAATTTTTCATCCATTTTTATTAACTTACTAATGCAACTCTAATATTTACCATCACTTTATTGTATTTGAATGTGAACCATTTAATGAATTTTAATAAGAGTAATTTTATTTTGTGTACTTTGACACTAAATTAAATATATTAAAACATTCTTTTTCCCATAGGATAACATTTTTTACTCAATTTTTATTTATGGATGAACTTCTACTAATAATGCAAAAAAATATTAGGACTTTTTAAGTATATTAGAAAAATGCATTTTTGTAACCCTATCTCTAGGGTCAGTAATAACCAAGTTATCTAATTTATCAATTGATTGTCCTCTTTCTTTATCTATTATATATATAATAGAAAAAGTAAAATGAAAAATTATAAGCAAATCTTATAAGATGAATATATATTTTTTAAATTGGAAAACCACTTCTAAATACAAATGAACTATTGTTATATTTTTAGTAACTATGATATATTTTTTTTTGACAATGAACATGTATGCAACTTAATATTTTCTACACTTGCTTATTTGTAATGATTGTATATCAATATGCATACAATTAATTTTGTGCATACTAATCAAAATAATCTAATTGATGTTTAATAAATAAGGAAAAAACTTAATGATAATATTATTTACTTTAAAATTAGTAATGAATAATAATTATGGGTCATGTTGATCAGTAGTATCCGGAACATTGGTTAAGAATTTCAAAATAAGAAAAAAGTATATGTTTAGTTCGTTGAATACACACAAGATTATTTATAATTGTTAACTATTTAACTTTTTAGTGTATTTAATACAAATATTTTAAAAAATATATGTATTTTTAATCTCTTAAAAATACTCAATTTACCTTTTTAATCTCTTAAACCGTCGTGCTTAAGGCACTCGTTAGCCTTTTTCCCATAATTCTTAGTTAATAAAAGAAATAATTATAGGATACTATGATTTAATATGTGTAACCTCGCATAAAATACAAATATCATTGTTATAAATAAAGATAGGTACTGGCGATTTTACTTGTTGAAGTTAAGGAAAAATTTCATGACAATTTTACTACACGATCTCGTATAGATAGAAATTAGGTTATTTAGTAATAATTATTAAATTAAAAAATCATCAGTTATTTTTTTTTATTAGAACAAACTTATTTTTTTCCATACTTCAGGTTTAGGTTCAAAATTAAACATGTCTTCAGGAGTACTTTCAGACATTGTGTTATCAGAATCTTTCGAAAGAGATCTTTTGGGTGTTGTTATATTTGGATTTTCGGTGTGGGAGCAGAAATAGATGGATTAGAAATGGATGAAGGTAGAGTTGATGGATGGCGTTCTAAAACAGTAGTGTATCCTAGTTTGTGTTGATCAAATAATTGAGGTTCAGAAGTTTCTGTAACTGTTTGTGGAATGATGATATTTGTGGATGGTTGTTGTGAGATGGGAATGTTTTAGGATGGATATGGAGAGGATTGTGTTGGTAAGACACGTTCAGAAATTTCAGAATCAGAAACAACAAGACTTTTAGCTATGGGAGACTTACCAAAAGTAGTTTCACTTTGAGCTTTGGTTGATTGTTGGAAAACACCATAAGTGTCCCTTAGAAGCATCTGCCTTTGACGCTCACTTAGAGGCACTTTGTCTTCGTCCAGAAACTCTGCAACCTTCTTCTTATTCTTTGTTGCAGAAGTCTCTTTCTACTTCTCTTTTAGCATTAGTTTCGACACCGTGAATCCTTTTTCCCTTACCATTATGAGAGATTAAATCAGCAATGGATTTCTCGGTGATTACAATCTCCCTGTTCATAACATAGGAAGTTATTGTTTCCTTTTCAGCAGTAGCATGCACCTAAAATTGCTTGCAAGTACTGGGTAAACTAGACCCTCTAATCTTTAGAAGAAAGAGTTCCATCCTTGAAAAGCCAAGGTCTCAAAGAAATCAAACCCATTTTCCTGAAGGTTTTCGAAGTCCACAATCGTTTCACATAGAACCATTAACTCATCAACAAGAGTGTTAAGAGTTAACTTAGGAATCCCTTCCATAACGAGATGATTCTCATCCGCAATGGAGCGAATATGAGATTTTTTTTGTTGAAGAGCGGTCATTGATGAATGTTGAACATGAAGATGAATAGTTGCTAAGAAGGTGTTGGAAAGTTTGGAAGAATGAAAGTGTGGGAGTAAAGTTTGCATAGTGTGAAAATGTGAGTGAAGTGGGTTTATATAAAACATTTGCAATGATGACAACAAAGGAATATGCCGTCATAGGGGGAAGCCTAAGAAATTTTAGCCTAATTCTAAGAAATACGAAACCCAATGTGTCACGCTAACATCACACACCATTAAGAACCATGTGATATCAAATGAAATGACAAACATTAAATGCAGCAACTGTTCAAAATCAAGAAGGCAAATTGATAAGATTGCTTCTGATAAGAACCTTTCTGTTAGAAGTCCTTCCTGAAAGGATGAACACCCTAAGGGACCATACGTCTTCCCCAACAGAGCTGCATGATATAACGTATTAGGGACTTAGAATCCCCAGAGCAAATTAAACTCCCATATGAGGAACTCAATATCTCCTTGGGCGAGACGTCCAAAAGTCATGCCTAAAGGGAGCGACCTATATCAAGCCTTGAAGACTTGGTGTCAAGTCTTGCTAGAGGGCTTGATAGAATTCCCGTCTAAAAGGCTAGACATCTTATCCGAGTGACTTATCGCCTCATCTTCCAAGTTGCATGTAGTTAAGACTATAAAGGCCCGGATTCCTAAAGCTAAATTAGATCCTTATAAGGAAAAACATCATCCCTCGGGATACTCCTATTAGCCACCAGTAAAAGACATTATTCCATCTGCCAAAGAACTCGTGCCTAAGGGATTATGTAGTGTTATATTTTAAAATAACCTTGTCTAGGACGACAACTTGGAACCGCCCTATGATAAGGCGATGACACGAGGTCTCCCAAAGGGAGGTATCACCTCGCCCTTAAAGTTTCCTCTCCCAAGGAAGGGAAAACATGAGATAATATGTTTCTTGGGCAAAGAGAAAGTCAGAGTCGAAATTGGCCCATGTTCCCCTTGGGAATAAGGATTCAACTGTCCACTATTTGACTAGGTGGAAGGTGGCCCTTTCTTAGAAACCTTGGGTCCTATAGACCCTTATAAATCCCTCTAGGCTCGTCGATATGAATGTGGAGCAGTCCATGGTTGCTGGTATGGCGCTCTGGGATTTGCTGGTTGCCCATAAAGAGCTAGTGTTTCTGTTGTTACATGAGGATAATATTGCGCTGGAAATGGTGACTGTTGAAAATATGTGGGGCATAATGTATGGTTGGTGCACCATGATAATACATGACAATTTCCATGATAATATTAGTTTCATCCTCTGCATCCTCTTAGAAACTGCTATAGGATTCATTCTCGCTAGTCTGCCTACTCGAGGCGTCTTGGAATTTTCTACTTTTGAGGTTTCTCTTAATGCATTCTCCAACAATCACCAGGTAAGAGAAGTTTGATGATACACTTCTTATAATTTTCTCAAGATAAGACCTTGTAGAATGCATATGAACATGTTAACCATTTCTATATCTAAGAGTGATGGTTGCACTCGTGTTGCCAATTCTCTCCACCACTGTGCATATTCCTTGAAATATTTCTTGCTCTTTTGAGATAAGTTTTTCAAATGCATGAAATTGGGAGCCACATATAAATTGTATTGGTATTGATTCAGAAAGGAATTAGCTAAGTCTCTCCATGACTGGATATAACTTCTTTCTAACTTCATGTACCAACTCAATGAGGCCCCACTGAAACTGTCCTAAACCATGGAATCATCAGCTTATCACCGTGGGTATAGGAGGCCATCTTTCTGCACAACATCACCAAATGGAACTTTGGGAAGCTAAGACCCGTGAACTTATCAAAGTTAGGTACTTTGAATTTCCAAGGGATCACCAGGCTTGTTACTAGGAATATATCCATGAAATCAAGCCCAGGAGTGTCACACACCTCCATAGCTTTGAATTTTTTCTCAAGGGTGTGAAGCCTCTCATCAACATGATTAGGCAGTGGTTTAGTCATTTAAACTATTGGATGCGCTGCCTGAGCTAGCATGAAATACACATACCGTGGGTATTCTTCATCAATGTAAGCAATGGGGTTCTTCGGCCTAATGGGGACCTCATTAGATATCGGGATATGCACATGCTAAGGCTGAGTAGGATCGACCACTCGCGGAAGAGCATATTTAGGTGGAAGACCGTACATTGGGTTAGTCATCATGGTAAAACCTAATGTGGAACCGCCATCCTCCATAGCATCATGTTGGAGATTGTTCTTTGACTTAGCTAGTAGAGCTTTCAACATCTGGTCCACTTTTCCTTTTATGACGTTCATATTTTCTCTCATCTCTGCTTGATTATGTTCCAAAATGCTCCATTGTCCTTCAATAACTACCACAGGTTCAATATGGGTGTCAGGAAGTTAGATTGATGGTTGTGGATAAAGGCTAGAATGATTTTTTTGGTTGTAAAATAATATGCATGCATGATGATGAAATATGAATGCATGAATTTTATTAATTGATTGCGACTTTATGAGTCGATTTGGGGTACTAACTGCAAGTGCACAGTCCTATCGCGTAGTTTTAAAAGATATAGATCCCACAGGGACTTATGAATCGATATACCGTTTTCTAAGGTTACTTCGTAAAGCTAAGGCGGATGATACTTTGATTGTTTGGGGGAAAAGTAAAACTAAAACTAGATCTAAATTAAATATCAATTAAGCGGATATCGGTATGTAGTTCGTCGTAATTAGGGAATCAAATCTTCGTTGGTTTCTTGGTTTTAAAATAAATCTTTTCAGTAGACACTATTGATTAAAAGCCTTTTCTCAAACTCTCGCTCTATTGAATAGACCATGACTTTATATTAACGTAGCTGTCACTTATTAGTTAAGTCCAAAATCACCTTTTGAAAACAACAGAATCTATAGAAACTTTCTTTAAGAAAACACTAATCGTTTAAACACCCTCGTCTCAAACTCTCGCTCTATTGACTTAGATTATATAATTAAACTTAAATGCTTAACTCTCGTTCTCACATTCAACCTTTAAAAATACTTTTTGAAAAAGATTAGAATTTAATTAACTCTAAAAATTGCTTTCGCCCTGATTTAAAATTAATGTCCAATTTACACTGTCCAGTTAAAAACTCAAACTTTCGTTCTATTGATTTTAACTTCTTTATGTCTTTTACTCTCGTACAAAAACTTTGGGATTAATGCTGTAAATTGAGGCCATAAAAAGAGTGACTTTATTTTTAAATGAAATTAAACCAACTTAGTTTTGATTCCTTCATTCCGCTTACTTTACATACCGATATCTAAGTTAATTAGCCGGACATGCTAAACAGGTTTGAACAATCATCATGCTTAAATAAAACCATATCAGGCAAACAATATAAATAAACAGCAATGCAGAGCATATATAAATTAAAATAATAAATTAAAGAACCTGAATAATTAATAGCAATCTTGAACACTCAACCACAGACCGGTTGGATTTGTTCTTGAATTCTTCAATCGGACAGGAAAATAAAAGCGAAGGAATAAAATTCTAGGATCTAACATAAGGTTAGATCTAGTAAAAGATACACAATAGTTTCCGGTGTAGAAACTATTGTGTGAAAAATTAATTTAGTGCTTAAAAGATTGACTGGAAAAGAAAATAAAAATTGCAAATAAAGTAGAAAGTTGTAGAAAAGTAATGCTGTAAAATATGCTTGCACGGCGGAAAGAGACGGAGAGCTTCAGGGTTGGCTAAAAGCAACTATTTATATTAGTCTACTTTGTAACGGTTTCCAAAAGTCCTTTCCGTAAAATGGTCTTCACGTTCCAAGGGTCAAGCGTAAGAATAGGATTCAACGTGCCTCTGTTGCGCTTCTGGAGCCTAAAATATAGGAGAGGGGTGTTACGGGCGTCACACCATGTGTTACGCTCGTAACACAAGGTAGTAAGGCGTGACGCTCGTCACAGCTTGTGTGGCGATCGTCACAACCTCAGCGCTCCTGGCTTGTAATTGTGGGCTGGGCTTTTGCTTTCCTCATTTTTGCACCCCTTTTCTTCTTTTTTCACTTTTGCTTCAAATAAATTACTTGAGATAAATAGAAGGAAGAATACCAAGTAATCTTGAATAAAATGAAATAAATCCAAACAAATAATAATATAATTTAATTAAATCGAGTCCAAAAATGTGATATTATTTCATGTTATCAAACTCCCCCATACTTAGACATTTGCTTGTCCTCAAGCAAGATACAGTATAGAAATCGTTTTAAAAATTTGGCCAGATGAGATTTCAAAACACATATCAATTCGTACTAGGTTGCAAGTAAATCTTGTTTAGAAGTAACTTGAGTTAAATCTTGACATCAACAACTACTGTTACAACCTCAGATAACCTCACCTTATGCAAACCAGTTCGAGTAATGTTATTATAACTAGCCTAGTTCCTTTACTCTTATTTCACCCGTTTTCATTATAGCGAAATCACATTAAGCCCTTTATCGTTTCGCGCACATAGTGGAGTGACCGGTTAGTGATTCTGATCCCCTTTTAGCTAGAAGCTCTGGTACATAAGTCGGATAACTTCGTTATTTAGTCCATTGCAAATTGCGGGGGATCAGACCATAGTCCGCCCTACCAAGTTCAGCACCAGATACCTGCTGAACCAACTCATAATGGATCTTTCGTATCATGCTTTTGTATGATCTGCAACCTTTAGATTAAATGATCTGGTAAGGATCACCTAACTTAATTAGTGCATTTCCTGATATATATATTTTTTTGTAATTTTGGGAATCATTCACTTATATTCATTGGCCCTCCACGTAGTTTGCTATTAAGATGGTGCTGACTTCTTGTATAAACTACTCGGGGTTACTATAAAACTAAAAGTTCAAGGGATTGGTATAATAGGTACTTTTCTGGTCTAACATGTTGAGGTTTGTTTAGAGCGTTGGTATGGTAATAATTTTGTCTTGATTTCACTCAAGTTTGATAAAATAAGCAACCTTTATATTTATTGATTATGTTAAATTTTTGTTATGGCTCAAGAAAATTGAGGGGAATAGATAATGGAAATTTTTCACACTAGGGACTTAACTTAAAATATAAATATATATTATAATAAATAAATATTTTTTTATTTATATTTTTTTTTATAATAATAAGGTAGGGAAATAACAATGAAAGGGAAAATAACATACTTGAAGAGGGAAGGTTGAAAGAACAAGGTTCCCCCCCCCCCCCACACACACACTTAAATGAAACATTGTCCCCAATGTTTCAAAGAAAACAAAAGAAATAGAAAAGAGAGAAAAAAACTAAAATCAATGTTGCCTGCCGCCTCTTGTTCTTGGACCTGGTGATCGCTGACGTACTTCTAAGTCGTCAAACCTGTTGAGCAACTCAGTGAACCGCTGGTCGGTTATGGCATTTCTTGCTTCCTGTTGTTGTTGCATTTGGCGCATCATTTGCATCACTTCGAGATTCTGCGCTTGCATACCATCGATAGCATCCATGATGTCGTCGTTGGTTGCTGGCCTTCTTCGTCGACGACGTCGTGAGGATGGACCAGCTGCGTTATCGGAAGGGTTGAGCGGGAGTGATTGTTGTGCAGGAACCTGATCACCTTGCTCCATTTCTTCAAACTCGTCTGGAGTCGGGTTTGCGTGTGAAGGCTCGGTAGCTTTGGGAGCAGTCAGATCGTAGATGAAGCGGTTGGGGTTGGTGACATCTCTGAGGGCAATGTTGGGCAGAACAACGCTTGGGACTTCTTGGTTGTTTACCATAAGATAGTATCCTTCACCTACCCTGTTTTTGATTAGGCGGATGGAGCGACAGTAACTGGTATCCATAGAGAGGGGTGGAAAAGATTCTAAATTTTGGAGTCGGTCCCCTAGATTTAAACCAAGTGCTATGGAGGTTATTAATCCTCCAATCACGAAAGGTTGGCGGCCTCTAGCACATAGGGTGCGGATATGATGAAATAAGAAAGAAGCGGCGTTTACCTTTGTATCCATTGCAAAGACGCAATGAAGGAAGAATAATTCCTTGGCGTTGACTTTGCTGTTGTTCGGTCTTCTAAAAACTGTGTTTTGCAGGATGCGGATAAAGTACCGGATGGTTGGGTTATGTATATGGGAAGCAAGTAGCATATCCCAGTTGTTAGTTTCCACACCGGATATTTTCCTAAAGAGGTCGAAGGCGTTTATTTGCCACTGGGAGTTCGGAGGGACTCTTGGGTGGACTCGGTCTCCTACAGGGAACTGTAGCATGGCACTCAACTGATCCTGGGATAGTGAGTATTCGGTGTTGAACATGCGGAAGGTTGCGGTACCGGTTAAGTACTCGTCTTCACCGGTGGGAGTGTTGTACGAATAAGAACTTAAAAATTCTAAGGTGGGAGATGGGTAGGTAGGTTGATTATGAGTGCATAGAAAGGTTAAATCAGCAAGGCGGAGCATCCATTGTATACCTTGAAGTAATCCTAATTCTTGTAAACAATTTAAATCAGGATACCTGGTAGATACGACACCTCGCTGTTGGAAACGCTCGAACTGCTCCCTTTGATAATTATCATCTTCGGATAGGAAGATGATATTTCCGAATGCTTGATTTCCCGCCATACTGATAAGTGGGTTGAAAGAAGTAAAAGGTAATAAAATGAAAGGTATTTTATAGAATGGTTGTGGTGTATGAAGAAAGGTATGGTGGGTATTTATAGGAAAAAAATTGGAAGTTGGAAAGGGAGTGGGTGAAAAATAATTAAATATGGGTAAGTGTGAGTAAATGGGTGAATGAATGGGGAAGGTAAAAAGTGGGTGATGTAACGGTCGTGTCTCCAACGGTTACTAACGTTAACCTAGTCTGAAGGTGTCACGCTCGTGACAGAGGCGTTACGGGCGTCACAGGCACTTGGTGTGACGACCGTGATGGAGTGTGTGACGCTCGTCACATAGTAAGTTTGCAACGGTCACTTGGTTGCGTTCTTCCTAATTTGTTTTTTTTCTATTATATTTTATTTTATTTTTTTGTTATTTTGTTTTGCTTATGCTTATTTTATTTTGCTATTGTAATGCTTTTAAATTTCCTTGCATGCTATTCTACTACCATAATATATGTATTTCTTTAACAGGCATAGTAATTATTAGCATATAGTAGATATCATTATTTGTAATAGAAATTTGCATAGATCAAAATAAAATAAACCAATAATGCAATAGCTTCATTAAATAATCATAATGTAACATTGGAAAACAAAAGCAAACATGCGAAAGAAAAAAAAATACTAATAAAAAACATGTGAAACAAAATTAATAAATAGTCTAAACTAAAACTAAGTAACTAAGAAAGCAACTTCTAGCCACTTGCATGATCTCTGGCTGGAGGAGCAAAGGAGTTAACACGGTTTAGCAACTCGTGGAATTGATTTGTCATACTGCTCATGTATCCCAGAAATTCTTGTCCCATGTTAGCTAACTCTTCTCTGAGGGCGTTTTGTTCTGACATCAAGGCTTGAATGATGGTGTTATAATTATCTCCGGGCATATGATGTCTAGGATCGGGTATTGCCGACTCTTCGGTCGGGACGGGTTGAGGAGGAGGGTCAATATTATAATAACCAGATGGTGTCTGAGGGTCAGACTCAGCATAAGGAATCTGGTCGTCACAAATCTCATAGTCCTGGATGGATTCAGTAGATCTAGCAGGAGAGGGTATTCTGTTCAGATTGTAGAGCCAGTTATTGCGGTTATGAACACTAGTCCTCGGACTAGGCAAGGTGAATAGGCAAAGAACTTGGTTGTTAATTATAAGTTGAAACTCTTCAGGCCCGAGGTTTGCTATAAACATAATGTTGAAGAGGAAAGGTATACTCATAGTCGCAATGCCACAGAAAGGGCTTAGGTCAAGCATAGGCTGACGTAATCCGATAGCATTACCAATCATGGTTATCAATCCGCCTATTTGAATTGGTGCTCGTTCATCTTGGATAAGGCGGTCAAAGTTTGCCAACATAAAAGTGGCACCATTCACAGGACGGTTCTGGGAAGCACAAAACATGATGAAGAGTTCATCACGTGATACTGTAGTACCATTTGACTTCTTCCCAAAAAGGGTGTGGGCTAGGATCCTATGGAAATAACGAAAGGCCGGGTTATGTATGTTTCCAGAAAGAAACTCATGTTCCTCGGGCTCGTCATTTTCAGTCAAGCTTCCCCAAAAATGTTCAGGTTCTCTATATTCAAAAAGGTCTTCTTGGCTCACTGTGAATGTATCAAAAGAGGTAGGGAAACCTAAAAGGTTGGTAAAATCTTGAATGTTAAATTGATACTCCATGTTGAACATTCTAAACTGAATGAAACCTCTGCTTATTCCTTTTCCATGGCTGGGTAGATAGATCAGAGAACTAAGGAATTCTAGAGTCAGTCTCCGGTAAGTGACAAATTGTCTTCGGATAGGAGTGGTTTCCCACCCTATTTGACTCAGCAAATATAAGACACTCTCTCTTAGTCCAAGGGCAGTCATTGCCCAATCATCAGCATACAAACTAGGTAGCATCTCTCTCTCTGCTAGTTCCTCAAACTTTTGTTTCTGAGCTTTCCCTCTGAATTTGATACCCATACGATCAATTTGTCCCATCAGGTTAGTGTTAGCTAGAGAAAAGAAAAACAAGAGTTTTAGTCAGGATTTGGCCAAATGCCGAAAGAAGAAAAATTTTATAAGTTAAAATAAATTAAGAATAAATACTAAATAAAATTTGAAAGAATAATTAAACAAAATAAAATAAAAATAAGAATATTTGTGGGTTGTCTCCCACGAAGCGCTTTGTTTAATGTCGCAAGCTCGACATAAAAACTATCAAATATAATCTATAACTTCTGGAGGCATTTCATCTAAGTGCAGGACTTGTAAATCTTCATTGTTCTCTGCATAATGATAATGTTTTAGACGCTGCCCGTTTACGATAAATGGTTCCATAGATTTTCCTTTAATTTCCACCGCTCCACTTGGAAAGACATTGGTGATTTGTAAAGGGCCTGACCATCTAGAACGTAGTTTTCCTGGGAATAACTTAAGTCTAGAGTTGAACAAAAGGACTATATCGCTTTGTTTGAAGATTTTTCTTGATATACGTTTATCATGCCATTTCTTCGTTCTTTCTTTGTAGATTCTGGCATTTTCGTAGGCGTCTTGTCGAAGTTCCTCTAATTCGTTTATGTCAAGAATTCGCTTTTCACCAGCGGCCTTATAGTTTAAATTTAGATTTTTAATAGCCCAGTAGGCCTTATGTTCTAATTCTACCGGGAGGTGGCAAGATTTTCCATAAATAAGCTTAAATGGGGTTGTCCCTATGGGAGTTTTGTAAGCGGCTCGATATGCCCATAAAGCTTCCGGTAGTTTCGATGACCAGTCTTTCCTTGAGGTGGAGACTGTTTTTTCCAATATTTTTTTTATTTCTCTGTTAGACACCTCCACTTGTCCACTGGTTTGAGGATGGTAAGGTGTCGCTACTCTATGTCTTACACCATACTTAAACAGTAGTTTTTCGAGTATCTTAGATATGAAATGCGATCCACCATCACTGACTACTATTCTTAGGACACCAAATCTCGGAAATATTATATTCTTAAAGAGTCTAGTTACTACTCGTGTGTCGTTTGTTGGAGAAGCTATAGCTTCAATCCATTTTGATACGTAGTCAACCGCTACGAGTATGTACTTGTTACCGAAAGAAGGTGGAAAAGGTCCCATGAAATCTATTCCCCACACGTCAAAAATCTCTACTTCCAAAATGCCCTTTTGTGGCATCTCGTCACGTCTAGATATGTTTCCTGTGCGTTGACATCTATCACATTTCTTGATAGCCGCATGCACATCCTTCCATATGTTTGGCCAATAAAAACCGGCTTGTAGGATTTTGGAGCAGGTCTTGGATGTACTTGCATGTCCACCATAAGGAGCGGAGTGACAGTGTTGGATTATATTTTCTATCTCTTCTTCAGGTATACACCGACGGAAAATACCATCGGGCCCTCTTTTGAAAAGTAAAGGGTCATCCCAATAATAATGTTTTATGTCATGGAAGAATCGTTTCTTTTGTTGGTAAGATAAATTAGGTGGAACTATTCCGGCAGCTAAATAATTGATGAAGTCAGCGTACCATGGTGTAACACATATAGCTAAGGTGGTCTCTACCTGTTTATCATCTTTATTTTCTTCCAATGTAGCTATAAGTTTATCGTACGAGAAATCATCGTTGATCGATGTTCTTTCCGGTTCAAGATTTTCTAGTCTAGAGAGGTGATCTGCTACTACGTTTTCAGTTCCTTTCTTATCTTTGATTTCCAGATCGAATTCTTGTAGCAACAAGATCCACCTTAGGAGTCTAGGTTTAGCATCCTTTTTTGTTAAGAGGTACTTAATGGCGGCGTGGTCAGTGTAAACGATTATTTTAGCTCCGAACAAGTAAGAACGAAATTTATCTAGTGCAAATACTACTGCTAAGAGTTCTTTCTCGGTTGTGGCGTAATTCATTTGTGCTTCATCTAGAGTTCTACTTGCGTAATATATGACGTGAAGTTTTTTATCCTTTCGTTGTCCTAAAACAGCGCCTACGGCGTAGTCACTTACGTCACACATTATTTCGAATGGTTCATTCCAATCTGGGGTCTGCATTATTGGTGCGGAGATCAATGCTTGTTTAAGCGTTTGGAATGCTTCTAAACATTTATTGTCAAAGATGAATTCAGCATCTTTCGTTAAAAATCCGGTCAAAGGTTTAGTTATTTTAGAGAAGTCTTTAATGAATCGCCGGTAAAAACCGGCGTGTCCTAAGAAGCTTCGTACTTCTCTCACAGTTTTCGGAGGTTGAAGGTTTTCGATTACTTCTATTTTGGCTTTGTCTACTTCAATTCCTCTATTTGATATGATGTATCCTAAAACAATTCCTTCTTGTACCATAAAGTGACATTTTTCCCAATTAAGTACTAGGTTCACTTTTACACATCGCTCTAGAACTCTTTCTAGGTTTTCAAGACATTCTTCAAAGCTTTGTCCACATACGGAAAAATCGTCCATAAATACTTCCATGATATTTTCGAGAAAATCGGTGAATATTGCCATCATGCACCTTTGGAAGGTTGCGGGAGCATTGCACAAGCCAAACGGCATTCGTCGGTAAGCGAAGGTACCAAAAGGACATGTGAATGTTGTCTTTTCTTGGTCATCAGGATGAATTGGTATTTGAAAGAAGCCTGAGTAACCGTCTAGATAGCAGAAATGAGAATGTTTTGCTAATCGTTCTAACATCTGGTCAATGAATGGTAAAGGGAAATGATCTTTCCGGGTTGCTTTGTTTAGTTTCCTATAGTCAATGCACATTCTCCATCCCGATTCGATTCGTTTGGTTATAGTTTCTCCTTTTTCATTTTCAATAACTGTTATACCTCCTTTCTTTGGTACTACGTGTACAGGACTAACCCATTTGCTATCAGATATAGGATATATGATACCTGCCTCTAATAACTTTGTTACTTCCTTCTTCACTACCTCACTCAGAATCGGGTTTAGTCTCCTTTGATGATCCCTAGAGGTTTTACAGTCTTCTTCTAGCATGATGCGGTGCATACATATAGAAGGACTTATTCCTTTAAGATCGGTGATGTTGTATCCTAGTACGGTTGGATATTTTCTTAAGATATGTAGGAGTTTTTCGGTTTCGAGCTTTCCTAGGTCTGCATTAACTATTACTGGTCGTTCAAGTTCTAAGTCTAGGAATTCATATCTCAGATTTTTGGGAAGTGTTTTCAGGTCGAGGTTTGGTTTCTTAAGGCATTGCGCAGGATCCGATGTCATTGCTAAACATTGGTTAAGTTCGTCTTCTACACGATAGTCAAACAATTTGTCATTTTCTAACTCTGTTTCTTTTATGCATTCATCGATGATATCCATAAAGTAACATGTGTCATCTATTGCAGGTGCTTTCAAAAATTGGGAAAGAATGAACTCAATTTTCTCTTCTCCTACTTCGAAAGTGAGTCGTCCTCGTTTTACGTCTATGATCGCACCGGCGGTTGCTAAGAATGGTCTTCCCAATATAATGGGTGTAACTTCATCTTTTCTAATGTCCATAATTATAAAATCGGTTGGAATGTAGAATTGTCCTATGCGCACGGGAACGTTTTCAAGAATTCCTACAGGATATCTAACAGAACGATCTGCTAGTTGCACAGACATTTTAGTTGGTCTTAATTCTCCCATTTCCAGTTTCTTGCATATGGATAAAGGCATAACACTGATACCGGCTCCTAAATCGCATAGAGCCTTATCTATGACAAATTTTCCTATGTGACAGGGTATAGAGAAACTACCAGGGTCCTTAAGTTTTGGAGGCATATTCTGGATTATGGCGCTACATTGAGCAGTGAGTGTAACGGTTTCGCTATCTTCAAGTTTTCTTTTATTTGAAAGAATTTCTTTTAAGAACTTAGCATATGAGGGCATCTGCGTAATAGCTTCTGTAAACGGAATTGTGACGTTTAATTGTTTCAGTAGGTCAACAATTTTTTTAAATTGGCCCGCATCTTTGGTTTTAATAAGCCTTTGAGGGTAAGGGATAGGTGGTTTATAAGGTGGTGGAGGTACATAAGGTTCTTTCTTTTCTACGGTTTCCTTATTACTCTCTTCCTTTTCCTTAGGTTTACTTTCTTCCTCAGTTGACTTTTTAGAGTTTTGGTTTTCCATCCTTGGATCAGACGGTCCTTCTACTTCCGTTCCACTTCTTAATATGATTGCATGAGCGTGGCTTTTTGGGTTAGGTTGGGGTTGTCCAGGAAATGTACCAGTTGGGGCAGCAGTAGGCGCTTGTTGTTGAGCTACTTGTGAGATTTGTGTTTCCAGCATTTTGTTATGGGTGGCCAGGGCATCTACTTTACTTGCTAGTTGTTTAATTTGTTCGCTAGTGTGTATATTCTGGTTTAAGAAATCTTTATTGGTTTGCTGTTGAGAAGCTATGAAGTTCTCCATCATGATTTCCAAGTTGGATTTCCTAGGAACGTTATTGTTAGGTGTAGATGGGATCGACTTTTGATATCCCGGAGGTATAGCTGGGGCTTGATTTGGAGCTTGTCCTGGTGCGTATAACGCATTATTACTCTTATATGAAAAATTAGGATGGTTCTTCCAGTTAGAGTTATAGGTATGCGAGTAGGGATTTCCTTGAGCATAATTCACTTGCTCTACTTGAATTCCTGTTAGGAGTTGACAATCTGCAGGAGTGTGACCTTGGATTCCACAGACTTCGCAATTCTGAGTTGCGGCAACCACAGTGGCTGGAGGTGATACATTTAAACTTTCGATTTTCTGGGCCAGAGCATCCACTTTTGCATTAACATGATCAAGGCTACTTATCTCGTACATGCCACTTTTCGTTTGAGGTTTCTCTACCATTGTTCGATCGCTTCCCCACTGATAATGGTTTTGGGCCATGCTTTCGATAAGTTGATAAGCATCGGCATACGGTTTATCCATAAGCGCACCACCTGCGGCGGCGTCTATTGTTAACCTTGTGTTGTATAAGAGACCATTATAGAAGGTATGAATTACTAACCAGTCCTCTAAACCATGGTGTGGACAAAGTCTCATCATGTCTTTGTATCTTTCCCATGCTTCAAAAAGAGACTCGTTATCTTTCTGTTTAAATCCATTTATCTGGGCTCTCAACATAGCTGTTTTGCTTGGAGGAAAATATCGGGCAAGAAAGACTTTCTTCAACTCATTCCATGTTGTGACTGAGTTGGAAGGAAGAGACTGAAGCCATCTTCTAGCTTTATCTCTTAACGAGAAAGGAAAGAGACGAAGTCGAATTGCCTTTGAAGTGACACCATTAGCTTTAACAGTATCAGTGTATTGGACAAATACGGATAAATGAAGGTTTGGATCCTCGGTAGGATTTCTAGAGAATTGGTTCTGTTGCACTGCCTGTAGCAGCGAAGGTTTAAGTTCGAAGTTGTTTGCTTCGATTTCGGGTGGAGCAATACTAGAATGCGGCTCATCTTGCGATGGAGCGGCGTAATCTCGAAGAGCACGAGCTGGTTCTGCCATCTCGGGTATCGGCGAAGGAAGAAGATTTTTGAGGTCGGGCACTTCGATAGGAGGGAGATTGTTTGCAGCACGATATTCCAGAATTCGTCGTAAGACTCGGAGATATAGTTCAATGTCGTTGATTCGTAAGTAAAACGGCTCGCCTTGTGAGCGAGTGTGTGGTATACAAATCAACGAAAGAAAAAAAAAGAAAAAAAAGAAATGCCTTAGTCTCTACAACGTAACAGGAGAGTTACGATATCGACTAAATAAAAGTCCCCGGCAACGGCGCCAAAAACTTGATCGCGACTTTATGAGTCGATTTGGGGTACTAACTGCAAGTGCATAGTCCTATCGCGTAGTTTTAAAGAATATCGATCCCACAGGGACTTATGAATCGATATACCGTTTTCTAAGGTTACTTCGTAAAGCTAAGGCGGATGATACTTTGATTGTTTGGGGGAAAAGTAAAACTAAAACTAGATCTAAATTAAATATCAATTAAGCGGATATCGGTATGTAGTTCGTCGTAATTAGGTAATCAAATCTTCGTTGGTTTCTTGGTTTTAAAATAAATCTTTTCAGTAGACATTATTGATTAAAAGCCTTTTCTCAAACTCTCGCTCTGTTGAATAGACCATGACTTTATATTAACGTAGCTGTCACTTATTAGTTAAGTCCAAAATCACCTTTTGAAAACAACAGAATCTATAGAAACTTTCTTTAAGAAAACACTAACCGTTTAAACACCCTCGTCTCAAACCCTCGCTCTATTGACTTAGATTATATAATTAAACTTAAATGCTTAACTCTCGTTCTCACATTCAACCTTTAAAAATACTTTTTGAAAAAGATTAGAATTTAATTAACTCTAAAAATTGCTTTCGCCCTGATTTAGAATTAATGTCCAATTTACACTGTCCAGTTAAAAACTCAAACTTTCGTTCTATTGATTTTAACTTCTTTATGTCTTTTACTCTCGTACAAAAACTTTGGGATTAATGCTGTATATTGAGGCCATAAAAAGAGTGACTTTATTTTTAAATGAAATTAAACCAACTTAGTTTTGATTCCTTCATTCCGCTTACTTTACATACCGATATCTAAGTTAATTAGCCGGACATGCTAAACAGGTCTGAACAATCATCATGCTTAAACAAAACCATATCAGGCAAACAATATAAATAAACAGCAATGCAGAGCATATATAAATTAAAACAATAAATTAAAGAACCTGAATAATTAATAGCAATCTTGAACACTCCACCACAGACCGGTTGGATTTGTTCTTGAATTCTTCAATCGGACAGGAAAATAAAAGCGAAGGAATAAAATTCTAGGATCTAACGTAAGGTTAGATCTAGTAAAAGATACACAATAGTTTCCGGTGTAGAAACTATTGTGTGAAAAATTAATTTAGTGCTTACAAGATTGACTGGAAAAGAAAATAAAAATTGCAAATAAAGTAGAAAGTTGTAGAAAAGTAATGCTGTAAAATATGCTTGCACGGCGGAAAGAGACGGAGAGCTTCAGGGTTGGCTAAAAGCAACTATTTATATTAGTCTACTTTGTAACGGTTTCCAAAAGTCCTTTCCGTAAAATGGTCTTCACGTTCCAAGGGTCAAGCGTAAGAATAGGATTCAACGTGCCTCTGTTGCGCTTCTGGAGCCTAAAATATAGGAGAGGGGTGTTACGGGCGTCACACCATGTGTTACGCTCGTAACACAAGGTAGTAAGGCGTGACGCTCGTCACAGCTTGTGTGGCGATCGTCACAACTTCAGCGCTCCTGGCTTGTAATTGTGAGCTGGGCTTTTGCTTTCCTCATTTTTGCACCCCTTTTCTTCTTTTTTCACTTTTGCTTCAAATAAATTACCTGAGATAAATAGAAGGAAAAATACCAAGTAATCTCGAATAAAATGAAATAAATCCAAACAAATAATAATATAATTTAATTAAATCGAGTCCAAAAATGTGATATAATTTCATGTTATCATTAATATGCAAGGAAAATGAAATGTAAAGCTCAAGATCCAATGTACATCTTGTTTTGGTCAATCTGAGTATCAGAAGGAGGATATATAGGTATCTTTGATTAATGAAACCCTGCAGGTAGGCTCTATGGTTGCAAGTTTCTAGAGTCATAGACCCTCTTTGAGAATATCATCGCCTTGATAAAGAATTATCATACATGGATACTCTCAAGACAATCTCTTCTAGGGGAGGTCTCCGTATCAACCCCATGAGGCATACATCTCGCAGATCAATACTACACAACCATCGACTCCAAGGTTAGAAAAAGGTCCCTAGAGTCATGGATCCTACTTGAAAATATTGTCGTCTTGATGAAGACTCATCAGACAATAATACCTCCATGAGGGTTTACTATAGGTGGGGTCCTTGTACCATTCCAATGACACATACACCTTGCAGGAAAATACTACATAACCACCATCTTAATCCTAAGTTTTTCTCAAACTCAGGTGTAAAGTCGATCTCACACAGTGCCAATAATCAGTGCACCCCATAGTTCCATGAGAACCAACATTGGATAGCAGTAGTAACACTAAAGAGATAGAGAAAATAAAGCTGAAGAAAGCAAGTAAAAGAAGCTAATGTTCCTCACAAATCAAACTAAATTAGGCTTGACTCTCTATTTGAAGTGTCTCCCCAGCAGAGTCGCTAGTTGTCGTGGAACGAAAAATGTACCTAGAGCGCTTGCAAGCTCGAGATGTATAACAGAGTCACCACCTAACTTTATTTATTACAAAAGGAAAGAGAAAATATCAATAAAACCCTTAAAAGAAAAAAAAATGTTCTTCACAACCAAATTCGGGTTCAAGAGTCGATTATGCGAGGGGAAGATATTAGCACCCCTCACATTTGTTATACTCAATGGGAACAATTTAGTTATATTTGTGAATATAATGTTAGCACATGTTATTTATTTTCTTATGATTATTGAAATGTTGAAAAGGAAAAAGAAAAGGTCTCAAAAAGGTTTTTATTAGGGTGTTTTACAAGATTGCGAGTCTTGCTCCTACACATCCTCGGGTGTGATGTGGAATTCAAAGCTACGTAGTTCTGAGAAAGACAAAGATGTTTTTGGTTTTTTTGTTACAGTGTTTGATGAGACGTTCAATCTCACCCCTACTTGGATGATTTTAATGAACGAATGTTTAGGTTACACTGCAGCGGTTAAACATTGCTTGTATGCTCGCGCACGGATGGCTTAATCATTAGTTTGTATCGCGGTAGAAAGGATCTTGTTTGATCGCGTTCTAGTCGCGTATATGAGGCTTAAATGTTTGTTTTTATAACGGTTGTAAGACCCCAATTTTGACCCTAAGATCCCTCATGGCACCATTACGTTGCATTTGCATAGCCTCAAGGATCATAAGCATCTTGGTTCCCTTTGCCTTTAGATTGGGACCTCTTGTGAGTGGTTTGAGATCACCAAGCATGTTTGAATTGTATATTATTGTTTTTCTCATTTTATTTACTAACTCAAAAAGCACAAAAATATGTCACTAACATTTCTTGTTTGTAGTTTGAGCAGTCACAAGATCAAAAGCTTCTAGGAGATCCTTTGTGCAATGATATGATCAAGAGAAGATGAAAGAAAGCATGGTAATGGTTCCCAAAGCTCCCATCCATCAAATATGTCTCCCAAGAATCTCAATTCATCATTTTGATCAAAGCAAATCAAAGGGCTTGAGGTTTGTTTTCCAAGGAAACCCCAATTCATCTATTCATCAACTGTGCCTTGCTCATGAAGCAACCTCAACCCATGGTCAAATACAATCAAGGTAAGTTCTTTAATTCATCATTTCATGCATATTTGAATTTATTTTAGTGTCCTCAATCATCCATTCATCAAGATATGAGGTGTGGACTTGAGAAGTTGATCAGTCAATTCATCTAACTATTTTGAAATGCACTGAGACCTAACTTTCTATGTGTTGGTAAAATGGAGATGACCCCAAGATAAAACATGTTCTTAAGAATAATATGAACAACTTTCATGTTCATCAAAAATTGATTTCAAGCTTGTAAGGTCATCATCCATTCCAAGACATTATAGGTCATTTTGACTGAAACCCTAATTTTGGGTCAACTTCCCAAGAACATAACTCATTCATTTTTCATGATTTTTAGGTGAGACTTAATGCATTGGAAATATTAATGTGTCTACTTAAAATTTTATGTTGAGAAAAATTGCAAAATCTCAAAATAAATACATGTGATAATGCCAAACATTATAGGTCACTTTGGACCAAATGCATTGAAATGTGAAAAAGTCCAACTTCAAGTGCCCATAACTTCTTCATTAAAAATCTAAATGATGAAAACTTTAAGTCCAAATTGATTTTCTTGAAAAGATATACAACTTGCATGTTGAAGATTTTATCATTTGGAGCTTGTATCATTGAAATAGAAGGGCTTGAACATTGGCCAATTTTGGAAACTTCACATATGCATGTTTTGCACCCTACACTTCAAGCTCAAATTTCACTAATTTCCAAGGCCCAATTGGAGTTTTGATCAACATAGCATTTGTTCCTTATGCAACAATCTTTCTAACCATTACTCATAAGGTTGCATTTAGAGTTTGGAAGCATCATTTTCGAAGACATGAAGAATTAGGTGCATTTTTGGAAATTCATTTCAAACACATTGCATGAACCATTAACATTCAATTTTCACGTCCACTTCTCATTTGGTGATGTATAGCAATCAATTCCAATCAGAATTGGGCCCTCCATGCGCCTGTACAGGCCCATGCATGGAGGCCCCCTTCTCCCATGCACACGAGTTAGCTCATGCATTCAGCTATCTCCATCTATAAATACCATGCCTTGCCTTCACAATTCTTCAATCTAAAGGCGCCTAAACCTCTATTGAACTCAAAACCCAACCCTCACCAAAGGAACTTTTCACTTTCTTTCAAAAAATTCAGATCTGAAATTCAATTGCATCGATCGAATTTTAAGATCCATAGTTCCTAAACCTTCTTCATTTTGATCCATAGAAGCTTCTGTTTGCAAAAGGAATCAAAGATCGTGACTCAATTCTTCACAATCCAAAGGTTTTGCTCAACTGCATTTTGCTTCGAAACACCTCATATACTGCTCCATTTGCCTTGATTGTGTGTTGTCTGAAGTCCTCTGCAAAGAGGCATCATTATTGTGTTCTTAATTGTTGAAATTAAACAAGTTCAGTTGAACACCACCAAAGTTCCATCTCTGATTTCTCTCTCAATAGGGATCTAGAGTGGAATTGAGTGGCATAGGAGTGATGTACATCACTCCACCTTTCATTTGATACCTGGATCGTGCATTTTGGTGCACATTTACTCTTCTGCAATTTTTGAGCTCTCACCGGAGCTAGCCAGAGAAGACGGTGGCGCTGGCCACCGTCTGGTCTCCAGATCCAATCATGGTCGTCCATGTTCATTTCCAGATTAGATCTAGGTCTCTCATTGTTATGACTTTTTATTAAATAGCGTGTGGTTGCATTGCCTTTGGAACACGTTGGGCACGCGCTTGTGGATGCTTGGATCTTCCAGCTCAAGTAAGGAGCTCAGATCTAGGGCTCACGCTTTTCCATCTTTTTTAATTCTGATTTTAATTTCTATTTTATTTTTTAATTCCATTTCATTTTCTAAAATCCATATCTCTTTCATTATTGGTCCAAAAAGTATGGGACCAATTGCATTATTTCTCTTTTAATTTCTAGTTTCTAAAAATGATTTTTAATATTTTTATTTTATTATTTGCTATTTTTTAATAATTTTCTCTTTTCTGGTTATTTTTAATTCATTTTAAATAGTTTTTGATATTCAAAAAATACAAAAATATTTTCTCAACCTCTTTGAATGATGATAGATCTATGAAAAATATTCTCATCAATTTATTAATTCATTTGAGATTTATTTGAGATTTTAATTCAATTAGGTTATTTTTATGCATTTTTAAATGTATTAAAATAGTTTCTGACTTCTAAAAATGCTGAAATTTTTTGTCAAACTTTGTTTGACCTTGTTGAACTTGGGATAATTCACTTGGATTTTCAAAGTTGATTTGAAGTGAGTTTGAAGTTTGACCCTTCTTTAATATTTTAATTCAAGTTTTATTTTAAATATTAAAAATGCCAAAAATATTTTGTTTATTTCTTGACTTCCAATCTTCATCTTGCTTCTGTTTTCTATTGTTTGACCTTGATCTTCCCTATCTTTGGTCAACATTGGTTGATTGGTACATTTCATTTCATTTAATGCACTTTAATTCTTCATTTCTATTCTTCATCCTCTTCTTCTTCTTTTCTTTTTGATCAATGAGTTAAAGGTTGATGGTTAGCATTGATTAGGGAGGTTTAATCTTCTTTGATTCAAATCTAATTCATCTTGATCAATCATCAAGTGAATGGCTTTGCATTAAGGATAGATTGCTTTCTAAATCATGCAAAGGACTTAAACCAATACAAGATCATTTCTCATCTTCTTTTTGGCATGGCAAGTTGTTGGAGTTTGATTCACTAATCAAGACCTCTAACTTGTGTTGTTGCCTACATTATTATTGACCGGCCTCAGATAGTTGTGACTTCTACATAAGTCAAATTACGATTGCTTAACATAGCGCTAAATTTGCCTTATGGCACACTAACTACTAACACTAACCATTAACCATTAACATTTACTTTTTGCTCTTTACACTTATGCATTTTACCATTCTTGTAGATATTACTCATTTGCTTTTCCCCTTTGCTCACTTGAGCACATGTTTATGTTAATGCAATTTGCCTTTTGCTCACTTGAGCACATAATTGTGTATATACTATTGTGTTTGTGTTTTGTTTTGATTGTTGTGGACCAAATGCAAAGAAATGGACAAATGGACTTAGTTTCTAGGACATTCCCTATGCAAAATTGGAGTAAAAGGACTTTAACGTTGAAAATGGATTAGAAGGACCAAACCTCTAAACTCACTCTTGTCCATTCTTGATTTGCTTCATAAAACCTTTTGATGTGTGTGCTTTTATGCTAGGGAATTCTATGAGAGCTCAAATTGAAGAACCATTGCCATGTTCATCCAAAGTGAAAGATACAAGATACATTGAGGATCTTTTAAGAGGCTTGTTTGATTGTTTTGATGGTTTGAGCTTACTATTATTTTGCTTACATATTCCAAAGGATGGGAGCTACTTGGATCATCAATATGATCTCAAGACAGGAACTCCATTTGTGGTTTTGCTTCTTATCCCTTATCTCTTGTATGATTAGGACTTTAGCGATTCTTCTTCTTCCCCCCACTCTAACCCAGGCCAAAACTTTTGTGCAAACATTTAACACCTCTTTTCAAACATTAGAAACCTAAGCCTTATGCTTTTGATTTTCAAACTTTTTTATAACACTTATTTTGAATTGAACTTCTAAATCAACTTTGACCATATTTTGTACATACTTTTCATTAGTAAATATAAGTCATTCAAATAATTTTGTGGTTTCAATGGCCACTTTCTTAATCAAAACTTTTCATAACCTTTAGCTATTAGGTTTGAGTTATCCTTGAAGTAGATGTAATACTAACTTATATCCTTAGTGATGGACAATGAGTCTTCCATGCTTGTTATAGGGTTAACCCCTCACTAGCATGTTGAAGTTATCCTCACATGGTGGATTTGTGGTTTTAGGTTAAGTTTTCTCCCTTGGATAACAAAAGACCTTAAGGCTTTTGGACCAATCAATTCACCAACTCATTTTGAGATTTTTACCCCGAACTACGAGGTTTTGATCCTAATCTTTTTTAAGATGGTACGTAGGCAATGGGTTTATCCATCCAAACATAAAATGTAAATAATTTGTATATTCTCTTCTCATCTCTTCAATCATGTTTGCACAAACAAATTTTCACAAAACACCAACCTTACAACAAATGTGAAAAGGCATCCCTAGGAGTACCTAGGATGTTTTGGATGCTTAAAACCTTCCCATTGCATAACCAACCCCCTTACCCCGATCTCTGACATTTTTACTAGTTTTTGATTCGATAAAACTTTTAGGTTTTTGTTCACTTTCTAACCATTCCTTTGGATAAATAAATGTGCGGTGGCGACTCGACTTGTATAGTTTACCTTGGATTTAGTCAATATCTCTAATGGTAACGAATACCCCGCTACAGAAAAGTGGCGACGCTGCTGGGGAGATTTTGCCTAGTGGGTTTTGCCTACTTTTCATTTTTGTTGTATTGTTGTGTATATTATTCTTGTGATATATTTTTGTGCAATTTGGGATTACTGTATTGTATGTAATGATTGAATTGCTTGAATATTAATTCCTTGTATGCTTGGTGATCTTTGTGAGATGATTTCTGTACCCGAACTCGAGTGCACTTAGGATAGGAGAATGGCATAGTCTTGTTGACTTGTGTGGACTTATTCCTTAGCAAGTTGACTTGCAAGCCCATTCACTTGGTGGAGGTTATGTTGGGATCAATAATATCACATAAGTAGTTGTGGTTAGACATTACTCTTTCCAATATAGACCTTAGAAGCCAATGACCTTAGTTTACCAAGCCCATCTTGGCCTATTCTTAGGATGTAGTGCGAAAGTCGTTCAAATGTAAGATTTGATACGATTGTTACGCGATACTACACTTATAAGAGTCTCTCTTGAGAATATTTTTGGAATACGAGTAGTCGTCTCTCCGATAATATCCGAAAGATGGGATGATGACTATGGGAACCTCTTGTAGAACATGTTTGACAGGTTTAAACCCTAGTACACTCCCTTTGGGTGGTTCTTAAATGAGACTCCATGCTCGTGACTTTCAACAAACCTTTGATTCATGGTTGATCCGTTCTTGTATTCTTAATATCAATGGGACTTGGGTGTTGATAAGGTGTAAACCATAATCCACCAAAATGGATGATTGATATTAAGGATGACATGATCCATACCATGACCTTTGTTTGGTGTGTTTTGCTTGATCCTTGAGTGTGATTGTTGCATTCATGCATTCATGCACCCATCTGCATCCATATCATCAAAATAATGAGAAAATCTTCAAGGAACTTAAGAGGTCTATTTGCAAATTTTCAGATATGGAAAGACAAAGAAGGAATACAAAGAAGTACAATTTCAGACAACCCGACTTGAAAGAGCTAAGGAATTTGACATCCTATGTATTAGATCCCTTGGGTTTCAAGGCTCGTTTTGGAAAGCTTCTATCTGTTCTGAATACTCAAGAGGACGAAGGATTGATGAGTGTATTGGTGCAGTTCTATGATCCCTTGTACCGTTGCTTCAAATTTCCGGATTTCCAGCTTTTGCCCACGCTTGAGGAGTATGCCTATCTTGTGGGTATACCTATTCTAGACCAGTTGCCGTTAGGTGGTTTAGAGAGTGTTCCTACTTCTCAAGAGATAGCTGATATGTTACATATAGATGAATCTCTGGTTGGTGCTCATATGACTACCAAAGGTGGAAAACAAGGTCTCCCTTCTGAGTTCCTCATTGCTCAAGCTACTATGTATGGGAAGGCCATGAGTGAGGACGCCTTTGAGGCCATATTTGTACTTCTCATCTATGGGCTGGTGTTATTCCCCAACATCGACAAGTTTGTAGATGTGAACGTTGTTAGGATTTTCTCTACTCTTAATCGCGTTTTGACTCTGTTGGGTGACACTTACTTTTCTTTGCATATGAGGAATGCAAATGGTGGTGGTACCATTGTGTGTTGTTTGCCTCTGTTGTACAAGTGGTTTATTTCGCACTTGCCTCAGACGGTCGCCTTCAAGGAGAACAAAGGATGTCTACGGTGGTCCACGAGACTTATGTCTCTCACCAATGATGATATCTCTTGGTATAACCGTGTGTATGATGGTGTGCAGATCATCGACTCTTGTGGTGAATTCTCCAATGTGCCTCTTCTTGGTACATGTGGTGGAATTAACTACAACCCTATTTTGGCACGTCGTCAGCTTGGGTTCCCCCTAAAGGATAAACCCAATAACATTTTGTTAGAGGGTGTGTTCTTCCAGGAGGGTAAAGATCCCCAAGGCTTGAAGGGCAGGATGGTCCGCGCTTGGCGCAAGATCCATAGGAAAGGAAGGAAGGAGCTCGGTCCGAAGAACTGTATCGCTTTGATGCCTTATACTTCTTGGGTGAGGAAGAGAGCTTCTGAGTACCTCATGCCTTACGAGTATCGGAGACCTACACCTTTGGTAGTGGTTGGGCCTTCAACCCTCCCTGACCAAGGAGTAGAGGAGTTGAGAGACGAAGACTGTTCACGTGCTTGGATCCGTGAACGAGAAGAGTTGCTTTAGCAGATCAAGGAGAAGGACGCTTTGATTGAGTTCCTCAAGCACCAGGTTATTGATGATCCTGATGATGCATGGACTTCTCAGCTTCCTCAGTCTTCCATGTTTTGGAAGAGGAAGTACGATCGACTCGCCAAGGAGAAGGCAGACATGGAGGCAGCCTACGAGAAGGAGGTGAAGAGGCTTCGTGCATCTTATCTACCAGTCTCTCGAGCTTTAGATGATTGCTTCTAGGGTTTCATAGTGTCATACGGTGAACTGACTTAGTGTGTTTTTGCTTCGGAAAGCAAATGTCGCGGATAGCAAGAGTCGCCACCGACTTTTCTTTTATCCAATAAGGAAAGGCGGAAAAGAACAGGAAAGACCTTGATTAGATTTTGGGTTTGGGAGGTGCATTATACAAAGGGAAGGTGTTAGCACCCTTTGTATCCATGGTTATCCATGGGCTCTTAATTGCTTAATCACTTATGTTTTTCTTGTCCGAAAAAGTGTTTGAGAATTGTTTAGAAAATGTTTTGAAAAGAGAGTTTAACTTTGTAATGATTCTTGTACGAATGTATACAAAGTATTTATCTCGTTTAATTTTGAAAGTTGTTTAGAAAAATATAACTTGGCAATGATTCTAGTACGAATGTATACCAAGTGGTGATTTTCTAATAGATGTTTTGCAAAGTGTGAGGTGTGAAAAGTATTTTAAGTTGTGAGTCAGCATTTAAGAGTTATACCTAACCAAGGTCTTTATAGGTATTTCCTATCCTTAGAAGGGTAAAACTGTCCTTACTATTGAGAAGTAAGTAGTCTTATCCTTTGGATGTAAGGGACATCGTAGGGTCATCGATTGGTCATTGAAGGCAACATTTGTAAGGATACCTTAGCATTCGAAGGGACGATCATCATTTAACCGTAGGCTACCACGAAGGGTCATCGAGGGACAAAGTCATGTATTCGAAGGCAACATTCGAGGGACTATGATGATTTAACCGAAGGGTCTTTGCTAAGGGTATCCCCACATTCGCAGGACATGACCGTAATATTGTAAGGCAACAAAGAGAGGGTCAAGATCATATATTCAAAGGCAACATTTGTAATCAGTTAGGTAATTAGGATGAATCTCCACAAGGGTATCCCACCAATAAAGTGGAATACCTAGCAAGCTACCTTCTTCGGGAGTATGTGAGCCCTCACAAAATTCAGCAAACAGGTCAGAATACCAAATTGGGTGCGATCAATAGTTGCACCGAACAAAGGAATCGCAACAGTAAAAATGTCAGGCAAATAATACATAGCTATGATAGAACATGTCAGATAAGCACAGAACAGGATGGAAAAAAAATCAGCGATTGTCATGTTCGCTACTGCCTCGCCTAGCGAAGGCTTGGCGAACACTCACTACATTTTTGCTTAGCGATGTGCTAGCGAACGGCTGCGGGTTTTGAGTTTAATAACAGTACGATTTTAGCAAGCTCCAAACCCTATGGCATCCATTACAAAAATTACATGGTTAAACATTCAAGACATCCATGCATACTTAAATCCACATGCAAAACCTAAGATACATTTATAAATTCAATCATAATGCCACATGTAAATTGGGAGCATAAAACGGTAGTGGTAGTGCAAACCTGTTTGCAATTGAATTACAATGTTGAATTGGCATATCACTCTTAGGGTTGGTGCCAGATTGAGTTGGGCAGAGGTAACCTTTGTGCAGATGAGTTTCCTTCAGGGTTTCCTTTAGGGTTGTTCTGAATTCTCTTGGTTAGCCTCCAGGGTTTTTCCGGTTGCCTCTGTTAGGGTTTGCTCGTTCCCTCTCTGTCCACCGTCTGTCCCCTCTCTCTGAATGAGGTCTTGGTATTTATAATAGTTTTTGTGACCTAATGGGCTCAGAATGAAGCCCAAAATTTCTGGTATTCGCAAGCTTCGCTAGGCGAGTGGTGCAGCGAAGAGTTCGCTAGGCGAAGGATTTTGCTCGCCTAGCGAGCACGCCAACTTAAGTCATTTTCTGGATTTGGCCACCTGTGTGCTGGGTCTTTGTTCCTTTAAGATCAATGTCTTGAAAAATGAGTTGGAGTGCCTTGAAAAATGTCTTACAAGATTAATGGGCAAATTTTGGGGTATGACAGCTGCCCCTGTTCAATATTCTTAAACCGAGAGAGTCAGAATGGTATGTACGCCATTCGTGGTCTGGAGGTGGAAGATTATTGAACACTTAGAATGCCCCAAATATTTGCGCTTGTTAATTAAAAGTTAGTCTTTATGGAGATGGGCTTAAAGATGCCATCCAGAAAGTTTGATGATGAGAGCTTCAGAGTGCGTCGTACATCAGACCAATCTGAAGACATGGGTGTCATACTGGGCCTTACGCTAGACCGTATAATGAGTCATCCTGATGAGATAAGGATCCAAATGGGTCATACGCTGCTGGGGATAAAGGATCAGAATGGATCATACGCTAGATCGTATCTGAATTGCAGAATGAACCGTCTGTTAGGCTGCATCTGGAGAGGTAAAGATCAGAATGGATCGTACGCTAGATCGTATCTGAGTAGCAGAATGAGCCGTCCATTAGGCGGGTGACTTCACTGGGGATGGAAGATCAGACCGGATCATACGCTAGATCGTATCTGAGTAGCAGAATGAACCGTTCGTTAGGCTGTATCTGGAGAAATAAAGGTCAGAATGGATCGTATGATAGATCGTATTTGAGTAGCAGAATGAGCCGTCCGTTTGGCTGTATCTGATGATAAAAGGTAGTCGTACGCTAGACTACACTTCAGAATGTACCGTACGCTAGGTAGTTTCTGAGGAATAAAGATCAGAATGGATCGTACGCTAGATCGTATCTGAGTAGCAGAATGAGCCGTCTGTTCGGCTGTATCTGATGATAAAAGGTAGTCGTACGCTAGACTACACTTCAGAATGTACCGTACGCTAGGTAGTATCTGAGGGGATGAACATCCAAATGGGTCGTACGCTAGACCGTATTGGAACAGTTGAAGGAACCATACGTTAGGCTGAATCAGAATGAACCGTCCATTAGGCTATATCTGATAATATTTGTATATGTTGTATTTGCAATAAATGTTTGGGATGGGCTTAAAGATGCCATCATTAGGAGGATGTCAGAATGCTCATCAGAATGAACATCCATATGGATTATATCTAAAAGATGTATTTGAATCTTGAATGTAATCGATAAAGATATTCGTCTGAATGGATCTTTATTTTGACTGTATCAGGAGGATAATTAACCTGAAAAATAAAGTTAGCTTCGTGCCATGTCATGATGCATGAGATGTTTTATGCTTTCGAAAATAAATGCGAACATTGCATGCATGTATATGATGCGAAATGATGCATGAATGAATTATGCGTCTGAGAATTTTTGCCAGGGGAAAATAAATCCCCATATTCTGGTTGGAGATATTTGTATTGATGACCCTTTCTTAGCTAGGGGTATTTGATTTCTTGTCTGATGGTAGAAATATTCACCAGGACCTGGCTGGGGGATAAAAGAGATGACCAGTCTGTCTAGTAATGCCAATTTCTTCTGGGAAATAACTGGTTTTGCTGGGGAATAGGATTAGCAATTGGATTCATCGGAAAGCACGGTTAGACTTTATCCTCGACCCTAAAGTCTTTTAGTAATTGCTATTCCTATTTTATGCATGTATTTTTGGTAAACATCAATCATGCTCAAACGCATATATTAATTCGAATTAAATCAATGGAGGTTTATGCAAACAAAACAGAGAAAGTAAAACAAAAGCATCTTTTTGGAAATAAAATTGTATCGATTTTGAAAGAGGGCCTATAAACAGGCAATTTGAGTACAAGGAGACAGAGATCCTAGTAATAGGAAATTGTCAAGAAAACAAAGAAAAAGCTATGAAGAAAAAGTCTTATTGATTTTAATTTCACTACTGTCATTATGTCTTCAAGCCTCTCATCTCATGTTGTCGGATAGAAGTGATTGGCTTGTTCAGTCCCTTTGACTTGGGTGAAGCTGACCTAGAACGGGACATAGTCATACGCTTTAATCCCTAATTTTTGCCTGGACCGCCTTTTCAGGTTTTCAGTCCACCAGGATACCCTTTCTTGCCCAAGCCGCCTTTTCAGGTTTTCGACTTGCCGGGTGTACATTTTTATATGTTTATCCCTAGTTTTTGCCCGAACCCTTTTGGTTCGCCGGGATGCCCTTACTTTTGCCTAGATACGTGGACCTAGCGGGTCTCTTTTATGCGTAGTATTTTTTAACTATGTCTGCGTTCATGGGATGTGGGAAGTCTTCGCCATCCATTGTAGCAAGCATCAAGGCTCCACCAGAGAATACCTTCTTAACTACAAACGGCCCTTCATATGTGGGAGTCCATTTGCCTCTAGAATCACCTTGTGGTAGAATGATACGCTTTATTACCAAGTCGCCAATTTGATATACCTGTCTCTTGACTTTCTTATTAAACGCCTGGGTCATGCGCTTCTGATATATCTGTTCATGACAAATAGCCGCGAGTCTCTTTTCATCAATCAAATTTATCTGATCGAGTCGAGTTTGAATCCATTCATCTTCCTTTAAGCCTGCATCTTTCATAATTCTCAGAGAGGGAATCTGAACTTCCACTGGTAAAACGGCTTCCATTCCGTAGACTAAAGAAAAAGGCGTTGCCCCTGTCGAAGTGCGTACTGAAGTGCGATAACCATGAAGAGCAAAGGGTAACATCTCATGCCAGTCTTTGTATGTTACTGTCATCTTTTGTATGATCTTCTTAATATTCTTATTGGAAGCTTCTACGGTGCCATTCATCTTTGGTCAGTACGGAGAAGAGTTATGGTGTTTTATTTTGAACTGCGTGCAGAGTTCAGTAATCATCTTGTTATTCAAATTAGTACCATTGTTAGTGATAACTCTTTCAGGGATACCATACCGACAAATAAGACTATTCTTGATGAACCGTGCCACCACATTCTTGGTGACAGAAGCAAATGAGGCTGCCTCTACCCACTTCTTAAAATAATCAATAGCAACAAGAATGAAACGATGTCCATTAGAAGCAGTAGGTTTAATCTCTCCAATCATATCAATTCCCCACATTGCAAAGGGCCAAGGTGTTGTCAACACGTTCAATGGAGTAGGAGGTACATGTACTTTGTCCGCATAGATCTGGCACCTGTGGTAAGTTCTGGAGTGATGGTGGCAATCAGCTTCCATGGTAGACCAATAATACCCTGATCTCAGAATCTTCTTGGCCATCGTATGTCCACTAGAATGAGTCCCAAAAGTACCGTCGTGTATGTCTTCCATAATCCTTTCTGCTTCCCTTTTATCCACACAGCGAAGCAAAGTCGAATCATGATTACGTTTGTATAATACTCCATTACTCAAAAAGAATTTAGCGGAGAACTTCCTCAGAAACATTCTGTCATTGATGGATGCCCCCTCAGGGTATTCTTGAGTTTCTAGATATCTTTTTACTTCGTGGAACCAAGGTTTCTCTTCTAGTTCATAAGTATTCAGTTCATAACAATATGATGGCTCATCTAGTCGTGCAATGGTGATCATGGGAGCTTCATTGTCCCATCTGACTCTGAACATAGATGACATGGTAGCTAATGCGTCTGCCAATTGATTCTCTTCTCGTGGAATATGTTCGAATGTAATCTCTTCAAAGTATGGGATTAATGTCAACACCCGCTCTCGATAAGGGATGAGATTCGGATGTTTAGTGTCCCATTCTCCTTTGATCTGACTGATTACTAAGGCTGAGTCTCCGTACACACTCAAAAACTTGATTTTCAGGTCTATAGCAGCCCTGAGTCCCAAAATACATGCTTCATACTCATCCATATTGTTGGTACAGTCAAAACATAATCTAGCAATGAAAGGCGTATGGCAACCCCTAGGAGAAATAATTACAACACCAACACCATTGCCCAACGCATTAGAAGATCCGTCAAACACCATAGTCCATCGGGATCCCAGTTCGGGTCCTTCATCTGGTCCAGGTTCTTCATAACCAGTAACAAGCATGACATCCTCATCTGGGAACTCACAATTCATAGATTGGTAATCATCAACTGCTTGATGAGCCAAATGATCAGCTAACACGCTTCCTTTGATGGCTTTCTGAGTAGTATATTGGATATCATACTCTGTTAAAATCATCTGCCATCTTGCTATTCTTCTGGAGAGGGCAGGTTTCTCAAATATATATTTGATAGGATCCATCTTAGAAATCAATAAAGTGGTATGATTCAACATATACTGTCTTAGTCGGCGAGCAGCCCAAGCCAAAGCACAGCAAGTTTTCTCGAGCAATGAGTATCTTGTTTCACAGTCGGTAAACTTTTTGCTAAGGTAGTATATGGCATGCTCTTTTCGACCGGACTCGTCATGTTGCCCCAACACACACCCCATTGAATTTTCTAACACGGTCAAATACATGATTAGAGGTCTTTCTTCAACTGGTGGCATCAGAATTGGAGGTTCTTGGAGATACTTCTTGATTTTGTCAAAAGCATCTTGACATTCATCATTCCATATCATATCTTGATTTTTCCTCAGTAATTTGAAGATGGGTTTGCAGGTAGCAGTCAAATGGGAGATAAATCGGGCAATGTAATTCAAGCGTCCCAAGAAACCTCTGACTTCCTTATCCGTACGGGGAACTGGCATTTCTTGAATAGCTCTCACCTTAGCCGGGTCAACCTCAATTCCTTTACCACTGACAATAAAGCCCAAGAGTTTACCGGATCTTACTCCAAAGGTGCATTTGTTCGGGTTCAATCTCAACTTGTATTTCTTCAACCTCTCAAACAGTTTGTATAAATGATCGAGATGTTCTTCTTCAGTATGAGATCTGGCTATCATGTCATCCACATATACCTCTATTTCATGATGGATCAGGTCATGGAACAAAACCACCATAACACGCTGGTATGTTGCCCCTGCATTCTTTAAACCGAATGGCATTACTTTGTAACAGAAAGTGCCCCATTGCGTCACAAACATAGTTTTCTCCATGTCTTCAGGTGCCATCTTAATCTGGTTATAACCTGAGAATCCATCCATGAATGAGAATACCGTGTGTTGAGCGGTGTTATCTACCAGAACATCAATGTGCGGAGGTGGAAAGTCATCTTTGGGACTTGCTTTATTCAAATCTCTGTAATCTACACACATTCGCACCTTACCATCTTTCTTTGGCACTGGTACCACATTAGCAACCCATTGAGGATAAGAAGTAACAGCCAGAAAACCTGCATCAAATTGTTTCATAACCTCGGCTTTGATTTTCTCAGACATTTCAGGACGCATGCGACGAACCTTTTGCTTAACAGGACGACAATCTTCCTTCATTGGCAAACGATGCACTACTATATCAGTATCCAGTCCTGGCATGTCTTCATAAGACCAAGCAAAAAATCTCTATATAGTCATGTAACATCTGAATCAATCTTTCTTTGACGCTGTCTCCCAAGCCTGCTCCTATTTTGACTTCTTTCTTGTCTACAACAGTACCCAGATTTACAGTTTCAATTGATTCCTCATGCGGCTGTATAGTCTTTTCTTCTTGCAGTAACAATCTGGCAAGCTCGCCAGGTACTTTACAATCTTCCTCACTTCCATCCTCGGCTTGGTAGATCGGATTTTCAAAGTCATAATGAACAGTAGCAGAATTATTATCAACAGGATCTAGAGTGGATATGGATCTGCAATTTGTTACGTGAGTGTGTGTAAGAAAGCATAGCTTGTTTAAAAGATGACAGGAAAGATAAAGAGCGCAATATTTGAATGCAAAAAGTCCATTGATTTATTGAATGTGGATATGCTTATGAAAATGACAAAACCCTTAACAAATTAGCTATTTGTGCCCCGGGCATAGACACAATGCTTTAAGAAGTTCAATTGTAAAAAATTAACAATTTGCAACACTAAAATAGGCAATAACAATTACTCCTGACTAAAGGAAATCGGGATAGTGTCTTCATCCTTCCAATTATTGAGTCCGTCACCAATTGTTGGGAAAATCCAGCTATCCAAGTCGTAATCGCTATCAGCATCTTCTACAATATTAATCTGATCTTTAACTACCTTTTCAGAGCTAAATCCCAGGCCAAATCTATCAGACTTGTACGGTACGTTGATCAGTTGACCCCAGCCAGTACGACCACCATCTTCGACCACGGCTTGAGCGTCTTTCAGAGAAGTCATGGAAGGAGGAGCACGAATAACCTTGGGCACACGGGAAGTTGGCTTAAAAACAGGACTGGTCGGAGGAACTACTTCAAATGACTGAGAAGGAGTCTCAAAGAATTCGCCATCCATCTCGACGTATCTGAAGGTATGCACACTGCTGACAATATACTCTTCTTCTCCATACACAGTGACAATCTTACCCTCTATTGGATACCTCAGCTTTTGATGGAGAGACGAAGCTACAGCACTTTCCCCATGAATCCAAGGGCGTCCCAGCAAGCAGGAATAGGCAGGACGAATGTTCATTACGTGAAAGGTAGTGTTGAAGACTTGAGGTCCTATCTTGATAGGGAGAACCACTTCACCATGGACAACGCTCTTCGCACCATCGTAAGCACGCACCACAACGTCACTAGGTTTCAGTTCAATGCTTTTACAATCCAGTTTATCGAGCACAGCTTTCGGTAGCACATTCAAAGAAGAGCCATTATCGATCAATACATGAGATAAGGTGATCCACTTACACTCAATGGAGATATGTAGAGCTTTATTGTGATTCTTTCCTGCTGGTGGCAGGTCAGCATCGAAAAATCCTAGGCCATTGTCAACAGCCAAGTGAGCAACATAATTTTCGAACTGATCGACGGATGTCTCCTGAGGTACACGAGCGGTCTTTAAGAATTTTATCAATGCATTGGCATGAGATTCAGAAGATAACAACAAGGATAACATCGAAATTTTAGACGGAGTATGCCCCAACTGTTCTACCACATCAAAATCACTCTTGCGGATGATTTTCAGCATTTCTTCCATTTCCTGTTTGGCAACATCTTCGGTAGTAACTTCGACTGGTGTCTTTGACTGAGAAGGACTGATTATTGGTTCCTTTTCTCGAGTTTCGGGGACGGAAGGTGATATTTTTGGAGAAAAGATCCTTCCGCTTCGAGTAATTTTACTAGTCCCAACAATGTCAACGTCATTAGAATTAGCAGAATTATCATCTTGCTTTATGTCGTGGATGTAAACATCACCTCCATAATTCCACGGAATGGCTTTGCTTGAGGAATACGGTACTGGGCCAGGTGCGGTAATAATTAGGGGAACTACCTTGGGCTCAGCAGTAATCTTCACAGGCACTCTAGTAGCGGTAATCTTCACTGGAACTTTGGATCTGGCAATCACAGATATTTCTTCAATAGGGTTTTCCACCTTAGGAATCTTTTCAAAGAGAATTGTACGATTATCCATCAGCTGTTGAATACCATTCCTCAACTTTAAGCAACCATTGGGTCGGAGTATACAGAGATCGCAATTTTCAGCACAACCTGGAAATAAACCAGCTTGTAATAAATTCTTCTTGATGATCAGGAGAGGAGATGCTAAGTCAGCTATATTAGAAATGTGAGAATTGTCATCCGCAGCATTAACAGTCTTGTCATGATTAGGCATAGGAGCAGTGATGACATTAGGAGTCTCTGGAGGATCAAATTCAATTTCTCCAGCGTCGATCATATCCTGAATCTTATTCTTCAACAACCAACAATCGTTTGTATCATGCCCGGGGCTATCGGAATGATATGCACACCTGGCATTGGGATTATAACGAGGAGAAGTAGTGTTGGGATTTGCAGGAGGATCTCTGAGGGTAATTAAGTTTGCTTTTAGCATACCCTGCAGTGCTTGTGCTAAAGTCATATTGGTCTTGGTAAACTGCCTTCTCGGCCTGTCTTGTCTGTGTTGGAAGTTTTGGGATGGCGGTGCTGCAATCGTAACTGCTCCAACAGCATGGTCACGATTTTTCTTGTTATGACCCCTTTGACCGTACACAGCATTTGATTCATTCCTCCCCTGATAGGACTTTTTGGTGCTTGCAGAGGTAGCCACCTGTATCTTTCCACTTCGAATGCCACTTTCAACACGTTCACCCGTTAATATAAGTTCAGTGAAACCCGATGAGGAACTTCCCAATAGATGGCTGTAGAATGGGCCAGTCAGTGTACCCATGAACATGTCCACTAATTCTCGATCAGTTATAGGGGGTTTGACTCTGCCAGCCAAATCTCTCCATTTTTGAGCATATTCTTTGAAGCTTTCTTTAGATCCCATGGTCATATTCTGCAACTGTAGTCGAGTAGGCGCCAATTCAGAGTCATACTGGTAGTGCTTGTAGAAAGTTGTCGCTAAATCAGTCCAGGTGCGGATGTTAGAGCTCTCAAGCTGATAATACCACTCTAACTGTGTGCCGGACAGACTCTCTTGGAAGAAATGGATCCATAGCTTCCTATCAGTGGTATACGGCTGAACCTTTCTCACATAAGCTCTCAGATGCATCTGAGGACAAGACGCACCATCATACTTAGTGAAAGCGGGGACCTTGAATTTGCGGGGAATGACCACGTCAGAAACCAGACCTAAACTTTCGAAATCCATACCGGGCGCCTTCTGACCCTCCATAGCTAGCATACGTTCTTCCAGCAACTTATACTTATCATCTTTTGGAGAGTACTGTTCATTTTCATACTCTTCATCGTCGTCCTCAGGGCTGAAGGGATCAACATTTTCCTCTTCCGAATCATTTTCTGTCTCCTCTTCTTGATCCTTCGGAATTCTAATCTTGACTCCTGCGGCCTGTCCTTTAAGCCTTCTTCCCGGGTTAATGTAACTCACAGCTTTCTTGTCTTTCTTCTTCTCGAGCAAGAGAGCCTTCAGCTCCTCCTGCCCCTTGGATAAGTTCAAGATCATCTCCTGGAATTGAGCATTCTGAGCCTGGAGATCTTTGACAGTTTGTTCGAGAGCCATCTGTTTGTTTAGAAGGAAGACCGTGAGAACATTGATCCTTTAGGATACCTGTTATGCGATGTTATGTTATGCTATGCAATGTATGAAATGTTTTCAAGGACTTTTGGAATTTAACTTTGCGTAAACCACCAAGAAAGGAACTTTTATTAATAACTTTTAATCAACGTTTATTACAACAAAAATAATAAAATACAATGAAAGCTCAAGTCTCCCAGGGACGGTTTCTTTTTGGGCGAAGATATGCATTGAGTCTTCGTTCCTCATTAAGCTGGCTGGTAAGTTCTAACACTTTCTTCCTTTCAGCACATAACTGGGCTTCAAAAGTATCCCTTTCCTCTCTCAACTGGATCCAGGATCTCTTCAATTCTTCAACATTGGTAGGCATATC